>NC_136142.1:7682085-8160971 GCF_965212315.1 Lampetra planeri
TGATGTTGTGAGCGACGTGAGTGTGTGTGTGTGATGTTGTGAGCGACGTGAGTGTGTGTGTGTGTGTGATGCTGTGAGCGACGTGTGTGTGTGTGTGTGATGTTGTGAGCGACGTGAGTGTGTGTGTGTGGTGATGCTGTGAGCGACGTGTGTGTGTGTGTGATGTTGTGAGCGGCGTGAGTGTGTGTGTGATGTTGTGAGCGACGTGAGTGTGTGTGTGTGTGTGATGTTGTGAGCGACGTGTTTGTGTGTGATGCTGTGAGCGACGTGAGTGTGTGATGTTGTGAGCGACGTGAGTGTGTGTGTGTGATGCTGTGAGCGACGTGAGTGTGTGTGTGATGTTGTGAGCGACGTGAGTGTGTGTGTGATGCTGTGAGCGACGTGTGTGTGTGGTGTGATGTTGTGAGCGACGTGTGTGTGTGTGTGTGTGATGCTGTGAGCGACGTGAGTGTGTGTGTGTGATGCTGTGAGCGACGTGTGTGTGTGTGTGTGATGCTGTGAGCGACGTGAGTGTGTGCGTGATGTTGTGAGCGACGTGTGTGTGTGTGATGCTGTGAGCGACGTGAGTGTGTGTGTGATGCTGTGAGCGACGTGAGTGTGTGTGTGATGCTGTGAGCGACGTGTTTGTGTGTGTGTGATGCTGTCAGCGACGTGTGTGTGTGTGTGATGTTGTGAGCGACGTGTGTGTGTGTGATGTTGTGAGCGACGTGAGTGTGTGTGTGATGCTGTCAGCGACGTGAGTGTGTGTGTGTGATGTTGTGAGCGACGTGTGTGTGTGTGTGATGTTGTGAGCGACGTGAGTGTGTGTGTGATGTTGTGAGCGACGTGAGTGTGTGTGTGATGCTGTCAGCGACGTGTGAGTGTGTGTGTGTGATGTTGTGAGCGACGTGAGTGTGTGTGTGTGATGCTGTGAGCGACGTGAGTGTGTGTGTGTGATGTTGTGAGCGACGTGAGTGTGTGTGTGTGATGTTGTGAGCGACGTGTGTGTGTGTGTGATGTTGTGAGCGACGTGAGTGTGTGTGTGATGCTGTGAGCGACGTGAGTGTGTGTGTGTGATGTTGTGAGCGACGTGAGTGTGTGTGTGTGATGTTGTGAGCGACGTGTGTGTGTGATGTTGTGAGCGACGTGAGTGTGTGTGTGATGCTGTGAGCGACGTGAGTGTGTGTGATGTTGTGAGCGACGTGAGTGTGTGTGTGATGTTGTGAGCGACGTGAGTGTGTGTGTGATGCTGTGAGCGACGTGAGTGTGTGTGTGTGATGTTGTGAGCGACGTGAGTGTGTGTGTGTGATGTTGTGAGCGACGTGAGTGTGTGTGTGATGCTGTGAGCGACGTGAGTGTGTGTGATGCTGTGAGCGACGTGAGTGTGTGTGTGTGATGCTGTGAGCGACGTGAGTGTGTGTGTGTGATGTTGTGAGCGACGTGAGTGTGTGTGTGATGCTGTGAGCGACGTATGTGTGTGTGTGTGTGTGATGCTGTGAGCGACGTATGTGTGTGTGTGTGTGATGCTGTGAGCGACGTATGTGAGTGTGTGTGTGATGCTGTGAGCGACGTATGTGTGTGTGTGTGATGCTGTGAGCGACGTATGTGAGTGTGTGTGTGATGCTGTGAGCGACGTATGTGTGTGTGTGTGATGTTGTGAGCGACGTGAGTGTGTGTGTGATGCTGTGAGCGACGTATGTGTGTGTGTGTGTGATGCTGTGAGCGACGTATGTGAGTGTGTGTGTGTGATGCTGTGAGCGACGTATGTGAGTGTGTGTGATGTTGTGAGCGACGTGAGTGTGTGTGTGATGCTGTGAGCGACGTATGTGTGTGTGTGATGCTGTGAGCGACGTATGTGAGTGTGTGTGTGATGCTGTGAGCGACGTATGTGAGTGTGTGTGTGATGCTGTGAGCGACGTATGTGTGTGTGTGTGATGTTGTGAGCGACGTGAGTGTGTGTGTGATGCTGTGAGCGACGTATGTGAGTGTGTGTGTGATGCTGTGAGCGACGTATGTGTGTGTGTGTGATGTTGTGAGCGACGTGAGTGTGTGTGTGATGCTGTGAGCGACGTATGTGTGTGTGTGTGTGATGCTGTGAGCGACGTATGTGTGTGTGTGTGTGATGATGTGAGCGACGTATGTGAGTGTGTGTGTGATGCTGTGAGCGACGTATGTGAGTGTGTGTGAGTTTGTGAGCGACGTGAGTGTGTGTGTGATGCTGTGAGCGACGTATGTGTGTGTGTGTGTGATGCTGTGAGCGACGTATGTGAGTGTGTGTGTGATGCTGTGAGCGACGTATGTGAGTGTGTGTGTGATGCTGTGAGCGACGAATGTGTGTGTGTGATGCTGTGAGCGACGTATGTGAGTGTGTGTGTGATGCTGTGAGCGACGTATGTGAGTGTGTGTATGATGCTGTGTGCGACGTGAGTGTGTGTGTGATGCTGTGATCGACGTGAGTGTGTGTGTGTGATGGTGTCAGTGACGTAAGTGTGTGTGTGTGATGGTGTCAGTGACGTAAGTGTGTGTGTGTGATGGTGTCAGTGACGTAAGTGTGTGTGTGTGATGGTGTCAGTGACGTAAGTGTGTGTGTGTGATGGTGTCAGTGACGTAAGTGTGTGTGTGTGATGGTGTCAGTGACGTAAGTGTGTGTGTGTGATGCTGTCAGCGACGTAAGTGTGTGTGTGTGATGCTGTCAGTGACGTGTGTGTGTGTGTGATGCTGTCAGTGACGTGTGTGTGTGTGTGTGATGCTGTCAGCGACGTAAGTGTGTGTGTGATGTTGTGAGCGACGTATGTGTGTGTGATGTTGTCAGCGATGTAAGTGTGTGTGTGTGATGCTGTGAGCGACGTGGTGTGTGTGTGATGTTGTGAGCGACGTGTGTGTGTGATGTTGTCAGCGACGTGTGTGTGTGTGTGATGTTGTCAGCGACGTATGTGTGTGTGTGTGATGCTGTCAGTGACGTAAGTGTGTGTGTGTGATGTTGTCAGTGACGTGTGTGTGTGTGTGATGTTGTCAGTGACATGTGTGTGTGTGTGTGTGATGTTGTCAGTGACGTGTGTGTGTGTGATGCTGTCAGCGACGTGTGTGTGTGTGTGTGATGCTGTCAGCGGCGTAAGTGTGTGTGTGTGATGCTGTCAGTGACGTAAGCAGGGGCGGTTTCTTCATTAGGGCGATTGGGCGACGCACCACCAATGTCATTCAACCACAGAGTCACGCTAGCCGTCACTGTGCCTCTGGATATAGTCCAATCAGCGTCATGCTACGTTCTGTGGAGTACCGCCTCTTTTTGGGTGATTTCCCTCCAGCTGAGAATCGCCCCGAGTGGTCCCATAGACTTACATTCAAAGATGTTTTTTTTCGAACGGGGGGCGCTGCAATGCATTCTCTATGGCTTCCGGGAGGGCTCGCACAAACGTGCTTACGTCATCATACGTAAGCACGTTTCAGTCAACAATTTTATTTGTCGCCACCTAGTGGAATCTTTAATAAAGAAACTTGAGTGGATTGTATTAATAGTGGGTATAGAAACAAACAAGATGTATTGTAAGAGTAACTTTATTTTTCATTAATATTAAATAAGTGAAGTTGCCTTTACATGATTAAGCTGTTAATTTATCCTTTGCATGGGTGGACCTTATCCTTATAAATCATCCAGACATTTGCCCCCCCTGAGAGATTTTGCAGGAGCCGCCACTGGACGTCAGTGTGTGATGCTGTCAGAGACGTATGTGTGTGTGTGATGCTGTCAGTGACGTATGTGTGTGTGTGATGCTGTCAGTGACGTATGTGTGTGTGTGATGCTGTCAGTGACGTATGTGTGTGTGTGATGCTGTCAGTGACGTATGTGTGTGTGTGATGTTGTGAGCGATGTAAGTGTGTGTGTGATGTTGGCAGTGACGTAAGTGTGTGTGTGTGTGATGTTGTCAGCGACGTGTGTGTGTGTGATGCCGTCAGCGACGTAAGTGTGTGTGTGTGTGATGCTGTGAGCGACGTGTGTGTGTGTGTGTGATGCTGTCAGCGACGTAAGTGTGTGTGTGTGATGCTGTGAGCGACGTAAGAGTGTGTGGGCGTCGAGGCGATGGCAAATCGGGTTCACGGTGTTCCTAACAAAGCGACGACGTATTTGCAAAACGACGTTAAAGGAGGATACGTAAATCGGAGTACGCCCGTAATTAATTCCACGTAGCGCGGTTCATCGAGAGTCCAGGTCGAGCACATGCGCCTCTCCTAAAAAAAACTGCCACCTGCTTTCGCTCGTCGCCGTGGAGCTAACATCTTGTCGCATTCGAGGGACGTTCAGCAGCAGCAGCGGCGGCGGCGGCAGCGGCGGCGGCGGCGGCAGCGGCGGCGGCGGCGGCGGCGGCGGCGGCGGCGGCAGCGGCAGCTGCGGCAGCGGCAACGGCGGCGGCGGCGGCGGGCGGCGGCGGCGGCAGCGGCGGCAGCGGCGGCAGCGGCGGCAGCAGCAGCACTGCTGCAGCAGCAGCAGCGGCAGCAGCGGCAGCAGCGGTAGCAGCGGCGGCGGCGGCGGCGGCGGCAGCAGTAGCAGCAGCGGCAGCAGCAGCAACAGCGGCAGCAGCAGTGGCAGCAGCGGCAGCAGCAGCGGCAGCAGCAGCAGCTGCAGCAGCAGCGGCAGCAGTGGCAGCAGCGGCGGCAGCAGCGGCAGCAGCAGCAGCGGCAGCAGCAGCAGCTGTCCGTCACGGATGTCACACACCGCCGGATGCATGTCAGTGCTATCGCCGAGTGACGCGCGTGGCAGGATGACGATCAACGCAAGATCTCACTGGGTTCCTGCAGTCACGACAACTTCAACTCAAGACTGCCCATAGACTCAACAGCGCAACTCCGATGAGCACGGTTGGCTACGTACGGTGCGAAAGAAGTTCGACACGCGTAGGTGGTGGGGAGCGGTGGCGCAGCGGTTCACGTGCCACGAACCCGGCCAGCCGAGTTCGATTCCGACTCACGGCCACCAAAACCGGCGACGGTTATCTGAACCGGTTACTGACTCAGCCACGGGTGACTTACCTGTTGCCAGTGCGCAAACATCGCCGTCGGGGAGACAAAGGCGGCCGGGCGTGTTGTTGGCCACCCTAGCCCCTCGTGTGCCGTGCCCGCCTTCATAGGTGCTCGCCGGCAGCACTTGTCCCAACAGTCTGTTAAGGCTATACGGGGGATCTTTGTATATATGTGTATGACGTGTGTGTCCGTGTGTACATCTCAGTCACAGTGGTTATTAACCCGCAGTGCACGCACCCACTGGGGGTGCCAGATGCCCTTTCTGGTGGTGAGAGACGTGGCCAAATCCTTGTCTTGCTGTTGTTCAGGTAAATCATTGAAACGCAAATTAGGCACGGGGCACGTCAGTACAACTTACTTTCTTTTCATCAAACCCCTAAGTATTTAGTGACATTTTTGTTAACGATGACAACCACATGGGTGCAACGCCGCAGCTCAGGGTTTAAGAAGCATTCATTTAGACGAACGGCACTGACGATTGTCATCAGCCTAAAACGAGTACCCGGTGCGGTGTGTAAAAACATCGCCACTGGGAAGACAAAGGCGGTCGGGGGTGATCCTGGTCACTCGGCCTTCGTGGCATGCTGCTACTCGCTAACAGCACTTGCCCCACGCAGTCCGTCAAGGCTACACGTGGCGGGGCGTTGTGGATCTTTGTCTTTGTGTCTCAGTCGAAGCGTCTCTCGCTTGAGACGAGCGGCACGTCGGGCGATGATTGATGACCGAAGTTACTCGACGGCTGCGCTGATGGCGAAGGCAATTATCCCGTAAAGCGACCCCTGCCGCCTCCCACAACCCGCACGTGCCTCCCATCGACACCCGCGCGTCTCTAATCGACAACGCGCCTCCACAGCGACCTCGACGACCCCTGACCCCACCGCGGGGGTATTCGCCGTGGCAAGACGCAGCTGTTTCTGATCGAAGCGGAACAACAACAACAACGATGACGACGATGACGAAAAAAAACATTAACAAGGTTAATCGACGGCAGAGTCGGTCGGTCGAGGAGATGCCGGGCCGCGTGTTGCCACGTTCATGCAGCCCGCAAACCCTGCAGCCAGCTATGGCTGCAGGGTTTGGTGGTACATGTTGTTTATGTCGTTAATTGTAAAAATTCGGTCACAGTTCTTATGATCACTGTTTCATTGCTTTTATGGCTTTATGTTGGTGATTTCGAAAACGTTTTTTGGTTTGGCCATGTTTGTTTGTTGTAGTATGGAGTTAGACTGATGGCCCTAATCCAAGTTGTCCTGTGGTTGTTGTTGTTGTTGTTTGACTTGCATCCCACTGGGATTTTGGCACACAGCGTTGGTGTACGGTGCTTTTTCTGCAACATTTTGCTGTCATTTCTTGGATTTTCTGTTTGCACATAGTCACATATTCACTTTAAGATGTTTTCTTGTTCATGCTTTTTGTTTGTTGCGGTTGCACCCGATTCAAGAGCCGAATGGCTCACAGGGCTATACCTAATAAATGAACTTGAACTTGAAGGATTGGCCCTAATTTGTTGAAACGGGGCATGTGGGCTCCTGGCTCCGATTGGCCACAAAATACAAAGCCACCGCAAGCTGTAAACAGACCGTGCGAACCCACGTTTTTTTTTTTCTGCTGTGCCACGTGACTCACTCTAAACATCAACAACAACAACAACAACAAAACTAAACGTGTTTTGTTGTTGTTGTGTCACCAGGTAAGGCCCCGCCGAGGTGTGTAGCTCTTTTTGTTTTGTTAGAAGCGACCTGACCATCACAAGTGGTAGCTCAACGAAGTGGCTTTTCATCACGTGGTAATTCACAGCAGCCAATCATACTCGAAGCGCGTAGAGATGTTGATTCTGAATGCGAAGGGGTAAAAACTCGGAGGACATCGTGGAGAAAAATCCACGCGACCACGGGGAGAAAGAGAGAGAACACCCAAACTATAAAATATACAGCAGCAGGCATCGTCAGGGTCGGGATCGAACCCACGACCTCCTTCATACCACCATATTTGCCAAGGAGGCTGCTCGCTTGTAGTTTGGTTGATAACAATGCTAATTATAGCTATTATTTAGAATATATATCACGACTTTTATCGAGGGCCTCAAATCTCCACGGGGAGGAGGTGGGGGGGAGGGGGGAGGGGTGGGCAGCGACCGGTGGATTATTGAGACGGGATAGACGGAGGGGAGAAGGGGGTCGGGGGGTGGGGTGACTGCCCCATGACATTTCATGGGTCATGGCTGTTGTTTTAATAACGATAACAACAACAACAAACAACAGAGATCAACCTCCGCAAGAGATCTCAGGTTCAAGGTCTCGCGTGGCTCCCTGAGTCGACGTCGTCCTTCTCGCCCATAAACGTGAGCGATCCCTCAGCGTTTAATTCAATTGTTGAACGATTGACACGAGGAAGAGACTGCACGGAAAGAAGAAGAGTGGGGGGGGGGGAGCACCTTGAGGATAATTGATTTTTATTAAGGGCAGGACACGGGCCGCGATAGCCACGGATTGCCACGGAAATATTCGCACGGGATTCGGCATCGTTGCTCTCACTTCGGTCACATTCAGGGTCGTGTTTGTCTATGCGTTGAAATGAAAAATCTGAATTTTTTGTTGTTGTTGTTGTAACCATTGGATAGCAGCGCCACATCGCTTTCGTGTTTATTGTCAACCACACACACAAGGGGACACAGCCTTGGACGGGGATATGGTGATCAACTTATTGTCCGTCTGTTTCCGAGCACGCGAGTTGCAATCGTGAAGCCATGAGTTCATTTCACCCCCCCCCCCCCACTCAGCTTCGGGCATCTTTATAGCGCAGATACTGTAACTCGAAATAATAACTTAAATGCATGTGAAACGACTTTTAAACAATCGTTGTCAGGGCCCTATGCATGGAAATGCGGAAAAAGTTTAACATCAACCGAAGACAGAAGAAGATGAAGTGATAAAGACGTTTACAATATAATAGAGGTGTTTTGGGTTAGATCGCGTAAATATATAAATGTGTCGTTATAACCCGCCACCACCCGGGTACTGCTATTTTATTAAACACAATAGACAGGAAGGACAAGTTTAAAGGGCTCGCAAAATGCGCACGCATAATGTACGTTGCCTCAGTAATTTCACCCCCCCCCAATTGGGGAGGGGGTGTGGTGGTGAGAGTGAGCGAGACTTTTGACTTTTAAACAATTTTTATTGCCGCCAGCAGCAAAATCACTGGAGGCGATTTCAATATGAAATACACAAAGTCACCAGCAAACAAAACTAAATAAACGTTACAAATCGACGCGCTGTGGCGCTGAAAGCACCGCGCACAATACAAAAGAAAAGTCACGTGGTTGTGGTGTCATCGCGCACGCCACGGTGACGAGCGAGCGCTTCAGAAGGTGAACATGAGAGTGAGCGAGAGAGTGAGCGAGAGGTGGGGGTTTACATAAAGCAAAGTTTAAAAAAAGAAATTTACGAAATGATGAACGAAGCAAAGTGCCGACTACACCGAGCATCTTCTTGTCTCCACTGATCGTAAAAAAAAGAGATGGGGGTGGCAGGGGAAAACGAGGATGTGCGCGGAGCAGTGACCTGTGGATTATTGAGACTCACGTTGAACTTATTTCGCAACGTACGCAGCCAACAGCGCGAATCAAAGCAACAGACCGAAAAGAGTGGTATTCCAAAAAGCGTGCGTCTCTGCGTGCGTGATCAGCGCGCGTTGTGTGTGTGTACGTTGAACTTCTTTCACGCCGTACGTAGCCGACCGTGTGTTCAGACTCACTCGCTATGGGGTTCCTCGCGACTCTCACTCGTTCTCTGTCTCTCTTCCATCGTGTCTCGCGTGCGGGATGAGAATCGCATTAGAAGTATTAAAATCGCACTGTGCCCGGATGTCTCTGTATGTGTTGTGTGCGTGTGCGCGTGTGTGTGTTGAACGTCTTTCGCACCGTACGTAGCCAAACGCGCTGATCGGAGGGTGCGGGATTTGAAAATCGCGTTACAAATATTAGAATCGCACTGTGCTCGTATGTTGTGCGTATTTTGAACTTTTTTCGCACCGTACGTAGCAAACCGCGCTAATTAGAATCGACATGGGATCGGGATTAGAATCGACATGGGATCGATGGGCGGAGGAGGGGGGAGGGGAGACGGGGGGGGTTGGGGTGATGCTGCCCCCATCAAATATCACGGGGGCAGGGTCACGTTGTTATTAAATGCGCAATTTTTTTTGGCCTCCAACATTTGTTGTTGTTTTAATAAAGATATCAACAACAAACGAGAGATCAAGTTCAAGGCCTCGAGCAGTCACGCCTCGCGCCTCGCTCCAAGCGGACGTCCTACCCGACAATGTGAGCGGTCCCTCAACGATGATGAATTCGATCGCCGTATCAATGATGAACACGAGGGCAAACGACATTGGAAAAACAGGGGGGGGTGGGGTTCAGGGGGGGGGGGCATGGGGATAATTGTTTTATTATTATTTTCTTGAGGACAGACCAAAGAAATGAGAATCCCGTGATGTGTGCACGCTTCAATGATAGTGCGCTGTGGATCTTACAGCCTTAACGCGACCAATATCATTCAAAATAAAGGGTTGCGGGTTTTTTTTTTATGGGTTAGATCGCGTGAATAGAAATAGTTGTCGTTAATCCACCGCCACCCGACGCAACTGTTTATAAACTAAACTGTTAAACTAAACTGCGTTTAGAATATTTGGCTAATGCTATATATTGAGCTAACAATACTCACTTTCATACACCCACCGCCTTTGTCTCCACAGTGGCAACACACCGCAAGATACTTATTTGAGGCTCAGTCGACCTAAGGGAGGCCCAGGACCGGTTCAGATAATCGTCACCGGTGTTGGCCGTGACCGGGAATGAACCCAGGTCTTCGGGCTCGTAGCGTGGCGCGCTAACCGCTGCACTACCGCTCCCCCCCATACTCATACACATCCACTCACTCTTACATATGTAGAGTAATAGCGCTGGCTGCTGACGGAAAGTGGTACTGACAGCGTATGGGAGTACACACGCCAGCAGGCGACAGTACAAACGGGGGAATAGACAACTAAGGGAAAAGCTCAGGAAGGGGTCCATCTGGAAGCGCCGGGAACCTGATAGTAGGTTCCAGAAGGGGGGCGTGGCCACGGCGGAGCAAGGCCACGCTGGGAGCATACGAGGGAGCCCTGAGCGAGAGCTCGGGGCTGCTGCTGAAAATGGATCCCCTCGCCGTGCTGCTGTTCGTCATTATCGTCGCCGCCATCTTCACCATCAATGGGCGCCGCTAGCTAGACAGCCTGCCAACTATACTAGCTAGATAGTGCCGCCGACAGCTGTGTGTAAATATATATAAGAGTGTGCACCCACGTAGGGTGCATATAGTCCCCACTGTGAGCAAGAATAAAGTAAGGTGCCTCCAATTATTCCTGTCTCCGATCTGCGTCACTACATTTGGTGTCAGAAGCGTGAAGAAATAATTATTCATGTCAAAAGCAGCGAAGAAGAAGAACCCACCTGTAGTGTCCTCGGAGGATGAGGACGGCGAGGATGTTATCCCCCCAACAGCCCTGGAGTCCGGGACCCCAGTCATGTGTTCCGCGGGAACGGCGCCTACGGAGCAACGGGGGCAGGGTGCCAGTTCTTCGCCGCTGCCTGCTGAGAAGGGTTGGCCCGAGCTCACCAGGTGCGTTCGGGCAGCTGCTGTCTTCTGCCACGCAGCTAGTCACCCAGCTTGCTGCGGCTGCGCCCGCTGGAGAAGCCGCGGCACAGGGGCTGCAGGTGGTCGGAATGCCTCCCGCTGCCACGCCCAAGTGGGAGCAGGTTGCCATTTCGCCCACCGCGAGTGACTGGCGGCCGCCATTTTGTCGATGGAGCGGGACCTGTTTGGCGCCAATATCGAGTCGCCCCCGATGGCGCTCACGGGAGCGCCATTCCAGCCAAGGCGGTTGCCTCCGGTCCGCAAGTTTGTAGTGGTTTGGTGCAACTGGACGGCATTTCAACGCCGTTTCATGGCTGCTTACAAGTCAATGGACTGGACGGAGGTGGAGGCTGTGCACGCTCTGCCGACGGCACTAGATAACGACTCCTTGAAGGCGTTCAAGGCCATCCTGGAGGTGGACCGGGCGAATCTACCTCGGGCGTATGCCCAAATGACCGCCATCTTCAACCCGCCGTCCAACTCCCACAGGAGGTTCTTGCTGCGGAGGCGGGGGGAGGCCAAGATGCCTTTCATCTTCCGCAGCGTGCTGCTGGCCTTAGGCCAAGCAGCCTATCCTCACATGGACCGGGTGGCGCTCGATTCCTTGGTGCTGGAGAGGTTGCTGTCGCTGCCGCAGGAGTCGAGCGTCGCCCTCTCCATCACGGAGGAGGACGACCTGTCATCCCTGAAGGTGGCCCGGTGTATACAGGCACACCTTAACCTGCAGCAGTGGCCCACGTTGGCTGCTTGTGTGGGGGAGCCTGCAGATCTGGAGGAGCCTGCACTGCGGGAACCGGAGCGGGCCTGCACTTCATTCGTCAGGGACCCACGCGCGAGAGGAGTCAAGGGATGGCAGCCGGAGCGGGAGTGATGAGAGAGGGACCCCCTTCCAGCGTGGAGGTCCGTGACAGCCTGTTTCAAGTGCGGCCAGCCAGGCCATATCGCGAGGGGATGCTGGAAAAGCACAGGATCATACACCTCGCCTTCGACGTCCTCTGCCCCACCAACATCTGCTTCCTCGGCATCACAGGCAAGTCGCGACACATCAGACACTCGGCCGCAGCCATCCTCTCACGCATCTCGGTTGTTGCGCGTGTCCAATTCGCACGTTACCATCCCTTATCTTGTCACGGTGCATGGGCAGTGGACTCCAGCGTCGGCTGGGTGGCCATGTTGCGTAGAGCGGTGGAGTAGATTGGCACACCGTGTTGTGGTGGCTGCGGCGAGTTCGTCTGCGGTGGTTGGGTTAATCCTGGGGGTTTAGGTAAGGATCTGGTCGACACGGGAGCTTCAGCTACCGTCATTTCTGAGCAATTTTTTATTTGTTACTGCCGAGAACCTGTTGTCTGAGCCCAGTTGCGAGTGCTTGCATTGCCGCAAACGGTGGAAGTTTGGGAATTGTGGGACAAATAGAGGCGAGGGTCCGGATAGGGGAAATTGAGTTAACGGGGCCAGTGTTGTCTCCAAGACATTGGCTGTGCCCTTTCTTCTGGGCACAGATTTTTTTGGGGATGCCCCTCAAGATCCTTGTTGATCAAGGTTATGTTGAAATGCCGTTGGGGCAGCGGTTGGCCTTCTTGAAGTCCCCTACTCGGCTGGCAGTGGCTAATGCAACAGTCTAGGCCCTGGAGAGGGAATTGGTTATGATTCTGCCAGGTGCACAGATGATGATGCCCTTGCAGTTTCAGAAATTCTGAGGAAGGGGTCCTGTTAACCCTGTCTAATACAGCGACTCGGGGTCTCGTGTTGGTGGGCGCTCAGACCATCGTGAGGGCGAAACAGGAGCCCTTTTTACAGGTGCTAAATGTGGGGTTGGGGGCCGCTGTGGTCCAAGCCGGCACAGTGTTAGCACATGTAACAGCTGCACGCTGTGCGGGGGGATGACACAGCTGCCACGGAGGTCGTCGGCACTGTGGAGCAGGGAGGTGAGTCGGACGGGACGTGGATCGAAAAATTGTCTTTGGAAAATTTCGAATTGCCCCAAGAACAGCGGGAAGAGCTGCGTGCTCTGTTGCGGGAATTTGCAGATATCTTTAGCCAGGATAAATTTGATATTGGCCGCACTTCGTCGCTGCAACACCACATTGACACAGGAAACGTGGCTCCCATAAGACAGAATTCTTATAGGCTGAGCCCTAGGGAGAAGGACCATGTTCGCCAGGCAGTTGATGAGATGTTGGCTTTGAACATTATCTCTCCCTCTATTAGCCCGTGGGGGGCTCCCATTGTTTTGGTAAAAAAATGGGATGGGAGTTTGTGCTTTTGCGTAGATTTCCGAAAATTTTATTAAATTTCTGTATCTGACGCTTATCCGCTCCCTCGGATGGACGACTCTTTAGATGCATTGTCGTGTGCATGGTTCTTTCCAACCCCCGATTTGTTGTCAGAGTTCTGGCAACTGCCCCTGGATAAGGAATCTAGGCCTAAGACCGCGTTCCGAACGCCCCAAGGGTTATTACAATTTAACTACCTCCCCATGGGGCTGCATTCGTCTCCAGCCACGTTTCAGTGGCTGATGATATTGGTCTTGGCAGGTCTCCAATGGGACTCGTGCCTCATTTACTTGGACGACGTCATTGTGTTCGGACTTACGTTCGAGGAGCATTTGCACCGATTGCTGTCGGTGTTTGTTAAAGTGCGGGTGGCCAATCTCAAATTCAAACCGCAAAAGTTCCATCTTTTGCAAACATCTGAGCCATATTGTTAGTGCATCCAGGATAGCCACAGATCCCGACAAAGCTGCGTGCGTGCGCACATGGCTAACCCCCAAGTCGGTGGGTGAGGTTCGCAGTTTTGTCGGGTTTGCGTCCTACTATCGCCAGTTTTTCCCGTGGTTTGCGACGATCGCCAAACCGCTCCACACGCTGACGGCTAAGGGCCGGAGGTTTCAGTGGGGGGAGGAGGAGGCTGCGTTTGTCGCGTTACATGATAGCCTTGCCAACGCGCCCCCTCTCGGCTACCCCAATTTATCTCTGCCATTTATTTTGGACACGGGTGCCAGCGACACTGGGATAGATGCAGTGCTGTCCCAGGTCCTGGCTGCGTCGCTGCTCGCTGTCATCTCTTCATCGTCCAGCCACGTGGCCGATCTTCGGCAAGGCTCTCATCGTCGCTGCGCTAGTCAGACAGCTGTGTAGTTGGACGCCGACAATGGGGTTGTGTAGAAGTGTCGGCTATGTGTAGCTACGTAGAACGTTACATAGATGTATTGCCCAGTGTTGTGCTTAAAGTGTGAGAATAAATAAGAAGCCTTCTACACGACTTGTCTCTGAAGTCGCTCACTACACATACACTCACTCTCATACACTCATACTCACACATACACTCGCTCTCACACGCACTCATACGCTCAAGGACACACGCGCGGACGCACGGTGCATCTGCTCTCGTGCTGCTGCGAAAGGCCAGACCACGTGCAGCAACTGCCCTGTGTGGTCAGATTCAAAGGCAGAGTCGCGGGGATGATGACTGCCGAGGGGCTGTGCCGTGTGGGGGGGGGGAGGGGGAGCATTGACAGAAGGAGGAGGGGAGCGGAGGGGAGGGGGGTGGAGAGTGGAGGGGGTGAATGTGTTCAGGCCACAGGATGTTTGGAAGACGCTGCCATCTGTACCTGAAGCCTTGTTACAATAACATTAACCCACAGCGGCCTCGACGTAGCTCAGCTGATGCCCACTAACCCCCCACCCCGCCCAGCCGCTCGTGTGTGGCCGCGTGACTATCTCCTCGGGGTGGGGGGGGGAGCAGTGGCGCAGCGGTTAGCGCACTGAGTTCTATTCCCGCTCCACGACCAATAAATGGTAACATGGCGAAAATTCACATTGGTCTTGGGCCTCCCGTCAAATGAATAGCTGGTGTGGTGTGTGAACATCGTCATTGGGGAGACAAAGGCGGCCGGGCGTGGTGATGGCCACCCCACTCCCTGGTATGTCGTTCCGACCTTCAAAGGGGCTGCTCGCTAACAGCACTTGCCCCAACAGTCTGTTAAGGCTACACTGGGAGAAGGAGGAGGGGGGGTCTTTGTCTTTATACTCCAGGAGAGCGCAGCGAACACTGACTCCTATTGTGTGATGGTTAGCGTGCCGCACTTGCAATCGGGTCGATCTTCTGGCACGGAACTTTAAAGAACGCATACATTTAGTTTGTTCTTTCGTTTGTTGTCCTCGCCCCGCACCCTCCGATTAGCACGGTTGGCTACGTACGGTGCGAAAGAAGTTCAACATACATACATACATACAACAGGGCCGAGCTTCTTAAATCCGCACACTCCGCACGATAACTCCCATAAATAGAATCCATAATGAGCGAAGTGTAATAAGTAGAGAGTTTGCGTTGCTAAATTAGACACTCGCCCCTAGACTCCTCACTGCAGAGCCGGCCCAGCCACTAAGCGACCCTTGCAATTGCAAAGGGCCCCGTGGCCAGCAGAGGGCCCCCTAGAGTCACTGCTAGCGAGTGTGTGAAAAAAATCATACATCAAAGGGGCCTCCAACCAAATTTTGCTTAGGGCCCCCAAAGGTCTAGGGCCGGTTCTGCCTCACTGCATTGAAAGCCGGCTAAAATTGGTGGAATCGTTGGCCAAAACTTGGTGTCAAAGAACCGGGGCCTCTCCTGCCTTATCGGCCAAGACAGAACCCCCCACGCCCCCCACGCCCCCCACCACTTTCGATTACGTCATTTATTGTGACGTCACCTCGCACCACGTGCCATCCTCGAGTTGCGCGGCTTAGGAAACACATACGTTTTATTATCGCGAATTCTATTGCTTTCGAGAACAAAGCGCACTTTGGAAATAATTACAATAACAACAATCAAAAAACCATACCATGTGCATGATTTTTCTTCCTTGTTCCCCCCCCCTCCCCCCCACTGTAAACGTCCAGAGCCACCACAGGGCAGGTGCCAAGATGTTAACTACCTCGCCTGGTATGCAGGAGGTCGTGGATTCGATCCCGACCCTGACGCCTGCTGCTGTATATTTGGAGTTTGCAAGTTCTCTGTCCCCGTGGTCGCGTGGATATTTTCCTCCGGGTCCTTCGATTTTTTCCCTCTACATTTAGAATCAACGTCACGCGTTCAGAGTATTTGGCTTCTGCTATCAATTTCCACACGATGATAAGTCACTTGGTTGAGCTATCATTTGTGGGTCGGGTCGCTTCCGAAAAAGAGCTATACAGCTCAGTGGGCCTTACCTGGTAAAAAAAAAATACATAACAGAACGGGAACGAACAGAGGAAGGGGGCCACGCGGGAGCGGGGCTCCGGGTTGCCACGTGGCAGTGCGTCTCTCTCTCTATCTGTCCCTCTCACGCTGCCTCGTTGAGGCGACTTCTGGAATCCGGTCTTTTATTCAACCCTGCATTACAGCTTTCCTTCACGCTGCTGATAGGCAGCGTGAGAGGGACAGATAGACAGAGAGAGACGCACTGCCACGTGGCAACTCGGAGCCCCGCTCCCGCGTGGCCCCCTTCCTCTGTTCGTTCCCGTTCTGGATCGCAAAGTTACGTGATGTAATTTTCATTTAACAGAACTCGCACTTCCTTGTTGGTTGTCTCTTGCTTGTTACCTGCTCACTTTACCCTTTCGTGTCTCGACATCTCGCGAGGGTTAACTTGCCGTAGGTCCCACGGGCCCGCCAACCGCCCCCCACTCCCTCTAATCTCGCCACAATTTGAACAAAAATAAATTGAAGTAATTTCACTGGCCCTGCCCGTCGCGCCGGCGGTGAATTTGCACCCAATCAGCCGAGGTTAAACCCAGAGTGACAATCGCGTTGTCGTTGTTGCTGTTGTTGTTAACCCTCGCCTGTGAGCAAATCACCATACATTCTATAAACTAGTTGAACTGTAAACAATGTTTTTATTTTTATTTTACCAGGATGAAGCCCATTGCTAGGCTATGTAGCTCTTTTTCAGTAGCGACCTGGCTATCGCAAATGGTAGCTGAACGAAGTAGCTCATCATCATCACGTGGACATTTTTAACATCCAAATGCTCCAAACGCGTGATGTTGATTTCTAAATGTGGAGGGATTAACCGCAGGGACACGCAAACTCCTCCAAATATACAGCAGCAGGCGTCAGGGTCGCTATCAAACCCACGACCTCCTGTATACCAGGCGAGGTAGTTAACATCTCGCCTCCGTGACGCCCTCACCAACAATCTCACGGGATTTTGCAAGCTAAGCAGGCCACCGTGCTACTGCCATCGTGCATGCCGAGTTGTCATAGAGCAGTGTTCTCCTACCGTTGTGGAAAAGAAATAAAAAGAAATATAAAACTTAACTTTTTTATTTTCATTTTATTTTGTCCAGCTAAACTAAAACTAAACCATAATTTTATAAAGTCACGTAGAAGGGAAATAATAAAATAATAAAAATAAAACATAATAAAATAATTCTCACGACGTTTCGGCCACAACGCAAGCAGCCGTCCTCAGGCGAAGAACAGGTCTATCGGGAAGACAGCGTCGTGAGAATTATTTTATTATGTTTTATTTTTATTATTTTATTATTTCCCTTCTACGTGACTTTACCGAAAGAACCAAGAAGATGAATCCCTGCAGTCACGAAAGCTTTAAATCGAAACATAATTTTATATTTCACCAGGTCAAGCCCACTGAGCTATACAATTCTTTTTCAGCAGCCACCTGGCCATCACAGATGACAGCTCGACGAAGTGGCTTCTCATCATCACGTGGACATTGACAGCAGCAGACAAATACTCTGAACGCGTGCAAAAAGTTCGACCGGATGGTTAGACGTGCGATTCGAGTTGGGGAGCATGGAATTCTTACGGGGGTTTTTTTTCCCCTCCGGCAATTCTGGAAACTGCCTGGCGATGCCGGATGTAACATAACTGATAAATGTATCGCTCGGATCGCCCCCCAACACCAACGACACCAAGGCCAGTGGCGGGTGCTACGGCCGAAGCAAGTCGTAACGTGGGCCACGTTTGCTCATCGCGGGAGTGACGGCTTCACGAATTGGCTGTGTCGGGTGGTGGAGGGCTGTACGACGCAACATTTTTACTTAGCAGGCAAATCTGACCACACTCCCCACCGCCCGAAAAAAAAACACCCAATTATGAATCGTAATATTGCCCACGAAATCCCTAACGCGTGTTACAAAAAAAATGTTTTACCGACAAATTCTTAAGTCCACAGAGGACGGGCCATGCAGGGAAATTAGAGCGAAATTCTGCACGTAATGAGCTAATTTGCAGCGACGTCCAAACAACTAACGATCGTTTGCTTCCGGAGTGGGGCATTTGTTTTTGCAATTAAGATGAAACCCGATGTAATTTCACACATCCACGGCAAGTCCTCTCGCCTAACACGTGGCGGTGTTCAAACTGCGATGCGCTTTTGCTGCAATGCCGTTCTTCCGTTCGGGAACGCTTTTCGCACGACGCGGAACGCGTACACCGTTATAACTCGGGACGTGCGCGACGTTTCGGCCACAACGCAAGCAGGACGGCTGCTTGCGTTGTGGCCGAAACGTCGTGAGAATTATTTTATTGTGTTTTATTTTTTTTATTTTATTATTTCCCTATCTACGTGACTTTACCGAAAGAACCAAGAAGTTGTTTACCTTTCTTGTACTTTGCACTAATATCGTGTTATTGTGTTGTTTGATGTTGTGACGTTCTTACCCCGTACCCCTACTGGACATCAGTGGCTTTACAGCTCATCGGATTCCTCCAGTGTAAATACATATTCTGACATTCTGCTATTCTGATATCGCTATACGCAAAGAGTAACATCCCGGCGATCGTGCGACGTGGAGCCGGCCCCCGACGTTGGTTGCGCCACGTTCGCCCAGTTGCTTCGGCGCACGCGAATTGCCTCCTGTGGCAGAATGGCCAACGCTGGGCGCAGCTCAGCTGGGGCAAACGCCACTCGGCTATGGCGTCGGTGGAGTGGCTGCAGCAGCAGCAGCAGCAGAGGGAGATACGACGACGACGATTGAGCAAATACAAGGGCAGCGAGAGGTCAGCGGAGAGGCTCGTGGTTGTTGATGATGATGGTGGTGATGATGATGATGATGTTGTTGTCGATGATGACCAGGGCGTAACCTTTTGACCCCATTGACCCCGAGCAACGATTCCTCGAGAGATATTTGCGCTGTCAAATCCGCGCGCTTTCAATTTTTAGTTGCGAATTCCAAGCGCGCTCTCCGCAACCCACCTCGCCCGCCCCAGGCTCCCCCCTCCGCGCCCACCCCCCATCCCTGCTCCCCCCCCCAAATGCCTTCAAGAGCTAGGAGGACGATGGCGATGATGCCGAGTGTGAATGAATGCGTGCGAAATCGAGTTTGGGGAGCTCTTCTGCAATGAACCGTTGACATTTTTTGAACGTTTGACCCCCAAAAATAATGGAATCCCCCCCCCCCACCAGCCCCCCCCCCCCCACCACGACCCCCCCCCCCCGCCAGCCCCCCCCACCACCCCCCCCCCCCGCCCTACCCCCCCGCCCTACCCCTCCCGTCCCCCCGCTATTCCAGGGCGCATATTGGGGGAGCAGATGGAGATGGAGAGATCGCGCCATGGGCTGGGGACGCAGACGCACACACACAGGTAAAGATCCCCCGTATAGCCTTGACAGAATGTTGAGGCAAGTGCTGTTAGCGAGCAGCACCTATGAAGGCCGCAACGGCCAACGAGGCGGTGGGTGGTCGGCAACAACGCCCGGCCGCCTTTGTATCCCTCGTAGCGATTTTTTTACACATCGCACCAGGTACTCATTTGAGGCTGAGTCGACCCAGGGGAGGTCCAGGACCAGTTCAGATTATAATCGTCACTGATGTTGGCCGCGAGCCAAAAATAGCCGCCATTCTCCACTAAGTAGCGGTGACGACACCACGGCGCTTGTGCCAGGCTAGGTGCACCGTTGAGGCCGCGTTAAGTGTCGAAGGCACGCTGATGGCAGGAGGTCGCGTGACAGACCCAATGTGCCGTGGGTTGACTAACCGAGACGACTGGCAAGGGCAACGGCCTGCCCTCGCTTCGTTTTATCCGCCCGGCGCTCCGCTCGTTGTTGTGAGCTGACGCTCCTCCCAGCCCTGCGTTTGTCCGCCCTTGTGGAAGGGCAGGACCCGCCTCCATAAGTAAAAAGATTTACAGATATTTTCAACCCCTTGCAGATATAGTTTCATCACACCCCCTCCACCCCCTCCGAAAATTTCGCACATTTTAGAAAAAATTGCGAAAGTACGTGGTTTGTACGTGTGTTGCACGTGTGTTGAACGTGCATTGCACGTGTATCGAACTGCGTTGCACGTGGTTTGTACGTGTGTTGCACGTGTGTTGAACGTGCATTGCACGTGTATCGAACTGCGTTGCACGTGTATTGAATGTGCGTTGCACGTGTATCGAACTGCGTTGCACGTGTATTGAATGTGCGTTGCACGTGTATCGAACTGCGTTGCACGTGTATTGAATATGCGTTGCACGTGTATCGAACTGCGTTGCACGTGTATTGAATGTGCGTTGCACGTGTATCGAACTGTGTTGCACGTGTGTTGAATGTGCGTTGCACGTGTATCGAACTGCGTTTCACGTGTATTGAATGTGCGTTGCACGTGTATCGAACTGCGTTGCACGTGTATTGAATGTGCGTTGCACGTGTATCGAACGTGCGTTGCACAGGGCCCTGTCAACCTTCGCGACGGTTAATGTTGGCAACTTTATTTCACGCTTAAATCTGTCACCCCCAACCACCGCCCACCCTCCACCATCCACCACCACCGCCACTCTCGCGCCGTGCGTAGCACCTCAAGGTTAACTTGGCCTGAAATTCATTAGCGCTGGAGGAGGGCCAGGGGGGGGGGGGAGTAGGCGGGCGGGGTTTGGGAGGAGTGGTGGTGGTGGTGGTGTGGGGGGGAGTCGATGAGTCGACCAGAGGCAGAGAACAGAGAGCAGCAGCAGCGAACCCCGTGGCAATGTTCTGATGAGTGATGACATTCATTCAAATCAATCGCTCGCAAGGGTCATTTGCGGAAAAATAATTATGCTGTTCAGCCTTTTGATGATCCACCGCTGGATAAATGCTTCTCCCCATGACGTGTTTGTCGGCGGGGGGGGCAGGGAAGGGGTGGGGGGAGATGGGGGGGGGTGTTTGACTATACTTCACTACGCCAGTCAGTGGCGGATTGGTGTTTGGGGGCACGTCAAGGAACCGGTTCAAATATCACTCGCCACTTACACAACAGGCTCGGTACTCATTTAAGGCTGAGCTGACCTAGAGGGGGTGGGGGGGAGGCCCGGGATACGTGCAGACATCACTCACCGTGGTCGATGGCATCTCTCATCATCTCTCGCACCAAGAGATCAAATTTCAGATACCCCAAAAAAAACGAAATAGGAACATATCGTGGAAAGGGAGAGAATATATTCACAATTCCAGCGGCGTTCGTATCGTCGTCATTGTTAGCACGCCCCTGACGACAAGCGGGCGTTTTAATGTCCTGCGAAGTACCCACGTATTTGTATTTCCCAGGACAGCGACCCAGTAAACATCGCGACGTGGGGCGAACGTTGCCCGAACTTTGGCCGAGAGTCAACGAACGTTGACCCCCCCCACCTCTCCCAAAGGTCGCTCGATTTACAGGTGGCTTTTAGACGCGAGGGCGATGGGATGGGCAATTCTAAACCCATCGGCGTTTGCTGCCTCAACGTCTCTGAGCCTCCGAGCTGCTCTCTTGCTGTCCACTCCCCCACCACGCCGCCCGACGAACCTGCTGTGCCAACGCACGCTACAGGTGGGCACTGCCCGCTCGTGCAAACCAAACAAAAATTTCCATGTAAAGCTTTCGTGACTGCAGGGATTCATCTTCTTGGTTCTTTCGGTAAAGTCGCGTAGAAGGGAAATAATAAAATAAAAAATAAAAAAAATTTCCCCTATACGTGATTTTACCGAAAGAACCAAGAATATGAATCCCTGCAGTCACGACAGCTTGAAATCTAAATGGTTGAACTACCCACGCCGGGAGATGGAATCGAACCGGCGCTCCTCTTGTATCGCTCTGTGCTGCTTAACCAGTAGTCAGAGGGCAAGGTCCCAATCTTGTTACGTTTGTATGGGGTGGTGGGGGGGGGGGGAATCTCCGGCCGTACAGAGCAGAAGAGAGAGAAAAAATGTAACATGCGTACCGCAGCTCCCGACAAAGTAGTGACGTTGATAGATTGCACCATTAATGCGAGGGCGTATTTAATATTCAGCCTGGTTGACTTTCAATGAATGTGCGTCTCGCTTTCCAGCCGCCGTCCCCTCCAGCGCCCCCTTCCATCATCACACACAGAGGGCTCCTAAGTGAGGCGTCTTCAGTGCCTCTCGATCCGTGCGTGAAGTAACGGTGCAGAACGGAGGAATTTGTCAATGAGACACACACCTCGATCACAGGGTGACACAAAAGTCAGGATGCACCTATGAAGGCCGCATTTGTTTCCCCCGTGGCGATGTTCACACACACCACCAAGTACTCATTTAAGGCTGAGCCGACCTCAGGGAGGCCCAGAACCGGTTCAGATAATCGTCGCTGGTGTTGGTGGCCGTGAGCGGGAATCGAACTCGGGTCGCCGGGTTCGTAGCGCAGCGTGCCAACCGCTACACCACCGCTCCCCACTTACAGAGATACAAAGACGCACACACAGATACAGAAACATACACAGAGATACACACACAGAGATACAACATTGTGAGTGTACTCTGTGTACTGTGTGTGTGTACTGTGTGTGCACCATGTGTGTCCTGTGTGTGTGTACTGTGTGTGTGTGTACTGTGTGTGTACTGTGTGTGTGTGTACTGTGTGTACTGAGTGTGCACCGTGTGTGTACTGTGTGTGTGTACTGTGTACTGTGTGTGTGCTGTGTATTGCGTGTGTACTGTGTGTGTGTACTGTGTGTGTACTGTGTCTGTGTGTGCTGTGTGTGTGCTGTGTGTGTGCTGTGTGTGCTGTGTGTGCACCGTGTGTGTACTGTGTGTGCACCGTGTCTGTACCGTGTGTGTACTGTGTGTACTGTGTGTGCTGTGTGTGTGTACTGTGTGTGTGTACTGTGTGTGTGTGCTGTGTGTGTACTGTTTGTTTACTGTGTGTGTACTGCACACACACACACAGATACCTCTTTGCCCAGTGCAAGACGAGAGTCGCGGTGGAGATTGAGGTTACGCCGTGCTGAGAGCAACCGGTCGGCTTTCGTCTCTTCGACATTGTCCACCCCACCCCGCCCCCCAAGCCCCCACCCTCCCCCAACACCCCCCACCCTCCCTCCCTCCCGGAGTGCGTTGGACTCAAATGCTCGTTAGAGAGAGCGAGCGAGAGTTTGAGTTTTTTTGAAAATTTGATGAAGAAGCTGCTGCTGCTGCTGCTAATGACCGGTTTTATTTTTTCGCGTTGAGGACAATCCACGGCTACGGGCCCAGGTTTTCTCGCTCGGGTGACACACACGAAAAAAAACACGACGCGAGGCTGAATGCGGGAAGGAGTTTTTATTCAAACTCTTAAATGCAGCACGTGGTCGTTTTACGATTTTCGTCATAAAAAATGCATGCCGCATTCATTCTTATGTTTTCCTCCCCCCACCCACTCCACCCGCCACCCAACCTCTGCATAAAAATGCGGCGTAATTTCGGTGACGGCTCTGAAAAATTAAAAAAGGTTAATGTATTATGAATGTCGGGTTGGGGGGGGGGATGGGGCGGGGGCTGGGGCTATAAGTGTGTCTCCTATCCTCTCTCTCTCACTCTCGCGGGTTATTTTTTTTTCTTATGGTGCGTAATCCGCATCGCGTTCGTCTATATGTAAAAATTAAGGAAGGGAAAATATTGTAAATAATTCATGGGGGCATTAATCACACGTCGGGCCGCGGTCAGAAGGGTCTGTAACGGAGATTGTGTGTACAGCCCCTTTTAGAGACTCCGCCAAAGACCGGTCAGCCAGGATGTTATAGTCTATGGACCCCGCCGGAGACGAATTAGTCAGCCTATTGTCTAGAGATAAAATCAGAGACCGGCCTATTGTCTAGAGAACTCCACCACAGATGGGTCTGTCAGTCTATTGTCTATGGACCCCATCAGAGACCGGTTAGTCAGCCTATTGTCTAGAGATAAAATCAGAGACCGGCCTATTGTCTCGAGAACTCCACCACTGATAGGTCTGTCAGTCTATTGTCTATGGACCCCATCAGAGACCGGTTAGTCAGCCTATTGTCTAGAGATAAAATCAGAGACCGGCCTATTGTCTAGAGAACTACACCACAGATGGGTCTGTCAGTCTATTGTCTATGGACCCCATCAGAGACCGGTTTAGTCAGCCTAAATACTCGGAACTCCAGCAGAAACCTGTCAGTCTATCCTCTAAATTTACGACTTTTCTAATCACCCCATCAAGAGACTGGAAATGTCTACACTTTGTAAATGACAAAGAAACCCCACACGCACACGTAGACACACCGGGGATCGAGATTATTTATTTAGAAGCCCAAAGGAGTTGGCACATGAAGAAAGAGTGTTTTGTGTACATTCCGTATACCACGTGTGTGTAATTGGGTCGCGTGACCCCTGCTGTCACTAGAGGCCACCAGATTCACCGCCAATAGAATATTTAAAACAAAAAAAGATTTAGACGAAATAATCGATTTTTGGAGATCGGGTTCCAAAATAAAATCATTCCGGTGGACTTTTTACCCTCTCCACAGTTCAGGGGTCGCACTTTCCCGTCGCAACTCCGCTTTGAGATCGGCGAAATCTCGCCAGGATGCTTGCAAAACAACGACACTTAACTTGATGACGGACAGATTTCATTATTTGGGCCCAGTCATTGGTCATAACCATCAACTCACAAACTCTTGAGCATTTGGAGATGCAAATCTAACCAAATTACGCATTAACAAAAATATATATACTTGCATAAAAAAAATTGCATTCTTTATTTGAATAATTTTTGTTACTCCACTAACAGCCCGAGATCACATTCACATTCGAATCCAAGATCGCAGCGTTTGCCAGCTCAGCCCTCTGGCGGCCTCTGAAACCATCCAAGCCACCTTTAATAACGTACACACCGTTTCCCATGTTCGCGTTGGTTGCACTGGGTAAACAACGACAAAAGTCACGGGAGCATTGGGGTCAGTTTCTGGCCAGATGCTTTTGCACCGCGGGTGCTATTACTGAGCTTAATGTCTGCATCAGCCACGGAGCCGTGCTTTTTTACCGTATTATTATTATTTTCCATTACCGCAGCACATTTACATACAGTACTGTAGATACAAAAAAAATTCAAATTGTCTCTACAATCACACACACACACGCATTAGCGGCAGCCCATCCCGCTCTGTGCTTAGCTGAAATGAGATCCCATCGTCCCAAGCGCCGAGTGGAGTTTCCCACGGTCGCTTGAAACCACCGGTTTCTGTCCGTTAATTTTCATTCAGCTTTCTATTTATTTATTTATTTTTTGTCACCAGAAATGTTGCGACAACTTGTGCTGTGGGTCACGAAACGGAGAATCCATGAGAAACTCTGGGCGCAGGCCCAGTGTGGCCCATGGTGGCGAGATGTTAACTCTCTCGCCTGTTATGCAGGAGGTCGTTGGTTCAATCCTCGATCCTCAACCCTAACGCCTGCTGTATATTTCGAGTTTGTGTGATCTCGCTCCAAGTGGTCTCGTGGATTTTTCTCAGTTTTTTTGCCCCCACATTTAGAATGAACATCACGCGTTTAGAGAATTTGGCTGCTATACAATTTCCATGTGATAAGCCACTTCGTTGAGCTATCATTTGTGTTAGCCAGGTCGCTTCTGAGAAAGAGCTACATAGCTTAGTGGGCCTTACTCTGGTAAAATAAAAAATTAACCCGTAAAAACAAAGTTTTTCACTATAAATCCTTTATATGCGTGTTCAATGGGCCACAACCCAGCCCACATTGGTCTTTGAAACGGGCGGCTAGAGTCCTCTCGTCCTCTGGCTTGAGATGGCTGCCACCTATGGGTCAGATGATTGCCTGCCACCATTAAGCAATTGGTAATTAAATATAATTTTGTTTTACCTAAAAAGTGTAAAATTTTGGAAAGATGTTTTCACGAAAAGAAATTGTCACGCACAACGAGTTTGTGTGCAAAATGTCAGCTCGATTGGATCACGGGAAGTGGGTTAAAAAACGACCGAAAGATTTGCACGGTCGTAAGCGTGCAAGCAAGCAAGCAAGTGAACTTAATATGAAGGATTTAAAAATGTAGGAAAATACATGCATCGAGCCAACGTCCCCGGACCATGAGATTAGATTAACGTCCATGCAAGATTTACAACGGCCGCCACGACCCACAATTCAATTGGTAAACATTTGTGTTTGCTTGTCTTTCATTCTTTAACATTTCGAATCGATAAGGGCTAGCAGTGGCGACCTAGATGTGAAACCATTCTCCAATTTAAACACTCCATTGTTGTAAGAAACAGAATCATTTTTTGTCATATCCTGGAGAAAATCCGATGAGCTAAGAAGCTTTTTTTTCACAGATGCCCAGCACAACGAAGCCCCCGTGTCTATGGCTCCCACGCCTTCGCCAAGCCTGCACTGCTCGGCGTGTCGATGCACGCTCAAACCCCTCACGACGGACCCAGCGTGGGCAGAAGCCTTCATCCAGCAGTGGATTGACGGAGTGGGCTGTAAACTAAACCGCCGCGACGCGCTGTATCAACACGATTGACTCTGCACCCCCTAGCAGAGGTCGCAACCGGGTACCCGATACCCGTACCCTACCCGATACCCGGCTACCCGTACCCGGCCGGGATGGGTACGGGTACCCGTTTGCAACCCTGGTGCGGCCGGGTACGGGTACCGGGTAGACCGTGAGTCACTGGTGAGTAACTGTTTGTCACTCATTTCCCAACGTCTTGTCTCTTCTCACAATTCAAGTTCTTAGAATCAACCCACCCGCGCCTGCAACATGGCTTCATCCCAGAGGTCGCAATCAGGTACCCGATACCCGTACCCTACCCGTACCCGGCCGGGTACGGGTAGGGTACGGGTACGGCCGGGTACGGGTACGGGTAAGGAATCAAAACCCGTTTGCGACCTCTGCCCCCAAGGGGATGAACACCACTCAATGTTGGCTTCGCTTAAAGCAAACATTGAGTGGGAAATTATTTTTATCGAAATCAAACTAAAATACAATTATTTGTTTTTTTCGGTAAAGTCATGTATAAAGATAAAATAATAAATTAAATAATAGCATATGACGTTTCGATTGCAACACAAGCAATCATCATGAGGTATAATGAAATAGCGATATAGAATCTAACCAGAAAACTATAGACAGACATATAAGCAGACAGATATCACCAAGATACATGGAGAGAGCAACCCAGGTACAGAGAGGGGTGATCGTCTCTGTGGGGTGGCCTTTAAATAGGCGATATCTGTCTGCTTATATGTCTGTCTATAGTTTTCTGGTTAGATTCTATGTCGCTATTTCATTATACCTGATGATGATTGCTTGTGTTGCAATCGAAACGTCGTATGCTATTATTTAATTTATCATTTTATCTTTTTATGTGACTTTACCGAAAAAACCAAAGAATAATTCCTGCAGTCACGAAAGCTCCAAAATTAAGATAAAATAAAATTGTTTTACCAGGGTAAGACCCCACTGAGCTGTGGAGTTCTCTATCAGAAGCGACCTGCACTATCACAGACGATAGCCAAACGAAAGTTGCTTACCATCTTGTGGAAATGTATAGCAGTAGCCATATATCTTCTTGGTTCTTTCGGTAAAGTCACGTAGAAGGGAAATAATAAAATAATAAGAAGAAAACATAATAAAATTAAATTCTCACGACGTTTCGGCCACAACGCAAGCAGCCGTCCTCAGGTGAAGAACAGGGTTGTCTTCAAGAACAGGGCTGTCTTCACCTGAGGATGGCTGCTTGCGTTGTGACCGAAACGTCGTGATAATTTTATTTTATTATGTTTTCTTATTATTTTATTATTTCCCTTCTACGTGACTTTACAGAAAGAACCAAGAAGATGAATCCCTGCAGTCACGAAAGAAGCTTTAAATCGAAAAGTAGCCATATACTCTAAAGGCACGTTTCTAAATATGTATGGGGGAAAAATCGGAGCACCTGGAGAAAAATCCACGCGACCACGGGGAGAGAGAGACAACCAAACTCCAAATATACAGCAGGCGTCAGGGTCGGGATCCTGCATACCCACGACCTCCTGTATACCAGGCGAGGTAGTTAACATCTCGCCACCGAGGCGTCTTTACACAACGTTATTTCTCTCTCTCTGCGTCCTCCATAGTCCACCCAAATTCTTTTCAAACATCCCCAATGTGTAGGAGGACCCTACCGACAATGAGTCTTCAGACTCAGTGAGGATTTTCCTACAGAAAGTTCCTTTCTCTGGGGTGCTCCGGTCTCCTCCCCACGTGTAACTAAACACTCGATTTCTAGTCGACGGAAAACATCTTGACAAAGAGAGGACTGCAGAGCTTTGGGCCTTTGTCGGTGGCAACAGCAGCACCGGGCGCGCCGCCTGGCTCACGGCCTTCCGGCTGCGTCTGCGGGTTCCTAAGCGATGCAATTTGCACGAACGACTACTGCAAATGTTTAATCCTAAAATGTAATTTTCGATTTAAAGCTTTCGTGACTGCAGGGATTCATATTCTTGGTTCTTTCGGCAAAGTCACGTAGAAGGGAAATGATAAAATAATATAAATATGAAACAATACAAATTCTCACGACGTTTCGACTGCAACACAAGCAATCATCATCTTGCTGTGGTTTTCACACCTGATGATGATTGCTTGTGTTGCAGTCGAAACGTCGTGAGAATTTGTATTGTTTTATATTTATATTATTTTATCATTTCCCTTCTACGTGACTTTACCGAAAGAACCAAGAATACTAAAATGTAATGTTATTATATTCAAGGATACCGTAAGGTATATTCCAGGCTGCTGGCAATTCGGCTGTGATTGCCAGAGGATGACCTCCGCTGCGGTGTGTGCCCATAATTTAGGAACGTTTTTGGTAAAGACGTGATGTCATGAACTGAATCGTGCTATCTTATCTTAGAATTGTTTATAATTAACAACGCTACATGTGGATGTAATGGTGGTGGAGATGAGGTGAGCGACACAGATGAGAGGAAGCAATGGGGGCGAATCTGTAATGATGCGGGAATTTGTTGAAAGCGAAATTGATGACAGTCGATGACGACGACGACGATGATTGGATTGAATGAATGGGGGTTAATGAGTGGTCGCCATACGATGAGAATGGTGACGGGGGGAAAGTAACGGTTGTGGTTATGATGGGGGAGATGTATGGGGGTCGCGGGGTGAGCTCGGGGTAACAAGAAGCGAGTTGTGAGTGAGGAGCGGAAACGAGGTGAGACGAAGGTGACCGCTTCATGCGGAGGGGGAAGTTTGTTCCAGTCAAGGGGGAGGGCGAGGAGAGAGAGAGAGAGCGAGCGAGCGAGAGAGCGAGCTAGAGGGGGGGTTCCAAAGAGCCCAGTTTTAATTAAAAAAAAATACGAAATGATGAACGAAACAAAGTGCCGAATACACCGATCATCTTCTTGTTTCCACTGGTCGTAAAAAAAAGAGAGAGAGCAGAAAGCGTGGATTGAGCACAAGGAGAATAAGAAACAGACAGAGAGAGAGATAGATAGAGAGAGCAAAGATTGAAAACATCATTGAACGAACACGCTGATACCCCCCCCCCCTCCTTCAACAAAACCTACATAAAATAACTCCCTGAAGCATTGCGCAAACAAGAGACCTTTAATTAAATCTGTAAACGAGCCAGCCGCAAATCATAGCAGATTTTAACTTTTGAAAATACTCCGTTGTTGTCTCCCCCTCCCTCTCTCTCTCTCCGTGTGCCCATTCCCTTCTCAAACACGTTGACGACCGTGGATTTCCTTCCCATTATTGCCCCATTCTCTCATCGCCCTCTCGCCCATCCACTCCTTCCCGTTCCTCACCCTCCCCTATAGCCCTTTCGTGATCTCCTAAGTCGCCCCTCCATCGCTGTCACTCAACGCAGAAGATGCCCCGCGGTTTTGATCTTCCAGAAAGTCTGCTCACGGACCACCCTAAACCTCATCCACCGGGAAACCCGTGGCAGCAGCGGATGCCGGGATACCTTGATGATGCACAAATGGAAAAACTAAAGTCTCCGGTAGTAGTAATAGTAGTGGTGGTGGTGGTGCTGCGACTGTGGTCATCCAGAACAGCCTCAAACGAGTACCTGGTGCGGTGTGTAAACATCGCCACTAGGGAGACAAAGGCGGTCGGGCGTGGTGCTGGCCACCCACCCCCTCGTGTACCGTTCCGGCCTTCATAGGTGCTCGCTAACAGCACTTGCCCCTACAGTCTGTTAAGGCTATACGGGGGATCTTTATCCAGAACAGAGACCGTGACAACGAAATGACGACGCAATGCCCCCCGATCCACAAATACGAACGGAGACGTCGCGGCCGACACGCTCCGCTGCTTCTCCTGGCGCGGCTCGTGTGGCCGTGACCGCCTGCATGTGAAATTGTCGTCGTTGATGCCCTTTTCGTCTACATCGGCAGCCGCACTAAAGAAGAACGACTCATTCCTCAATTCGTGTGGCACGCCCCTGCCAACTACGCCATTGCATTTCCGTGTCACCGTCTCGTGAGCTGCTGCAGTCAAGTGGCCTTGAGTAAAGGCGCTCTATAAATATAAATTAGACGAGACCCGTCCGTTATGTTCTATGCCTGTTGCGTACCACGGCAATACGTCCATGAGCTGAATGCCACGTTTTTATGTTTCTGAAGGGTTTACTGTTGGAGCGATGAGTCCAGAGATATATATCTGAGTCCGTGCGTGCGCTCCATCTGACTGGGTGAAAAGTGGTGGCTTGCCATGTCCTCACCCTGTCCTGGGTCAGACTGGCTACAAAAACAACACATAACCGTGGCACGTTGTTCGCGTTTAATGTGATGAGCGTTGGTGCGCTATGGTGAGAGGGCATCAGCAGAGAGAGAGAGATACTCTTAGTTCTTTCGGTAAAGTCACGTAGGTAAAAAATTGAAATTAAAATTTATATTTCAACTCTCTTTCTCTCTTTTCTAGATTTGAAGCTTTCGTGACTACAAGGATTCATACTCGTAGTTCTTTCGGTAAAGTCACGTAGGTAAAACATTAAAGTAAAATTTTAATTTCATTTTTTTCGGTAAAGTCACGTAGGTAAAAAATGAAATTAAAATTTTAATTTCATTTTTCACCTACGTGACTTTACCGAAAGAACTACGAGTATGAATCCTTGCAGTCACGAAAGCTTCAAATCTAGAAAAGAGAGGGAGAGAGAGCGTTGGCGTCGTTTTGTTGTTCCCACCTTCTACGTTAAAGGAGCGCAGCCCACCGTGGGTTTACCGTGTGGGTCCGTAGCTCGGATTGCATGGCCCACAGTCGCACTACTCCTGTGGCTTGTCTTTAATGTGTCTCTATGCGTCTCGTTGAGTCTCGATGTCGCTGGGTCTCTATGTATCTTTATGTGTCTCTATTTATATCTATGTATCTCTATATATATGTATCTCGATGTATCTCTATCTGTCTCTATGCATCTCTATGTATATATGTATCTCTATGTATCTCTATGTATCTCTATATATATATATGTATCTCTATGTATCTCTATGTATATATGTATCTCTATGTATCTCTATGTATATATGTATCTCTATGAGTCTCTATGTGTATCTATGTATCTCTATGAGTCTCTATGTGTCTCTATGTATCTCTATGTATCTCTATCTTCTTGCGGACGGCGATACGTTCAGGAGCTGAATACCAATGTGGAGGTCTGATGCTGCTGCTGCTGCTGTTAATCACGACGAGAGGGCTTCAGCAGAGAGAGAGAGTTCGTGTCGTGTCGCTGTTCCGCCTCCTCCGTTAAAGGAGCGCAGTACCACAGTGGGTTTACCGTGCGGGTCCAGAGCTCGGGTTGCATGGCCCACAGTCCCACCACTCCTGTGGCTGTCCCTTTAATTGTCCATTCATGCCGGAGATGTGGTGCAGCATCGACCTGTTGGTGATGTTCTGGTGGGGTTGATGGTTGCACCCGTTGTGAGTGGGCGAGTGAGGGGTGCGTGCGTGGGTGGGTGGGTCAGTGAGTGAGTTGATGGTTCCACCAGTTGTGAGCGGGTGAGTGAGTGGGTGAGTGAGGGGTGCGTGGGTGGGTGGGAGGGTGAGCGGGTGGATGAGTGAGTGAGTTGATGGTTCCACCAGTTGTGAGCGGGTGAGTGAGTGGGTGAGTGAGGGGTGCGTGGGTGGGTGCGTGGGTGGGTGGGTCAGTGAGTGAGTTGATGGTTCCACCAGTTGTGAGCGGGTGAGTGAGTGGGTGAGTGAGGGGTGCGTGGGTGGGTGCGTGGGTGGGTGGGTCAGTGAGTGAGTTGATGGTTCCACCAGTTGTGAGCGGGTGAGTGAGTGGGTGAGTGAGTGAGGGGTGCGTGGGTGGGTGGGTGAGCGGGTGGATGAGTTAGTGAGTTGATGGTTCCACCACCAGTATCTTCGAGGAGGAGGAGGAATGTTAAAGCCAGGAGGTGAAACATTTGCGTCTCAAATGAAGTGTGCGCTGATAGAGCCGATTCACATTAAGATTGAGATGCCAGTGTGTACGTGTGTACGTGTGTTCCGTGTGTACGTGCGTGCACGTGTTCCGACCACACCCCACCCCTTGTGACGTAGACTGTTGGGCAGTCTATGTAAGGGCTGCACGGTGCATCTTTGTCTGTGTGTGTCAGTATGTGTGCGGGTGGCTAAAGCACAGCAAGTTGGCACAGTAGGGGGCACAGGTGGTGCATCAGCCAGTCATCTCGGTCATCTCGGTCAGTCGACCCGTGGCAACTGGGTCTGCCCCGTGACCTCCTGCCAGCGGGCGTTCGACACTTCACGTGGCCTCAAGGTGCACATGGCCTGGCACAAGCGTCGTGGTGACGTCACCGCCACTTAGTGGCGAATGGCGGTTGTTGTTGTTGTTGTGCGTCTGTGTGTGTCTGTGTGTGTCTGTATGTGTCTCTATGTGTCATCTCGGTCATCTCGGTCAGTCGACCCGTGGCAACTGGGTCTGCCCCGTGACCTCCTGCCAGCGGACGTTCGACACTTCACGTGGCCTCAAGGTGCACATGGCCTGGCACAAGCGTCGTGGTGACGTCACCGCTACTTAGTGACGAATGGCGGTTGTTGTATGTGTCTGTGTGTGTCTGTGTGTGTCTGTATGTGTATGTGTGTGTACGTGTCTGTGTGTATCTGTATTTATTTGTGTGTGTTGTGTGTATCTTGTGTGTGTCTGTGTGTGTGTCTGTGTGTGTCTTGTGTGTCTGTGTATGTCTTGTATGTGTCTGTGTGTCTGTGTGTGTCTATACGTGTCTGTGTCTGTATTTATTTGTGTCTGTGTGTCTTGTGTGTGTCTTGTGTGTGTTTGTGTGTCTCTTGTGTGTGTGTCTGTGTTAGTCTGTGTGTATCTGTACGTGTCTGTGTGTGTCTATATTTATTTGTGTGTCTTGTGTGTGTCTGTCTGTATGTGTGTGTGATGTGTGTCTGTGCATGTGTGTGATGTGTGTCTGTGTATCTGTGTGTGTCTGTATTTATTTGTGTGTCTGTGTGTCTTGTGTGTGTCTGTCTGTGTATATGTGTGATGTGTGTGATGTGTGTCTGTGTATCTGTGTGTGTCTGTATTTATTTGTGTGTCTGTGTGTCTTGTGTGTGTCTGTGTGTATCTATGTGTGTCTTGTGTGTGTGTGTCTGTGTGGTGTGTGTCTGTGTATCTGTGTGTGTCTGTATTTATTTCTGTGTCTGTGTGTCTTGTGTGTGTCTGTGTGTGTCTGTGTGTGTCTGTGTGTGTCTTGTGTGTGTGTGTGTGATGTGTGTCTGTGTATCTGTGTGCGTCTGTATTTATTTGTGTGTCTTGTGTGTGTCTTGTGTATGTCTTGTGTGTGTCTGTGTGTGTCTGTGTGTGTCTGTGTGTGTCTGTGTGTGTCTGTGTGTCGGGCCGAGGCAATCAGTAAACATGAGACGCAAATTCATCAGTGCGGGGTTAACGCTACGGGGCAGGACGGCGCGCGTGTGATCTTGAGCCGTGCGTTTACCGTCGGCTCTTGGGCAATGTTCAGAAGGCATCCCCCTTGCTCGTATATATATGTACCTACGTCGAATTTCGCCTTCTTCTTTCGCGTCGTAAGTAGCCAACCGTGCTATGAATCGAAGGTGCGTGTGGGGAAGAGAAGGGGGGGGGGCAGGACAACAAAACTCAACGCAATAGCCACGAACCACGGTCCACGGACACCCATACCGCAGTGTAGCACAAGTGACTTCAATCCGGGGCCCCGATGGGTTCGTCGCAGTCGATTAGAAAGGTCACGCGCCGTGGGCTGAATCCCGGGTGTCGTAGGTCCCACTTCTTCCGAGACGTCTGGCCCATCGCGTGCAAGCCACTTGCAACGATTTCACGAACTCCATTAATACAACAACAACAATAGCAGCCGCCATTCGCCACAAGGTCACCACGGCGCCTGTGCCAGGCTATGTGCACGTTGAGGCCGCGTGAAGTGTCGAACGCCCGCTGGCAGGTCACGGGTGCCAATGGGTCGACCACCTGTGCCCCCTACTGTGCCAATGAATACAACACACACAGCAGCAGCAGCAGCAGCAATAAAGCCATCCGTAAGACGCACAATATTCGCAGGTGAAAAACTTTTACGGCTTCCGCAGATTTTGAAAAACTATATATGTATATTTCCTCCTAAACCAGGGTCTAGTTGCAATGCATCACCCTATGTTCATCAAATCTCATTGACACATCAAATTATGGTCGAGGCTTAATTCTCCCCGCTTGCGGGCGAAGTAGCTCTGGCAAGGAATCGTGCACGAGCATCTGTGTCGGGAATAATGAGGGTGCCCTGGCGTTCACGGCGAGTGAGCTACCGATGGGAAAGAAAGGAGGTCGTCTCAGCTCGACATCAGAGACCAGCCTCCGTTGTGAAAACACAGCAGCAGCAGCAGCAGCCGTTGTATGCGCGTGCTATTTATCACCGTAGGCTTTCGCGACCAATGTTATTCATGATAAAAAGGTGTTTGGGTTAGATCGCGTAAGTGTGAATGTGTCGTAACCCTCGACGACCCGACGCAGCCAGTAATGTTTGTCACGTAAACAACGCGACAATTCGTTACTACTTCAGCCCACCGGTGTGTGTTGCAGAGTAAACCCACAACTGAAATGTTGATTTAAAGCTTTCGTGACCGCAGGGATTCATATTCTTGGTTCTTTCGGTAAAGTCACGTCGAAGGGAAACAATCATTTTATTATTTTATTGTTTCCCTTCTGCGTGACTTTACCGAAAGAACCACGAAAATAAACCCGCAACGTTTACAATTCGAGTACGACGTTTCGCCTGTAATGATAACGAGCATCATCACGCGAACAACTCGTGGTCTCCGTCTCTGCTGTGGGTCTGGAACCATGTTGGCTGTCCTGACCCGGTATGTAGTTATTCCCTACGGCTGTGAAGGCTGCGAAGGCCGGAATAGACAAGAGAGAGAGTGTGTGTGCCTCCTACTCGTGTCTCTGAATTAGTACACTGCATAAGTAAGTCAGCCTTGTTGTGACATCCCCGGTCAACATCTTTAGCACCGCCACAAAGCGGCCGGCACGCAACGAGTCACTTCTGCCGCTGCTCCACGGGGGGACGCGTGTTTCTTTCATTTGATCGGCACCAGTATTGTCCGACGTTTCGCTCCACGTGCCGCAAAGGGAGGCAAGTCGCCGGCACGGAGGAGGGGAAACGCACGACCTCGGCAAAAAACAACAACAACAACAGCAGCAGCAGCTACGCCGGGGAGTTGTGCAGCAGCCGTAGCAGCAGCACAAACCCGCAACGATAACAACAACCCCCCACGCACCCACGCACGCACGCACGGTATAAGCAAAATCGCATTTCACCGCTCATTAGACGCGATTGCGCGATCAATAATTGGAGCGCAGGTCCCGGCTTAGGAGGGTGCTGGAGGTGACTCTGACCCCCTGTAACCCCCCCCCCAGTCCCCAGCGCCCCCCCTCCCTCCAGCCCAGCCCTCACCCCTGGGATGAAGAGGAAGCCACGGACGAGGGCACCTCGCGTGCGGAGAGTTCATCGTGCAACCTGCCCACCACCGTGCCCCCTGCGTCACTGTGTGAACGCGTGTGGCATAGGTGGAGCTCGCTAACAGCACTTGGCCCAACAGTCTGTTAAGGCGATGCGTGCGCGTGTGTGTCTGGGGAGCAGTGGTGCAGCGGTTAGCGCTGCGCTGCGCTACGAACCCGCCGGCCCGGGTTCGATTCCCGCTCACGGCCACCAACACCAGTGACGATTACCCGAACCGGTCATGGGCCTCCCCTAGGTCGACTCAGCCTCAAATGACTACCTGGCGCGGTGTGAAAACATCGTCACTGGGGAGACAAAGGCGGCCGGGTGTGGTGCTGGCCGCCCACCCTCCTCGTGCACGTGCCTCTCCGTCATAGGTGCTACTCGCTAACAGCACTTGCCCCAACAGTTATGGCTATAACAGGGGAGGGGGGGGGATCTTCGTCTTCGTGTTTGATCAGGAGGAAAAACATAGAGCGGAGTGATTTTCACATAATGGGTTTGGGAGTTGCGGTCTATTTGCTTGATCTCTGACATAAATATCCAGCAGTTCGGTGGTGGTGGTGGTGGTGGCTGCTACGCTACACGTGGCTGCCTGTAATCCAGCCCTGTGGAGGCAGCAGCAGCAGCGAGGGTTGGTGGGTCACCGCCACACACAGCTGCTGATGTTGTTGTGAAACTTTCGTGGGCGTCCATGAGGTTCCATACCGTGGTCTCGCCAGCAGAAGGCAGTACAACAAATATGGACTCTACCTGTTCCATCTGTATGTATGTTATACGTTGAACTTCTTTCGCACCATACGTAGCCGACCGTGCTAGTCGGAGGTGCATCTGCCATGGACCGGACTCGCGGTTCCTCGCGTCTCTCATTCGTTCTCACTTCTAATCTTGAGCAAGTCCTCTGCGGCGCGTTGCAAGAGGAAATCATCATTATTATTGTTGTTAACTATATCAGCTTCCACATTTGAATATTGGTACAGGGCTTATCTGGCTCAATGTCAATGTCAACCAAAGTCCTTCCTTTGTTGATCCAAAAAAAAACCACAGTAAACCAGGTGTTCTATTAATTTCTACAAATACTTTATTTGCACTGGAGGAGGAATCCGATGAGCTCTCAAGCTCTTTTCCACAGATGCCCAGTCGGGGCACGGGGTCAGAACGTTCCAACGACAAACAGCACAAGATCATGGACTGGGCCCCTGGCGCAGGAATGTGGAATTTCATCCACTGCTCGAGCAGGACCGCTGAACAAGAGTCTGGCTCGCGTGGCTGTGAGTTACCATATTAATAAAAAGTGTGCTGTACTTGGCCCTTCCCCTCTCCAACCATTATATAAACGGAGTGGTAGCTCCTGCAATCTCTCATTTACTTGATACAGCTGTCGTGGCTGTGACGGTTCCACCTGAAGACGGAAGCTTGTGTTGCCTCCGAAACGTCGTGATTTTTATTTTATTTTACCTTTATTAATTTTAATGTTTTACCTACGTGACTTTACCGAAAAAACCTAAGAATATGAATCCTTGCAGTCACGAAAGCTTCAAATCTTGAATTGTAGACGAGAGTTGACCCGAGTCTAAACCACCATCGTCACCGCCACCACCATCATCGTTACAGTGACCGATCGTCGTCATCAATCATCACCGTCGTCATCACCGCCATGACAGATCGACACGTGCGTGGGGCACGGTGCTTAGAACCCAGTGAACGTGCCGACCTCACGCCAAGCAAAGGCTGCCTTTGTGACGTCGCTCCCCGAACGCACTGTGTCGTCACGTCACGTGGGCGACGGGGCCCTCCTACATCCTGCACGCATGCGCACACGCGCGCGCGCACGTGCACGCAAAGACAAAGCTCCCCCGTGTAGCCTTCACAGATTGTTTGGGGCAAGTCGCTGTTCGCGAGCGCCTGTGAAAGCGGGCACGAGACACGAGGGGGTGGGGGGCTCGTACCACGCACACACAAAAGACAAAGATCCCCCTTGTAGCCTCAATATACTTTCTTGGGGCAAGTGCTGTTAGCGAGCACCTATGAAAGCCCGCACGGCACGCACCAAGCTCGGCCGCCTTTGTCTCCCCAGTGGCGACGTTTACACGCCGCACTATGCACTAATTTGAGGCTGAGCCGATATACAAAGACAAAGATCCCCTGTATAGCCTTAACAGACTGTAGGGGCAAGTGCTGTTAGCGAGCACCTATGAAGGCCGGAACGGTACACGAGGGGGTGGGTGGCCAGCACCACGCCCGACCGCCTTTGTCTCCCCAGTGGCGATGTTTACACACCGCACCAGGTACTCATTTTGAGCCGATACACACACACGCGCACACGCACTCGTCCCGCTCAGCGCAACCTTCATTTTATTTTCGTTCTATAAATTCACCGATACCCAACTCGACGAGTAACCAAATCTGACAGAACGAAGCCAAATAGGAGGAGTACAAAAAAATAACCGCAAAAAACATTTAAACGAAGGCAAATATGAATGCAATTTGGCGATAAAATACGACGCTCGATGGGAAATACAATTTGAATTTAAATAAGGTCCCAATTTAAGATTTAATTTGAGATTCGGGTCACATTTGTCTTTTTTTTTTAAGACGGCATCCCTACGACCCCCGAAACGGAGTTGAGTTTCATGACCGTCACTGCTGAAGAGGTTCCATGTCACAGCAATGTGGAATTTCCACCTTTTTCTTTATTTCAAATTTAAAAAAAAGCACAAAGCGCAGACTGTGATCACAGCAGACGGCAAGTCCGGTACGGCCTGGGCCTTATAGTGGTGGGCGATGATAACAGAATTTGCCCCAACAGTCTGTTCAGGCTATACGGGGGATCTTTGTCTCTGTCATAGGCTATGGAAAGCGGTAGAGTGGCTGTGTTTAAGTGTGTGGCATAGGTGCCACTCGCTAACAGCACTTGCCCCCAACAGTCTGTTAAGGCTATAGGTGAGGTCGTTGTCTTTGTGTGAGTGTGTGTGTGTTTGTTTGGGGAGCGGTAGTGCAGCGGTTAGCGCGCTGCGCTACGAACCCGCCTACACCGGGGTTCGATTCCCGCTCACGGCCACCAATAACCAGCATCCTCTACGTCGACTCAAGCCTCAGATGAGTACCTGGTGCGGTGTCGCGTAAATATCGTCACTGGGGAGACAAAGGCGGCCGGGCGTGGTGTTGGCCACTCACCCCTTTATGTGCCGTGCCGGCCTTTAAAGGTGCTCGCTAACAGCACTTGCCCCTACAGTCTGTTAAGGCTATACGGGGGGTCTTTGTCTTCTTTTTTGTCTGTGTGTGTTATGTGCGTTTTTTGATTCGAGACAAAAAAAAAACTTCCGTTTCTCAGTCCGCTTGTCCTGGCGAGGGTCGCGGCGGAGGCAACGTGTTGAGTAGTGGCGGTGCACACCTCCCTCTTCCTGGCGACAGACTCCAGCACAGAGGTCGAAATCGGGTACCCGATACCCGGCCGGGTATCGAGTAGGGTACCGTTTGCGACCCTGGTGCTGCCGGGTACGGGTAAGGAATCAAAACCCGTTTGCGACCTCTGCTCCAGCACTACTACACTACACTATACAGTACCAGAGGTGTGGACTCGAGTCATGTGACTTGGACTCGAGTCAGACTCGAGTCATGAATTTGATGACTTGCGACTCGACTTGGACTTGCATAACAATGACTTTGTCCCACCTCTGCTATACACTACTACACTATACACTACTACACTATACACTACACTATACACTACTACACTATACACTACTACACTATACACTACACCAGGGGTCCTCAAACTTTTTAAACAGGGGGCCAGTTCACTGTCCCTCAGACCGTTGGAGGGCCGGACTATAGTTTAAAAAAACTATGAACAAATTCCTATGCACACTGCATATATCTTATTTTGAAGTGAAGAAACAAAACGGGAACAAATACAATATTTAAAATGAAGAACAAGTAAAGTTAAATCAACAAACTTGCCAGTATTTCAATGGGAACTATGGGCCTGCTTTTGGCTAATGAGATGGTCAATGTCCGGTTCCATATTTGTCACTGCTAGTCGTAACAAGTGATGCAAGTGTGCATCCGTTAGTCTAGATCTGGTTGGAGATTTCAAATGTTTCATTCTGGAAAAAGTCTGTTCACAGACATAAGCGCTGCCAAAGATGGTTGCCATTTTGAGTGCATGGTTCCTGAGATGAGGATATGTCTCAGAGGGGAGAGATGCATAGAAATTATGAAGGCTGCTTGACTTGAATGCGTCTTTCAGAGAGTCACAATTCTGCAGTTCAGCCAGTTCCATTTGGTAAATTGTATCCACATTTTCAATGTCAATAGAAAATGGGTTACAGAAAAGCTGTATGTCCTGTTCATGGAGATGAAGCTCTTTAAATCTAAATTGGAACTCCTTTTGCAATTTATCCAGTGAATCCACACATGTTTTGTTTGGGAATTGCAACCAATGGTTTTTCCGCTAACATATTTTGAGTTGTGGGGAGATGGCAGAAGTTTTCCTCCTTAACTTGTTTGATGAGGAGGCCTAATTTTACTTCAAATGCTTTGACATGTGATTGCATATCACAGATGAGCTTCCCCTTTCCTTGAAGTTGCACATTGAAACTGTTGAGTAGCTCTGTTACATCTGTCAGAAAGGCAAGGTGCCATTTCCATTCTGCATCATTGAGCTCTGGTACTTCTTTGTTTTTTGATAGCAGAAAACCTGTAATCTGTGGAAGTCAGTCATAGAAACGTTTCAAAACTCTCCCTCGACTCAGCCAACGGACTTCCGTGTGGTACAGAACATCTTCATAGTCAACATTTAGTTCAGACAGAAATTCCTGAAATTGTCTGTGGTTTAGTGCATGAGCTCTAATGAAGTTAACACAAGATACCACAATTTTCATAACAGAGTCCCACTTCAGTGATTTACTACACAGCGCTTGTTGGTGGATGAGGCAGTGTATGGCTATTGGATGAGAATGGTTATGTTTGTCCATCTCTTGGTTAATGCGAGCCATTACTCCTTTCTTAGACCCCACCATGCTAGGAGCACCATCAGTTGTCACACTGGCTAGTTTAGCCCAGTTCAACTCCAAACCATTCACAGTTTGGCAAACTTTTTCATAGATATCCTCTCCTGTAGTTGTTCCTTTGATGCTTTGCAGTGCAGCAAGCTCTTCTGTGACTTCGAAATAGTCATTCGTCCCACGAAGAAAAATGAGAAGTTGTGCAGAATCACGAACATCATTGCTTTTGTCGAGTGCCAAGGAAAAATAGGAAAGTGTTTTTTGTGGAGTTTTGCAAATGCTGATGCAAATTGTCTCCCATTTCTTCAATCCTCCGTGTAATTGTAGGTCCTGAAAGACTCACTGTACTAAATAAATCGGCCTTCTCTGGACACATCTCTTTGGCAACAGAAAGAAGGCATTCTTTAACAAATTCTCCCTCCACGAATGGTCTGCCAGTGCACGCTATTAGCTTGGCAACTTGAAAACTTGCTCGCAGTGATGAAATATTTAGCTGCTTCTGCTTCACAAAAGTATTTTGCTGAGTTGTTAATGTATTTTTCAGTTTTAATATTTTATCTTTTCTCACTTCTCCGACCAAACAATCATATTTATCTTTATGTTGAGTTTCATAGTGTCGACGTAAATTGTATTCTTTGAACACAGACACTATATTCTGGTATATCAGACACACAGCTCTTTCCTTGTACTGCATGAAAAAGTAATCATAAGTCCACTGTTCTTTGAATAGCCTACACTCTGAGTCAATTTTTCTCTTTCTTGACATCATTGTTTCCTAGGGAGTCAAAATTGCTATTAGTAAAATACCAATATATATACAGCGCTACAAAAACAATATACCAGCAATAACTTTGCCCACACAGAGACATACAGACTGCACTGCCCATCAATGCAGTCTGATTGGGGGAACTCCGCTTTTACCCCAGGCTCACACTGGTGCGGGTGCCATTGAAAAGTTAATTACACCTGCAGTTTGTTCACAGATCGCAGTACATCCCCAGCACACAGGAATATCACTGGGAGTGGAGCCGAGGGGCAAGTGAGGGAGCTGAGGGAGGGAGAGCCAGTCAAGCGCAGCCAGGGGAGGGCTGGCAGCCTTAGGCCTGGGGGGCAAGTCCAGTCAATTGGCCCATTGAACCATTCACCAGCGCAGCCCAATGAGTGCCCACCGCCGCAGCTCAATCAGTGCCCACCGCCGCAGCTCAATCAGTGCTCACCAGCGCAGCCAAATCAGTGCTCGCCACCGCAGCCCAATCAATGCCCACCGCCGCAGCCCAATGAGTGCTCACCAGCGCAGCCCAATTAGTGCTCACCAGCGCAGCCCAATTAGTGACCATGGGCCGGATAAATGTCCTTGGCGGGCCGCATGTGGCCTGCGGGCCGTAGTTTGAGGACCCCTGCACTACACTATACACTACACTATACACTACACTATACACTGCTAGACTATACACTACTACATTATACACGATAGCAGCGTGTTGAGTAGTGGCGGTCCACACCTCCGTTTCCCTGGCGACAGACTCCAGCACTACTACACTACACTATACACTATTATACACTACTATACACTACACTATACACTACATTACACACTACACTATACACTACATTACACACTACACTATACACTAAACTACTATACACTACACTATACACTACACTATACACTACACGAAAAACTACTATACACTACACTATACACTACACTATAAACTACTATACACTACACTATACACTACACTACACACTATACACTACACTATACACTACACTATAAACTACTATACACTACACTATACTATACACTATAAACTACTATACACTACACTATACACTACACTATACACTACACTATAAACTACTATACACTACACTATACACTACACTATACACTACACTATACTATACACTATACTATACACTACACTATACACTACACTATACACTACACTATACACTACTATACACTACACTATACACTACTATACACTACACTATACACTACTATACACTACTATACACTACACTATACACTACTATACACTACACTATACACTACACACTACACTATACACTACACTATACACTATACACTACACTATACACTACACTATACACTACACTATATACACTATACACTACACTATACACCAGAGGTGGGACAAAGTCATTGTTATGCAAGTCCAAGTCGAGTCGCAAGTCATCAAATTCATGACTCGAGTCTGACTCGAGTCCAAGTCACATGACTCGAGTCCACACCTCTGCTATACACTACACTATACACTACACAATACACTACACTATACACTGCACTATACACAACTATACACTACACTATACACTACACAGACTCTCGCTCTTCCTGTGGGAACTCCCCGGCGTGGAGACGCGGACTCGTTATTTACCCGCCCGCCTCCGGCAGATAAAATTAGACGCAAGCAGCGTGGGTGGGTGCGTAGGATCAGGGGCAGCCCTCTCCGCTGCTCGATGCCGTCTTATTAGCAGCGCTCAGCGGCTGTGGTGCGCGCGTGTTGCCGTGGTCCGTGTGCATCGCGCCGGCGAGCGGTGGCGCAGCGGTTAGCGCGCTGCGCTCCAAAACGGGAGCGAGGCCAATTTATGATGATGCTGACGATGATGATGACGATTTGCCTGAGCCGGTTCTGGTCCTCCGCTTTGTCGGCTAAGCGTCAAATGAGTATCGGAGTGTAAACAACATCGGTCACAGGAAGACAAAGGCGGCCGGGTGTGGTCTTTGCCACCCCCTCGTGTACCGTGCCGGCCTTGACCCTGTCACGCCAGCAGTGGGGCCTTGCTAAGCAGCTTCGCTGGCACAGGGCAAGAGGTCTCTGTGCGGGTTGGCTGCAGTATACACACACGGTACACACACAGCACACACACAGTACACACACAGTACACACACAGCACACACACAGTACATACACAGTACACACACAGTACACACACAGTACACGCACACAGTACACACACACAGCACACACACAGTACATACACAGTACACACACAGTACACACACAGTACACACACACAGTACACACACAGTATACACACAGTACACACAGTACACACACAGTACACACACAGTACACGCACACAGTACACACACACAGCACACACACAGTACATACACAGTACACACACAGTACACACACAGTACACACACACAGTACACACACAGTACACACACAGTACACACACACAGTACACACACAGTACACACACAGCGCGCACACACAATACACACACAGTACACACACAGTATACACACAGTACACACAGTACACACACACAGTATACACACACTACACACAGTACACACACAGTACACGCACACAGTACACACACACAGCACACACACAGTACATACACAGTACACACACAATACACACACAGTACACACACAGCACACACACAGTACACACACAGCGCGCACACACAATACACACACAGTATACACACAGTATACACACAGCGCACACACACAGTACACACACAGTATACACACAGTACACACACAGCGCACACACACAGTACACACACAGTATACACACAGTACACACACAGCGCACACACACAGTACACACACAGTACACACACAGTATACACACAGTATACACACAGTACACACACAGCGCACACACACAGTACACACACAGTACACACACAGTATACACACAGTATACACACAGTATACACACAGCGCACACACACAGTACACACACAGTATACACACAGTACACACACAGCGCACACACACAGTACACACACAGTATACACACAGTACACACACAGCGCACACACACAGTACACACACAGTACACACACAGTATACACACAGTACACACACAGCGCACACACACAGTACACACACAGTATACACACAGTACACACAGTACACACACACAGCGCACACACATAGTACACACACAGTATACACACACTACACACAGTACACACACAGCGCACACACACAGTACACACACAGCGCACACACACAGTACACACACAGTACACACACAGTATACACACACTACACACAGCGCACACACACAATACACACACAGTACACACACACTACACACAGCGCACACACACAGTACACACAGCGCACACACACAGTACGCACACAGCGCACACACACAATACACACACAGTACACACACAGTATACACACACTACACACAGTACACACACACAGCGCACACACATAGTACACACACAGTACACACACAGTACACATAGTACACACACACAGTACACACACACTACACACAGTACACACACACAGCGCACACACATAGTACACACACATTACACACACACTACACACAGCGCACACACACAGTACGCACACAGTACACACACTAGACACAGTACACACAGTACACACACAGTGCACACACACTACACACAGCGCACACACACAGTACGCACACAGTACACACACTAGACACAGTACACACACAGTACACACACAGCGCACACACACACTACACACACACTACACACACACAGTACGCACACAGTACACACACACAGTACACAGAGTACACTCACAATGTTGTATCTCTGTGTGTGTATCTCTGTGTATGTTTCTGTATCTGTGTATGTGCGTCTTTGTATCTCTGTAAGTGGGGAGCGGTGGTGTATCGGTTGGCACGCTGCGCTACGAACCCGGCGACCCGAGTTCGATTCCCGCTCACGGCCACCAACACCAGCGACGATTATCTGAACCGGTTCTGGGCCTCCCTGAGGTCGACTCAGCCTTAAATTAGTACTTGGTGCGGCGTGTAAACATCGCCACCGGGGAGACAAAGGCGGTCTTCATTAGGTGCTCGCTAACATCACTTGCCCCAACAGTCTATTGAGGCTATTTACGGGAGGGTCGTTAATCTGTGTGTGCGCGTGCGTGATTGTGATGGTGATGTGCGTGCGAGTTCATGTGAATGTATGCGCTTGTCATTTCCGTGTACAAATGAGTGGGGAGACAAAGGCGGCCGGGCGTGGCGCTGGCCACATCACCCCCTCTTGTGCCGTGCCGGACTTTGTAGGCGCTCATAATAGAGGGGGGAGGGGGGGTTGGGTTAAATCGCGTAAATATATAAATGTGTCGTTAAACCCGCCACCACACGACACAGCCAACTAGTAAGGTTTGGCTGTCGCCTGATGAAGCTAGTTGTAATTACGGGCGAAACGTCGTACTCGGATTGTAAATGTTGTGGCTTGGCTCTCCAACACACAACGGGTGTACTAGTGACGAATTGCCCACGTTCTGTTTACGTGACAACCCTTACTAAATTGGCTGTATCGGGTGGTGGCGGGTTTAACGACACACATTTATATTTTTACGCGACCTAACCCCCCAATGATGCTTTTAATCGCAAAAGCCTCCTCCTACTACGCTTTAAACTTCATAGGCGCAACTCTCCGACAGCACTTGCCCCGACAGCCTGCTACAAGGCGATGCGGGGTGGGGGAACTTTGGCTTTGCGTGTGCCAGACTGGCGCATTGAACAGGGCCATCGCTTACGAATAATGAGGCCATCTGGGGCTCCACGCGAGGCCACGTGGCCCACAGGTTGGGGGAGTCTGCAGCACAGGTACACCCCTACCACCACCATACCCACCAAAGACAAAGACCCCCCGTGTAGCCTCAACAGACTGTTGGGGCAAGTGTTGTTTAGTATCACCTGTGACCACCAACCATCACACAAAATGTAAAGATCCCCCGTATAGACTTTACAGACTTTTTGGGAAAGTGCTTTTGAACGAACACCTTCACAGGAACAGGCCGGCACGGCACACGAGGGGGTGGGTGGCCAGCACCACGCCCGGCCGCCTTTGTCTCCCCAGTGGCTATGTTTTACCAGACACCGCACCCAGTGCCGGATTAAGCTTGTGTGGGGCCTGTAGAATATGTCATGAAGGGGCCCTGAATAAAACAACACGTAAATATTAAAACACAAAAATTGATTACTTGCATACTAAAGTTATTGTATGTTTGCACTTACTATACAGCCAGATAATACGACCAATCGCTAACCTTAAACACCCAGTCGTTCATACAAGTTGAAGGCGGTATAGTACTATAGTAATAGAGCAAGTGCAGAATCACTGAACCGGAATTGATATCTTGAAAGCGTTTAGCGCGGGCCCCTTGAAAGTGCGGGGCCCGTAGCGTTTGATACTTTTGCTACTACGATCATCCGGCACGAACCGCACCGGATACTAATTTAAGGCTGAGTCGACCTAGCGGGGGTGGGGAGGGAGAAGGCCCGAGACCGATTCACGGCAATCGTCACCGGCGTTGGCGGGCGTGAGCCAGAGAATCGAACTTCGGGTGTCGTGGCACGCGCTGCGCTCACCGCTGCGCCACTGCTCCCCGCCCACCCACCCACACGCTACCACCACCACCAACCACCCCACCACCACCACCACATCTCTCTGGCACGCACAACAAACGGGAGGGTCAGGCGCCGTGTAAATTCCAGACAAATTTCAGACACGTGGGCCGTGGCACCGGCGCGCAAAATTGTCTAGCTCCCGTAAATGATTTTTTATAAAACATGTACAGAGTGGAGGGTGGAGTCAAGCGGGTCGGGGGTAGCCGGAGCTGTTCTCTGTCGTGGGGTTGAAGCGAGACGTCGGCTGCTCCAACCGCCTGAGATTCAAACGCCGCGGGGATTCTTCCTGAAGGCAGCGATTCCGATAGCCTCAGTCAGAGGTCGCAAACGGGTTGATTCCTTACCCGTACCCTACCCGAAATGAGTGACAAACGGTTACTCACCAGTGACTCACGGCCTACCCGTACCCGTACCCGGTCGCACCAGGGTCACAAACGGGTACCCGTACCCGGCCGGGTACGGGTAGCCGGGTATCGGGTAGGGTACGTGTATCGGGTACCCGATTGCGACCTCTGGGATGAAGCCATGTTGCAGGCGCGGGTGGGTTGATTCTAGGAACTTGAATTGTGAGAAGAGAGCAAACGTTGGGAAATGAGTGACAAACGGTGACTCACCAGTGACTCACGGCCTACCCGTACCCGGCCGCACCAGGGTCGCAAATGGGTACCCGTACCCGTACCTGGCCGGGTACGGGTAGCCGGGTATCGGGTACCCGATTGCGACCTCTGGCCTCAGTCCCGGCACCGATAACTGCAAGACCCACCTCCTCCGCCCCCACTCCTCCCTTCCCTTGTCGCCTTTAACAAATTGTTTGGGGTCAACGCTGTTAGCGAGCATCTCACACACACACACGCAACAAAGATCACCCGTGTAACCTTTCACAGACTATATATTGTTGGTCCTTTCGGTAAAGTCACGTAGAAGGGCAATAATACAATAATAAAAATATAAAACAATAAAAAAAATTCTCACGACGTTTCGACTGCAACACGTGACTTTGCCGAAAGAACCAAGAATATGAATCCCTGCAGTCACGAAAGCTTTAAATCAAAACTTTAACAGACTGTTGAGGCAAGTGCTGTTAGCGAGCGCCTATTAAGGCCGGCACGGACTTAATGTTGAAAAGAGAGAGAGAGGGGGGGAGGGCTCTTTAGAAAGCGACATAATTCCTCTGACATTCACACACGTCCCTTCTCTTTTTCAATGGACCGCACGACAAAACTTTCGTGCGCAATTTGAACGCGTGTACACGCGCGCACACACACACACACACCGTATATATATAAAATATAAAACAAATCACGACCATTGACGGTTATTATATTTGTTCTGCTCCCCTTCTCTCTTTGTATCGCCAAGACAAACAAAGGGCCATTTTCTTATTTTTAAGCGTAATTTTCTTATTTTAAGCTTCTCCTTTTTACAATTGTACAGCAAAGGTGAGAGACACGCGGTCGGGGAGGGGTTATACCGAGGAGTTGGGTACAGAGCGAGAGCCCTGAGTGTGCGCGCAGCAATCCAATTCAACATCTCTCGTTGCGACACATGGCCGCCTTTGTCTCCCTCGTGGCGATGTTTGCACACCGCGACAGGTACTCGTTTGAGGCTGGGTCGACCTAGGGGAAGCCTAAGACCGGTTCAGATATTCGTCACCGATATTGGCCGTCAGCGGGAATCGAACTCGGGTCGCCGAGTTCGTAGCGTTGAACTAATATTTGTGGTCACGGGTCACTTCTGAAAAAGAGCTAATCGCTCAGCGGGCCTTACCTAGTAAAATAAAATAAACAGTTAAAACAATGGAGGACGTGTCTTAAACCACCATCTTCATTTATCCTGGAGAAATCCGATAAGCTATAAAGCTTTTTTTTCAAAGATGTCCAGTAGGTGTGGGTCAGAACGTTGCAACAACAAAACAGAATGTAAACACTCGATAGGAATGCAGTGTAAGCAAATCACTCAACAAAAAATACAGAAAAGATATAAAGTTTATGAATTCAAATTGTATAAGTACACACATTACTAAGCGTGGGCAAGGCAGCAAAACAACAGCAAACAACACAGTCCCAGGCCACACAAAGACACCAACACCACACAGTTGTTCCCCAATACAATTGCATATTCAAATTTAACTATCGATACAAGGGTGGGGTGGGGGGGATCTGATAAGGTTTAAAGTTACAAATCGCTTTTGCAAATGCAGTTGTATCCAGAACTCATCTTCTGCTTCGGAACGTTTTTTTATTTGAAGGAAGGGTTACGATGTTAAGAGGAGGAAACAAGGTGCAACGGCCACAGGCTTACACAAGACCTCGAATGATAATTGTTTTTTTACCCTTTAATCTGGCAACAAAACTGACACCTTTTTTTTACAAGGAGTCATGTTTGCATTGACCACATTACCTGCGGTCGGAATGCAAACAAAAAACACAACTTTGATAATGTATGCACTATCCTTGAAAATTGATTGGTCCACACCCGAGACAGCTTTTCTTAGAGCCTAGTCTCACATGGTGTCTCGGGTGTGGACCAATCAATTTCAAAGACAGTGCATACATTATCAGAGTTGTATATTTGTTTGCATTCCGACCGCAGGTATTGTGGTCAATGCAAACATGACTCCTTGTTAAGAAAAAAAGGTGTCAGTTTGGTTGCCAGATTAAAGGGTAAAAAACCAATTATCATATTTTGCTACTGGCAAAGGAGGTTCCAATGGTGTAGATGACCTCGTATGTTGTAGGCCCTGCTTTAGGCCCTCCGTCACACATCGAAATAACAGTCAAGCGACAGTAGCGCTGATATCTTTGAATTACTACCAACATGGCACGGTGGCTAGGAGATGTTAACAACCTCGCCCGGCATACAAGGGGTCGTGGGTTCGATCCTGACGCCTGCTGCTGCATATCTGGAGTTTGCGTGTCTCTCCCTCATCGTCATCACGGTGGCTAGGAGATGTTAACTACCTCACCTGGTATACAGGTCAGTTCGTGGGTTCGACCCCGACCCTGACGCCTGCTGATGTGTATTTGGAGTTTGCGGTGTCGCTCTTCCCGTGGTGAGATGTTAACTACCTCGCATGGTATGCAGGAGGTCGTGGGTTCGATCCCGAGCCTGACGCTGCTGTATATTTGGAGTTTGCGGTGTCTCTCTCTCCCAGTGGTCGCGTGAATTTTTCATCGGGTCCTCCGGGTTTTCCCTCTCCACGTTTAGAATCAACACCACGCGTTTAGAGTAATTGTCCACGTGATGATGATGATGATGATGAGAAGCCACTTCCTTGAGCCATCATTTGTGATGGCCAGGTCACTTCTGAACAATAGATCAATAGCTGAGTGGGCCTTAGCTGGGAAAATAGTTCATCATTTAATTTCGACTTTGCCACAGCAGCTAAAGCCATTGGGGGTTGGGATTAACAATGGTTTGTTTGAAGACGGGAGCGTAGTGAGTGGTTTGTGTTTGCTAAATTTGCCTCGAGTCGAACACATTTGTAATGAGCGACTTCCGAGACAAGTCGTGTAGTGGTGGGCTTCTTCTTATTTAGTTTCACACTGGGCACAACACGGGCTGATACATAAACACACACACACGTCTCCTCTCACTGGGAACAACACTGGGTAATATATAGGGTTTCGATTTAAAGCTTTCGTGACTGCAGGGATTCATCTTCTTGGTTCTTTCGGTAAAGTCACGTAGAAGAGAAATAATTAAATAATAAAAATCTAACATAATAAAATAATTCATTCAGACGCTGTCTTTCCGACAGACCTGTTCTTCACCTGAGGACGGCTGCTTGCGTTGTGGCCGAAACGTCGTGAGAATTATTTTATTATGTTTTATTTTTATTATTTTATTATTTCCCTTCTACGTGACTTCACCGAAAGAACCAAGAAGAATATATAGGGTGTTTAAAAAAGATGGACCCGATTTGAAATCGTTATATCTCTGAAATGTGGTCCATCTTTTTTAGAAACGCCCTGTAATAATAAGTCTCGACTTTAGCTACGCACAGCCGACCTCTCTACACAGTCCCATCGCCTCCATCCAACCACACGGCTGGCTGACTGGTGTGACGATGTCGGCGGTTGGCGCCGTGCAGAGGATCTTCCATGCGGCCGGACGACGAAGAGAGACGACGGAGATTTTTTGACTTTTTAACAACTTTTATTGCCACCAGCAGCAAAAGCACCGGAGGCGACTTCAATACGAAAACCAGTCACCAGCAACCGAAAAGAAAACAAACGTTACATAATCGTTACAAATCTACGTGCTGTGGTGCTGAAAGCACCGCACACAACACAAAAGAAAAAGTCACGTGGTTGCGGTGTCATCGCGCACGTCACGGTGACGAGCGAGCATTTCAGAAAGTGAACACGAGGGTGCCGTCCACGCTGGTGCAAAGGGCCTTTCCGGCTCCCCAGCGTTCGAAGAAGACGTGCACATCACCGACGTGTGTGTGGTACGCGTGCTCCAGCCGGAGCCGCGCCTTAAGCAGGCCTCTGAACACCGGAAGCACAGAGCAGCCGTCAGTGTCACCCTCCAGCATCTTTTTAAATCCTTTATATTAAGTTCGCTTGCTTGCTTGCGTGCTTGCTTGCTTGCTTAGGACCGTGCAAATCTTTCGGTCGTTTTTTAACCCACTTCCCGTGATCCAATCGAGCTGACATTTTGCACACAGACTCGTTGTGCGTGACAATTAATTTTCGTGAAAAATTTTTTCAAAAATTTTTTTCAAAAATTTTACACTGTTAAGGGAAAATGTTTTAAATATTTAATTACCAATTGTTTAATGCTGCCAGAGGACGAGAGGACTCGCCGCCCCGATGCCACGCATATAAAGGATTTATAGTGAAAAACTTTGTTTTTACGGGTTTACTTGTTCCTCGTTCTGTACACCGCCATCTTCGACGGAGAGAGACGACGGAGAGAGATGACGGAGAGAGATGACGGAGAGAGATGAACGGCGACGCAACCAGGAGCTGGGACCCTGCGGCAACAACCCTGAACCTTCGGTTCCATCCCCCTTTTATACCTCTCGGGGGCGTGGTCAGGCCCCGCCTCTGGCCACGCCCCCTTCCAGAACCTCCGAGCAGGTTTCCTGGAGCTTCCCGACTAACACCAGCTTTGTCGTCGTGGAGGTGGCTCTCCGATTTACCCGATCTTACATTGACATGCAAATTTCATCACTAGCCCCGCCCACTTCGCTTATGACCCTGCAGAGGTCGCCATCGTGCGGGTAGCCGCACGTGACTCACCCCAACCAATGAGTGCGAAGGCCGTGAGTCACTGGTGAGTAACCGTTTGTCACTCAATTCCCAACGTCTTGTCTCTTCTCACAATTCAAGTTCCTAGAATCAACCCGCGCGTGCCTGCAACATGGCTTCATCCCAGAGGTCGCAACCGGGTACCCGATACCCGTACCCTACCCGATACCCAGCTACCCGTACCCTGCCAGGTATCGGGTACGGGTACCCGTTTGCGACCCTGGTGCGGCCGGGTACGGGTAAGGAATCAAAACCCGTTTGCGACCTCTGTGACCCTTGGGCTACACCCAACTCAAACCTTTATAACATTCTGCCTCAGCAGCTCTCCCGCTGTATTTTTTTTCACCTGATGACGATTGCTCGTGCTGCGATCGAAACTTCGTGATCTATTTTTATTATTTTTGTTCTATCTATGTGGCTTTCCGGAAAGACCCAAAGAATATTGAGGGGGTGTTTTGGGGTTTTAAACAAATTCGACAACAACAAAACGACACCGCTGTGGCCTCTTGTGATGTTTTTTGGTTTCCCGAACCCCCCACCCCCGGCGCATGACCCACCCGCTGAGAGACACCCCCCTCCCTCCGTTTCTTTACACTCCGTCGCTCAATGTGAACGCAAAGGACCTCCCCCTCCTCCCCCTCGCCCCCCCCTTTGGTGGTTAAGAACCCAGTGACCAATTACAAAATAAATTCCGTGAGCCAAAAGACGTAAAGCAATTACGATAATGAGCTCATCATTTCCAGCTGTTTTTGGCGGTAATGACACGAACGGGGTTTAATTATTCTCCCTGCTAAGGGACGGAGTGGGGGGAGGGGTAGGGGCCCATCTTAATCAACGCAAGCGCCTGGCTTTGCTATTAATTCCATCTCGTCTTTAATCATGATAATAATGATTCCCACTTGTAACTCTGCGCCGTCATTGCACAGTACTCGCTCGCTCTCGTCGAGAGAGGATGAGTCAGAGAGAGAGGACGACTCAGAGAGAAAGAGGACGACTCAGAGAGAGGACGACTCAGAGAGCGAGAGAGGACGACTCAGAGAGAGGACGACTCAGAGAGAGGACGACTCGGAGAGAAAGAGAGAGAGAGAAAGGACGACTCAGAGAGAGAGAGGACGACTCAGAGAGAGGGCGACTCAGAGAGAGAGGAGGACTCGGAGAGAGAGGACGACTCGGAGAGAGAGGACGACTCGGAGAGAGAGGACGACTCAGAGAGAGGACGACTCAGAGAGAGAGCACGACTCAGAGAGAGAGGACGATTCAGAGAGAGAGAGGGCGACTCAGAGAGAGAGAGGGCGACTCAGAGAGAGAGAGGACGACTCAGACAGAGAGAGAGGACGACTCAGAGAGAGAGGACGACTCAGAGAGAGAACAACTCAGAGAGAGAAAGGACGACTCGGAGAGAGAGAGGACGACTCAGACAGAGGACGCCTCAGAGAGAGAGGACGTCTCAGAGGCACCAGGAAGAGTAACCACAGACGAGGCAGCAGCAGCAGCCAGGCGGTGAGCCAACGCTACCAACAATTGCCCAAGCTCTGCCATCCTCTATGTATTACGGCGTTATCAGCCAATTAATGAGTGTATATACCACGTGGGGAGGAAACGGGAGAACTCACACGTGCGAGGGGGAAACACTCTATCCCATACAGCTGCAATAGGTGGTCCACTTTTTTTTGTTGCACCACCGTCTCCTGGCGAGCCAGACACCTCCTCGACGCCCACGGTGAAGGGAATTCCACAAACAACAACATCTGTGTGTGTGTGGCAGTGATCCCACCAACCCCCCCTTCACTGCTGCCTCCACAGCGATGGATTACCGTCAACAGCTACGTGCAGCAGTGTGGCCACCACCACAGTGTGCAGTTCGACTTCCAACCACAGGAAGCCGTGACGGACAAGTCAACGACCGCGTCTGAACTCGCAGGTTCTCAGAAGCTAAGCAGCGCTGGTCCCGGTCAATACGTAAACTAAAACTTAAGATTTTATTTTTACCAGGTAAGGCCCACTGAGCTATATAGAGACTCCTCTACTTACGAACGAGTTAGGTTCCAGAGGCCTCTTCGTAAGTCGATGTGTTTGTAAGTCCAACTTTTCTCCTTCGATTTCAAACTTGTACGGGATGTACACTAAACACTGATTCTTCACGTTCTGCAGATGTAGATGCCACTAGTTCTTCACGTTTTGCAGATGTAAATGCCGCTGGTTATTCACGTTCTGCAGATGTAGATGCCACTGGTCCTTCACGTTCTGTAAATGTAGATGCCACTGGTTGTTCACGTTCTGCAGATGTAGATGCCACTGGTTATTCACGTTCTGCAGATGTAGATGCCACTGGTTCTTCATGTTCTGCAGATGTAGATGCCGCTGGTTCTTCACGTTCTGTAGATGTAGATGCCACTGATTTTTCCCGTTCTGCAGATGTAGATGCCACTGGTTCTTCACGTTCTGCAGATGTAGATGCCGCTGGTTCTTCACGTTCTGCAGATGTAGATGCCACTGGTTCTTCACGTTCAGTAGATGTAGATGGCACTGATTCTTCACGTTCTTCAGATGTAGATTACACTGGTCCTTCACGTTCTGTAGATGTAGATGCCACTGGTTCTTCACGTTCTGTAGATGTAGATTCCGCTGGTTCTTCATGTTCTGCAGATGTAGATGCCGCTGGTTCTTCACGTTCTGCAGATGTAGATGCCACTGGTTCTTCATGTTCTGCAGATGTAGATGCCGCTGGTTCTTCACGTTCTGAAGATGTAGATGCCACTGGTTCTTCACGTTCTGTAGATGTAGATGCCACTGGTTCTTCATGTTCTGCAGATGTAGATGCCACTGATTCTTCACGTTCTGCAGATGTAGATGCCACTGGTTCTTCACGTTCTGCAGATGAAGATGCCACTGGTTCTTCATGTTCTGCAGATGTAGATGCCACTGGTTCTTCACGTTCTGCAGATGTAGATGCCACTGGTTCTTCACGTTCTGCAGATGTAGATGCCACTGATTCTTCACGTTCTGCAGATGTAGATGCCACTGGTTCTTCACGTTCTGCAGATGTAGATGCCACTGGTTCTTCACGTTCTGCAGATGTAGATGCCACTGGTTCTTCACGTTCTGCAGATGTAGATGCCACCACCGCCATCTGCTGCGTGGTGGTTGAACTTACGACTCTCAGTCGGAACAGGCAACTGGCCATACGGACAGGTTTGTTCGTATCTCTGAAAAATCGTAAGTCGAATGTTTTTTCAAAAGCGACCTAGCTATCACAAATGATAGCTCAACGAAGTGACTTGAACCCAGGTGGCGTTTGGGTTTTTGAGGCGTCACGTGAAAAGTTCGCCTCGACGAGGTCCCGAAAGGTCCCAAAAGGTCACACGGCGAGCGATCAAACGTCATCGCCGCTGGCCTCTCATTTCACGACAATCATTCACGACTTTTCCCGTTGGCACCAATCGCCTGACCCTCCCAACCACCCACCCACCCCACCACCCCACCAACTCCTCCACTAATCATTGCTAACCGGTCATTAAATCCATGAAGTCACAGGCGTATGGGAACGGAGTCGCAGGGGAGTCGTCAAAGTTAAAGATTAACTTTCAAACAATATCATTCGGTTTTTTCGGTAAAGTCACGTAGGTAAAAAATAAAAATTAATAATAAAAATAATAGAAATAATAATAGAAATAAAATAATAAATCACGACGTTTCGGAGGCAACGCAAGTATCCGTCATCAGGTGGGACCGTCACAGCTAAATTTACTGTATAAATGCCGATGACGATCGTGATTATGATGATGACATAAAAAAAATATCACAAAACGACATTTTAAGAGCGGCAGGTTTGGTGGCGGCACCGCACAGCAGGAGGGGCCTAGGTTCGATTCCTGGCTTGATTCACCACTCCGCTGCTTGCTGGCACAATCGTCTGGCTCGACCACGTCGATGTAAAATCACAGCGTTTGCTCTCCATCAGCATCGCACGTACACAAAAGAAAACGGAGATCCAGAGATTAACACTGAGACCTATAGACTTACATAGAGACCCATAGACTTACATAGAGACCCATAGACTTACATAGAGACCCATAGACTTACATAGAGACCCATAGACTTACATAGAGACCCATAGACTTACATAGAGACCTATAGACTTACATAGAGACCCATAGACTTACATAGACACCCACAGACTCGCAGAGAGATCTCGAAATTCACACTGGGTCCCATATCATTACATAGACACCCATGGACTCACACAGAGATGTATATTCACACTGAGACCCATAGATTTGCATAGAGACCCATTAGACTTACATAGAGACCCATAGACTCGCAGAGAGATCTCGAAATTCACACTGGGTCCCATATAATTACATAGACACCCATGGACTCACACAGAGATGTAGATATTCACACTGAGACCCATAGATTTGCATAGAGACCCATTAGACTAACACTGATATTCTAGATTTGAAGCTTTCGTGACTGAAATGATTCATATTCTTAGGTTTTTTCGGTAAAGCCACGTAGGTAAAAATTTTAAATTAATAAAATAAAAATAAAAAATCACGTTTCGGAGCAGTATCAAATAAGAGAAATTCCAAGAAAACAGTCCTTGTATATATACATATTTTTTACTTTTATTAATTTTAATTTTTTACCTACGTGACTTTACCGAAAAAAACCTAAGAATATAACACAGATATATATATGGATTCAGGCACCCATAGACTCACACAAAGATCTCGAGATTCACACTGAGACCCATAAACTCACACTGAGACCCATAGACTCACACAGAGATCTCGAGATTCACACTGAGACCCATAAACTCACACTGAGACCCATAGACTCACACAGAGATCTCGAGATTCACACTGAGACCCATAAACTCACACTGAGACCCATAGACTCACACAGAGATCTCGAGATTCACACTGAGACCCATAAACTCACACTGAGACGCCTAGACTCACACAGAGATCTCGAGATTCACACTGAGACCCATAAACTCACACTGAGACCCATAGACTCACACAGAGATCTCGAGATTCACACTGAGACCCATAAACTCACACTGAGACGCCTAGACTCACACAGAGATCTCGAGATTCACACTGAGACCCATAAACTCACACTGAGACCCATAGACTCACACAGAGATCTCGAGATTCACACTGAGACCCATAAACTCACACTGAGACCCATAGACTCACACAGAGATTGATATGAAGGTGGCATCGTCACAGCGGCGATGATGCACCGCTCCAGACGGACTCATCTGGCTCAACCACCTCGATGTAAAATCACAGCGGTAGCTCTACAGCAGTGGTTCTGAACCTTGACATGCTTATGTACCTCCCCCGACCACCCCCCGCGTGTTGAATTTAGTTTCAACCGAATTATAAACCCCCCTTACCTGACCCAACATACTTTTGAGAAATAAAATGTACGAATAATGAACATCGACATTTTAACCGATTGTCCATTGTGCAAGCTGCGGTTTCTTCACTCGCTGAGTCACTGCCAGCGAATGGAAACTACAAATGCCGAGGGGGAGGCTCTACACGCGTGGCGTAATTCGTTCGCTTCTCGCTGGTTACTCTTGTAAGCCCACGTTGCTTTCATATCTTCTTCTTGGTTCTTTCGGTAAAGCCACGTAGAAGGGAAATAATAAAATAATAAAAATAAAACATAATAAAATAATTCTCACGACGTTTCGGCCACAACGCAAGCAGCCGTCCTCAGGTGAAGAACAGGTCTGTCGGAAAGACAGCGTCTGAATGAAACGTCGTGAGAATTGTATTTTATTATGTTTTATTTTAATTTTTTTATTATTTCCCTTCTACGTGACTTTGCCGAAAGAACCAAGAAGATGAATCCCTGCAGACACGAAAGCTTTAAGTCTTTCATATCGTTGGAGGTTAACCATGTGGATTTAACATTTTAACATTTTACCCCGGTTATTTTAGACCGCCAGACCCAGACGTGATGATTCACCAGTGAATCGCGCGTGTGATACAATTTCACGGACATTTATGAATCACTGCCCAACCAGGGGTCCCCGTACGTGTACCCCCCCCCCCCCCCCCGAGTGTCGGCACGTGTACCCCCCCCCACCACCACCACCCCCTCTGTTGCGAGCCACTGCTCTACAGCATCCACAGCCGTCGGGGACCAGTGCCGGACGAAGCTAATGCGGGGCCTGTAGCATAAAGGGGCCCTACATTTTTTTTTTAAAACATAAATATTAAACCACATACATATTTAACTTGCATAGTGAAGTATATGCATTTTTTCATACGCTATACAGCCAGATAATACAACAAATCGCGAACCTTAAACCCCCAGTCGTTCATAAAAGTTGAAGGCGGTATAGTACTATAGTAATAGAGCAAGTGCAGAATCACTGAACCGGAATTTACAGCTTGAAAGCGTTTAGCGCGTGGCCCTTGAAAGTGCGGCTGTCGTAGCTACTACACATGTAGCTACTACACGTGCAGCTACTACACGAGTAGCTACTACACATGTAGCTACTACTACATTACTACACGTGTAGCTACTAGCTTGCACGTGTAGCTACTGCACGTATAGCTACTACTACACTACTACACGTGTAGCTACTACTACACTACTACACGTGTAGCTACTGCACGTGCAGCTACTACACGTGCAGTTACTACACGTGCCGCTACTACACATGTAGCTACTACACGTGTAGCTACTACACGTGCAGCTACCACACGTGCCGCTACCACACGTGCAGTTACCACACGTGCAGCTACTTCACGCGTAGTAGCTACTACACGTGCAGCTACTACACGTGCAGCTACTACGCGTGCAGTAGCTACCACACGTGCAGTAGCTACCACACGTGCAGTAGCTACCACACGTGCAGCTACCACACGTGCAGCTACCACACGTGCCGCTACCACACGTGCAGCTACTACACGTGCAGCTACTACACGTGCAGCTACTACACGTGCAGCTACCACACGTACAGCTACTACATGTGTAGCTACTACACGTGCAGCTACCACACGTGCAGCTACTACACGTGCAGCTACTACACGTGCAGCTACTACACGTGCAGCTACCACACGTACAGCTACTACATGTGCAGCTACTACACGTGCAGCTACCACACGTGCCGCTACTACACGTGCAGCTACCACACGTGCAGCTACTACACGTGCAGCTACTACACGTGCAGCTACCACACGTGCAGCTACCACACGTGCAGCTACTACACGTGCAGCTACTACACGTGTGGTAGCTACTACACGTGTGGTAGCTACTACACGTGCAGTAGCTACCACACGTGCAGCTACTACACGTGCAGCTACTACACGTGTGGTAGCTACTACACGTGTGGTAGCTACTACACGTGTGGTAGCTACTACACGTGTGGTAGCTACTACACGTGTGGTAGCTACTACACGTGTGGTAGCTACCACACGTGCAGCTACCACACGTGCAGCTACTTCACGCGTAGTAGCTACTACACGTGCAGCTACTACGCGTGCAGTAGCTACTACACATGGTGTAGCTACTACGCGTGCAGTAGCTACTACACATGGTGTAGCTACTACACATGTAGCTACTACACGTGCAACTACTACACGTGCAGCTGCTACACGTGCAGCTGCTACACGTGCAGCTGCTACACGTGCAGCTGCTACACGTGCAGCTACTACACGTGCAGCTACTACACGTGTAGTAGCTACTACACGTGCAGCTGCTACACGTGCAACTGCTACACGTGCAGCTGCTACACGTGTAGTAGCTACTACACGTGCAGCTGCTACACGTGCAGCTGCTACACGTGCAGCTGCTACACGTGCAGCTACTACACGTGTAGTAGCTACTACACGTGCAGCTGCTACACGTGTAGCTACTATACGTGCAGCTACTACACGTGTAGTAGCTACTACACGTGCAGCTGCTACACGTGCAACTGCTACACGTGCAGCTGCTACACGTGCAGCTGCTACACGTACAACTACTACACGTGCAGCTGCTACACGTGTAGCTACTACACGTGCAGCTACTTGTGCGAGCAGGATAATCCGGCACTGGAGGAGAGGAGAGCCGCCTCTCCCGTGAGCTGTAACCACTCCACCACCACCACTTCACCACCACTCCACCACCACCGCCACCACGGGCTCGAGCAGCAATCCGTCCATCGAGACGCCGATGCAAACGCAAAAGCTGAGCGCCCATTCATTCATTATTAATTGGGCCACGCGTGTCGTCCCGTTTGTGTGTCGCTCCCGCCACGCGGAGAGTGATTTAAAGCAATCGTCTCACGGCTGTCACCAATAAATGGTGATGATGATTACGGTGAGAATTCGCACCCGGCCCCCTCCCTCCACCCCCCCTCCCCCCACCCACTGAGAATGATATTACATGTTTATAACCCCAATCGGTTGCTCTGTTATCTGGAGGTTCGCTGAGCAAACAAACAGAAGCCCACGAAGCCGCGTGTTGTCGTTATTAGCGCCGCAACTTGCCTTCAAATTAGCTGTTTCCAAAAATAATAACATATTTGGAACGGAACGTGACAGGAAAGTATCGTAGACCTAATCTGGAGGAGGAGGAGGTTGTGACGGGTGGGACACGTGGTGTGCAGGGTGAAGGGCAGGATTATGTGTATGCACCTATGTTGAACTTCTTTCGCACCGTACGTAGCCAACCGTGCAAATCGGAGGTGCGAGGGAAGGACAACAAACTAAGCACAAAAAGCGGCTATAGAGAAGTTAGTTTTTCAATCTACATTTAAAAGTGCACAGCTCCCAGCGGTTTCCTAATATCGGAAGGAAGAGCGTTCCAGACGGCCGCAGAAGCGCATCTGAAAGCGCGCGGTGCGGTGACCGCCACCTTTGTTCGAAGGCCAGCAGCCAAAATCCGCTGCTGTTATAAGATGACCGGAGTTCTCGTGATGGTTCAGGCTCCTTGAAGACATCAGCCAGGCGTTGTGGTTCATTCGTCGCGAGCACTTTGTGCGTAACGAGTGGGAGCACTGGACGGATCCGTCACCGCAGGTGCCGGAGAATGTTGTACACGCTGCGGCTTGGTCAAGTTACTTTTTCTTCTTGATTCTTTCGGTAAAGTCACGTAGAAGGGAAGTAATAAAATAATAAAAATAAAACATAATAAAACAATTCTCACGACGTTTCGGCCACAACGCAAGCAGCCGTCCTCAGGTGAAAACCAGGTCTGTCGAGGCGACAGCGTCTGAATGAAACAGCACACGTGCTTGGAGCATATATATAAGCTGGGTTGGAAGGGGGGAAAAGAATATGCATAAGGCGCTCTTTTCCCCCCTTCCAACCCAGCTTATATATATGCTCCAAGCACGTGTGCTGTTTCATTCAGACGCTGTCCGCCTCGACAGACCTGGTTTTCACCTGAGGACGGCTGCTTGCGTTGTGGCCGAAACGTCGTGAGAATTGTTTTATTGTTTTATTTTTATTATTGTATTACTTCCCTTCTACGTGACTTTACCGAAAGAACCAAGAAGATGAATCCCTGCAGTCACGAAAGCTTTAAATCGAAATTCAAGTGTCTTTTGCCAGACGTCCCGTAGAGTAGCGAGTTGCAATTAATCGAGCCTTGTCGATACCACGCCACACGCCACCGTGTTGGCTATGTCACTGCTCAACAGTGGCCGAAAGCGTCGCAGAGCCCTGACATGAACATTGCTAGGACCCTGAAAAGAGATCGCCGAAACGGAAATTGCCGTGGCATCCAGAGGTTGGTGACCAATGGGGGAAGAGAGAACCTTGAGCCAGATCACGGCGGTGGCGGCGATGATGACGACGATAATGATGACACGCGTAGCCTACGGCCAAATCGCTCGGAAAAGGATTCCGATCTTGTGAGACGTCGCAGGCTAAGCAGGGTTTGGGCATGGATGGAGTGCTCGGGGTCGTGCCCCTGGCTCTGGCACCTCTGGACCTGCCAATGTCAGCGCAGTCGTAGCACGGCGCTGGTTTAAGGCAACCAAAAAGTATAACCCGTAAAAACTAAGTTTTTCACTCTAAATCCTTTATATGCGTGGCGGCTAGAGTCCTCTCGTCCTCTGGCTTGAGATGGCTGCCACCTATGGGTCAGATGAATGTCTGCAGTATTAAACAATTGGTAATTAAATATTTAATTTGTTTTCCCTAAACAGTGTAAAATTTTTTAAAAAAAATTTCACGAACATTAATTGTCTCGCATAACGAGTCTGTGTGCAAAATGTCAGCTCGATTGGATCACGGGAAGTGGGTTAAAAAACAACCGAAAGGTTTGCACGGTCGTAAGCAAGCAAGCAAGCACGCAAGCAAGCGAACTTAATATAAAGGATTTAACAAGTAAACCCGTAAAAACAAAGTTTTTCACAATAAATCCTTTATATGCGTGGCGGCTAGAGTCCTCTCGTCCTCTGGCTTGAGATGGCTGCCACCTATGGGTCAGATGATTGTCTGCCACGATTAAGCAATTGGTAATTAAATATTTAATTTGTTTTCCCTAAACAGTGTAAAATTTTGGAATTTTTTTCACGAAAATTAATTGTCACACACAACGAGTCTGTGTGGAAAATGTCAGCTTGATTGGATCACGGGAAGTGGGATAAAAAACGAGCGAAAGATTTGCACGGTCCTAAGCAAGCAAGCGAACTTAATATAAAGAATTTAAAAATATATTCGCCTGTGGAGGACGCGGGGATCGATCCCGCGACCTTTGGCATGGGAAGCGAGGGCGCTACCAACTGCGCTACTCCACCATGGCCTGTGGAGGGGTTACGCTCTGGGCTCTTACACTGTGACGTTCAGCCAAAGCCATGAATGAGTTCTATTTGAATATATGTAAAATAAAAAAATTTTGCCTAAAAAGTGTAACATTTTTGGAATTTTTTTCAGGAACATTAATTGTCTTGCACAACGAGTCTGTGTGGAAAATGTCAGCTCGATTGGATCACGGGAAGTGGGTTAAAAAACGACCGAAAGATTTGCACGGTCGTAAGCAAGCAAGCACGCAAGCAAGCAAGCACGCATGCAAGCAAGCAAGCGAACTTAATATAAAGGATTTAAAAAGGGCCTCATTATCTATTGATAGCTGTGACTGTCACTTATATTTACTCCGTCAGCGCATTGGGATTCGATGGAACATTGGTGGGAGGGTGGGAGCGGGAAGACGACGGTGGAATTAATGCATTGTTGTTGCTGTTGTTGTTCAATTATTTACAAAGGTGAACTAACGAACTAACGAAAGACATAGCGGGCAAGAAAATTATAACGCGTAACTGTTCGTTCGCAAACTCTGCAGGAAATGTTCCAGAACTTCTTCTTTTTTCCCAGCAGCAGCAACAGCAAGGTTCGATTGCTACCGCGTGTAGGCCCCAACGAAGTCATACAAATCCCACGCAGCGAGTTTCCAGAGTCAGGGATCGAACCCAGATGCTTCTCGCCGCGAGAACACTCCGCCATCCCTGCCGCCTCTCTCACATGAGCAAAAGTGTAAATAACGAAATGACGGTGACATTTTTATTTTTTTTACAAAACCGGACGACACGATTATCGCCGCGTCGCGACAACCCTCGCGGGAAGTCAAACGTGGTCACGCCATGGATAGCCGAGTCCTCGGCACGGGAACATGGAATGTCCACCACGGGCTCGAGGGACGCCGACAACGACGAGTGGCGCCGCGTTTCCCTTCCGAACGGCGGCAACAATTTCTCCCAGCTGCGACGCCAAACCCCACTCTAATTTATCACCCAATTATATCCCAATTGTCGTCGTTATCATCATCATCATTATACGACGGAAGCCGTGTGAGTGATTATTCCATTGGGGGTTTCCGCCCCCGCCCGCCCCTTCCTCAGCAGTAACGTCACCCGAGGAGATGGAGCGATGAAACCAGCGGTGGAGAGATCCGCGGTCATTCGGATGAAATATTCGCCTTCCGTGCCATCTGCCCTGACCCCTCCTATGCGCAGGGCCCAGCTACGCATGGCACGCGCGAAAGACGCTCAACGTGCATTGCGCCATTGGCAAAGGGGTGGCGGCGGTTGTAACAGAAACGTTTCTGCTGGAGGAATCCGATGAGCTACGGAGCTCTTCTTCACACGTGTCCAGTAACACTCGTGTCTCACGGCATGGCCGGGCCTCGATTCCCGAACCGAGCGCCCCTTCTGTATAGTCTGTAACAGACTGCAGGGGCAAGTGCTGTTAGCGAGCACCTATTAAGGTTTCAATATCCCCCATTTAGCCTCAACAGACTGTAGGGGCAAGTGCTGTTAGCGAGCACCTATTAAGGTTTCAAGATCCCCCATATAGCCTCAACAGACTGTAGGGGCAAGTGCTGTTAGCGAGCACCTATTAAGGTTTCAAGATCCCCCATATAGCCTCAACAGACTGTAGGGGCAAGTGCTGTTAGCGAGCACCCTATTAAGGTTACAAAGATCCCCCATATATCTTCAACAGACTGTAGGGGCAAGTGCTGTAAGCGAGCACCTATTAAGGTTACAAAGATCCCCCATATAGCCTGTAACAGACTGTAGGGGCAAGTGCTGTTAGCGAGCACCTATGAAGGCCGGCACGGCACACGAGGGGGTTGGTGGCCAGCACCACGCCCGGCCGCCTTTGTCTCCCCTAGTGGCGATGTTTACACACCGCACCAGGTACTCATTTTAGTCTGAGTCGACCTAGGGGAGGTCCATGACCGGTTCAAATGATCGCCACTGGTGTTGGCCGTGAGCGGGAATCGAACGCGGGTCGCCAGGTTCGTAGCGCAGCGCGCTAACCACCATACTACCGCTGTTGGCTAAACACACGGACACACGCACATGCACGCATACAACGTATTTGGGTATCGGCCAACAACAACATAATTACTCATCTAGGGGTTACACACAGCAGCAGTAACAGCAACCATTGCCTTCCGACTGCGAAAACTTGGCAAGACCCTCCTGAAAAAGCGTCTTGAGACTTAGCGAGGCTTTCTGGGGTAAACATGTGGATTAAAAACAATAATACACAATTAATAAATAAACAGACACGACCGTGCTCGCGAGGGTGGCGATTCAATCCACAGTGGCTAGGAGATGTTAACAACCTCGCGTGGTCTACAGGAGGTCGTGGGTTCGACCCCGACCCCCGACGCCGGCTGCTGCTGTATATTTGGAGTTTGCGATGTTTCTCTCTCTCTCTCCCCGTGGTCGCGTGGATTTTTCTCCGGGTCCTCCGGATTTTTCCCCTCCACATTTAGAAACGTGCGTTTCAGAGTATTTAGCTGCTGTACATTTCCATGCGATGACAAGCCACTTCTTTGAACTGTCATCTATGGCCAGAAAAAAAAAGTTCCGTAGCTCAGTTGCCCTTAGAGGGTAAACAAAATGAATTGTTTAGTTTAGCTTAATTATTTCCCAAATCAGCCAAATTGCAGATCTGTTTTAAGTTGTCAACGATCTTCCCCCCCGATTGGCTGTTGCTACGGAAACGGTGTCCATGGCAACAGTCGTCCTTGAAAACGTGAGGACCCGTTGCAGTGATGGAGACGCGGTCTGACGAAACAACAACAACAAGCACACATCACCTTGCAGTCAGAGCCAACTTTTCAATTTATTAAAATGTTCTCTCCGTTCGTTTGTTTCGGTTTATTTTCTCGCACAAAAATAAATAAATAAAGCTGTGTGGGGTTTTTTTAAAATCCTTTATATTAAGTTCGCTTGCTTGCTTGCTTACGACCGTGCAAATCTTTCGGTCGTTTTTTAACCCACTTCCTGTGATCCAATCGAGCTGACATTTTCCACACAGACTCGTTGTGCGTGACAATTAATGTTCGTGAAATTTTTTTCCAAAATTTTACACTTTTTAGGACAAAAATATTATATTTAATTACCAATTGCTTAATGGTGCAATGCAATCATCTGACCCATAGGTGGCAGCCATCTCAAGCCAGAGGACGAGAGGACTCTAGCCGCCATGCATATAAAGGATTTATAGTGAAAAACTTTGTTTTTACAGGTTATACTTATTCCGGGCTGTTCTCATTTCTCTTCGTGACTGCCCATGAGGACACAGCTAATCACAGCGACGCTGCGTCACAGGCGAGGTGGCACTGATGGTGGACATGCCCCGGTATTGATGGCGGACATGCCCCCGCATTGATGGTGGACATGCCCCCGTATTGATGGTGGACATGCCCCCGTATTGATGGCGGACATGCCCCCGTATTGATGGCAGACATGCCCCCGTATTGATGGTGGACATGCCCCGTATTGATGGTGGACATGCCCCCGTATTGATGGTGGACATGCCCCCGTATTGATGGTGGACATGCCCCCGTATTGATGTTGGACATGCCCCCGTATTGATGGTGGACATGCCCCCGTATTGATGGTGGACATGCCCCCGTATTGATGGTGGACATGCCCCCGTATTGATGTTGGACATGCCCCCGTATTGATGGTGGACATGCCCCCGTATTGATGGTGGACATGCCCGTATTGATGGTGGACATGCCCCCGTATTGATGGCGGACATGCCCGTATTGATGGTGGACATGCCCCCGTATTGATGGTGGACATGCCCGTATTGATGGTGGACATGCCCCTGTATTGATGGTGGACATGCCCCCGTATTGATGGCGGACATGCCCCCGTATTGATGGTGGACATGCCCCCGTATTGATGGCGGACATGCCGCGTATTGATGGTGGACATGCCCCGTATTGATGGCGGACATGCCCCCGTATTGATGGCGGACATGCCCCCGTATTGATGGTGGACATGCCCCCGTATTGATGGCGGACATGCCCCCGTATTGATGGTGGACATGCCCCGTATTGATGGCGGACATGCCCCCGTATTGATGGTGGACATGCCCCGTATTGATGGCGGACATGCCCCCGTATTGATGGCGGACATGCCCCCGTATTGATGGCGGACATGCCCCCGTATTGATGGTGGACATGCCCCCGTATTGATGTTGGACATGCCCCTGTTCGACCCCTGGTCTGCACGGTCTAACTCTACTAAATAATAACAACGTCCAAACTTCCTGGCGATGATACTCTTTGGTTCTTTCGGCAAAGTCACGTAGATAGAAAGTTAATAGATCACGACGTTTCGATCGCAACACAAGCAACCGTCATCAGGTGACACAAACACAGCAGCAGAACTGCTGACGAAACGTCGTGATCTATCAATGTTCTACCTACGTGACTTTATCGAAAGAACCACAGAGTATGGATTCCTGCGGTCACGAAAACTTCAAATCAAGATTACCGGCGATTCTTTGTTATTGCTACTCGACACTCACAAACCAATACAGCCGGCCGACTACGACCGAAGTGAGAGTGTGTGTGTGTGTGAACGCTTCACCATCCTTTAAAACCACGTAAAGATTCATCAAAGGCAGCTCTATTCTTTTCAATCCACTATTTAACTCCCTGCTACTTTAAACCTGCTGCTCGTTCTCTTCCCTCCAACTCCAACCCCCTCCACATCCTGGTGGCGCTCCTCTGTTCTCCACTCCTCCAAAATGTACAACTACTCGAACTATTCTCCACTCTCTCCTTTATCACAACCCCGTGCCCACCCCCCAGGTGTCGTTACCCAATCAACCATTCACAGATACCCACGCCTTCCCAATGACACACCCGTTCCAGCCAAACCAACCCATTGCAAACAGGTCCCTGCGGGGTGGGCTGGTAGGAACGAATAACCAAAGAATATAAACATCATGTATTATTACACTTGTTTAGCCAGGAAAGCCTCACTGAGTGTAAAGGTTTTTGTAGGATCCTGCCAAGTGTTTGCAGTAGGGGGCGATGCTGCTACACCTAATCGAACGATACGAAGGGAGAGTTTGAGGCCTGGTTCTAGGCTTTAGGCCTAGCTGTAGGCTTTAGGCCGCTGTGAGTTAATTTTTAATTTAAATGTTTTAATTAAAAGCTATCTCAGGGAATTATAAGGGAATGTTACACTTGTTTAGCCAGGAAAGCGTCACTCAGTCTAAAGGTTTTGTAGGGTCCTGCCAAGTGTTTGCAGTAGGGGGCGATGTTGCTACACCTAATCGGACATCGGACGGACGGACGATATAATCTATTGTAGGCTGGTTCACTTCGTTCCTACCAGTATAACACAACGCTCCCATCCTTCCCTTTCTCGCTCAACATACATCATCGTTCAACGCGGCGGTGGATGCCTTCCTCCAAAAAGGCCACGCTTTCAAGCCAAAATCAATGTGCGTGTCCGCTACTTCAGTTCACCCCCCCCCCCCCATCTCGTCCGCTTCGTGTGACTTCGGCTTAGAGAGTTTGCGGGTCAATTCTAGATATGAAGCTTTAGTGACTGCAAGGATTCATATTCTTAGGTTTTTTCGGTAAAGTCACGTAGGTAAAAAAAATTAATTAATAAAAGTAAAATAAAATAATAAAATAAAAATCACGACGTTTCGGAGGCAACACAAGCCTCCGTCTTCAGGTGGAACCGTCACAGCACGATAGCTGTATCAAGTGAGAGAAATTCCAAGAACACAGTATTTGTATATATACTGGTTGAGGGTGGGAGGAGCCAAGGTAGGCCCTGCATATTATTTTTGTGAGGTTCGGTGCGGCTGAAGCACGCTGCTAGGAATGAGCCTTTGTTGTTTAAGGCGCAGGCCCTGCAATTGCGTGCTTCGGCAGTAAGGGGGCCTCTGTACAGATTCAAATCCAAGGCAAAGATCTCGGCCCGGCATGCCGGGCTCAATTAGCTCCGGCGACACATCTTAATGGGGCCATCTGTGCATTGTTCGTCTCTGAACTTCGATTTTTTTTTTTTACACGGTCGGTTAGATACGTTAGGTTTATAGTAGGTTAGAAACACTGAGTCAGTCTGTGGTGCTGATCTCCAGTTGACTGGGTGAAGAGTGAACTCCGTTTTGCCCAAATCCTGGCCAGTTGGCTCAACAAACTTAATAAACTAACATCGAGGCTCATGGCGATACATAGCTATAGATCGTCTTATAGGGATACGTAGAGACACATAGAGACTCACAAGGATACACAGAGACTCATAGAGATACATAGATACTGATAGAGATACATGAAGTCTCATAGAGATACATAGGGTCTCACAGAGACTCATGGAGATACAGAGACTCATAGAGACACAGACTTATAGAGATGCATAGAGTCGCATAGAGATAGATATACTCATAGAGACACGTAGATACTGATAGAGATAGTCACATAGAGATACATAAAGACTCTTAGAGATACATCGATACTGATAGAGATACACAGAGATACATAGAGGCTGATAGAGATACATAGATAGTGATAGAAATACACAGAGGTGCATAGAGTCTCATAGAGATACATAGAGACTGGGTGAAAAGTGGGCGAAGTTATACCCTTGGTTATTTCGGTAAAGTCACGTAGAAGGGAAATAATAAAATAATAAAAATATAAACCAATTAAATTTTCACGACGTTTCGACTGCAACACAAGCAATCGTCATCAGGTGTGAAATCCACAGCTGGCTCCAAACCCGGATGGACGCACGAACTCGGACCTGAAGCCAAACGTCCCTTTGCCCTTGCCGTGTTCTGTTGTTCGTACAACTTGTGTCCGCCAACTTCTGTGGGCCAGGTAAGGCGAGGCGGTGGGGGGGGGGGCGGTGTTTGGGCCCACTCAGTAAGGGAGGGGGTGGGGGTAATGGAGGGAGGGGGGAGGGGGAGCCCTTGGCCGGGGAAATGAAGCGATCGATGATGCGTCGCCTTGTTGGCCTGTCATTTTTGTAGCCACGCAAACCATATCGGTGGCACAATCACTGTCGTCATCTTCATCAATGTCGTGCAATGAGCTTTTGTAGAGGCAAGGATGGCGCTAGGAGTAACACGTGTAGCCTCACATCAAGAAGGCGCTGGGTTCTAAGCCACTTTGTTGAGCTATAATTTGCAGCTGTGCAGGGAGGGATGTGTGGAGGAACCAGAGATGAGCCGGCGCCAACGATTGCCCAAGCTCTGCGCTCCTCTGTGTATCACGGGTGTTGTCGGCCAATTAATGAGTGCTTGCATGTGGGGAATGTTTGCCTCTTATCAGTCGCAGAAGCTGCGAGAACGCTGTGTGATTGCAATAACGGGGCAATGAAGTGGATATCAAAGGAGCTATACATTGCATTATATCGACACCATAATAGAGGTTTTTCTGGGGGGGTTTGAGTTAGATCGCGAAAATTTCAATGTGTCGTTAAACCCGCCGCCACCCAACACCGCCAATTACCGTATTTTCCCGCATATAACCCGCGGGGTATACCACTTTTTACAAACAAAACAAGACCCTGCGGGGTATATGGAGGTGCGGGCTATCCCAACAATATTTTAACACGTGTGACATGTCATAACTCGTTCAATGTTTTCATGGTAGGACTATCCACTATGCAACACTTACCTTTGACTAAAGCACTGCTGAATAAACCACTCACACTAAAATTGCACATGTTGTCACGTTTTTAATTATTCGAATTGTTTGTACAATGAAACGACAACGTTTGAAGTGGGCGACGGAAGAGCTGGGGGAGAGAGAGGTTTGGGGTTGGGGGCGAGGCAACGCGTTACCGTAGTGCCGCTATTGTCTGCGCAGTGCGCAATCTAGCAGTGCTAAAACTGTACTTACTTATCTACCAGTTATGTGTTACTTATTTATTGGATATTTACTTTTGTTATTTATTTACTGTTCTAAGTTCACTCGTTTCCGGTTAGTTTGTTTTCTTTGTGCACGTTATGGTTTTAATATTAACAATTGACAGTGGAATGTATTACAAATGTAAACTTCGTATTAATGATGGAATTAAGCTGCGGTAACGACGTTAAAGATATGAATGCATGCGGGGTATATGGAGGTGCGGGCTATCTGAAATTTGTTTTACACAAAACGCCAGAGGTGTGGACTCGAGTCATGTGACTTGGACTCGAGTCAGACTCGAGTCATGAATTTGATGACTTGCGACTCGACTTGGACTTGCATAACAATGACTTTGTCCCACCTCTGCAAAACGCTATTTTTGCGGGGTATATGCATCTGCGGCTTATATGCGGGAAAATACGGTTGTAATTGTAAATGTTGTGGGTTTACTCTTCAACACAACCGGTGTGCTGTGCTCGTGTAGTGACATAGAATCGGTCACTACGTAGCATCGTGCTGGCTGCTGTCAGGGCAAGATATCTGTAGCTTGAAGCAGCCCTGACTGACAGCAGATCACGTGATAGACCGAGAGGGATCTAGGAGAAAGGTTACGGAAGGGACGCCTCGAGAGCCCCGCTAGTAGCTTCCAGAAGGGGGGCGTGGCCCGGGCGGAGCGGGGCCACGCTGGGAGGATAAAAGGGGACCCCGAGCGGGAGCTCGAGGCTGTCGTTTGGAGTGGGATCCCCGTCGTCGTCGTTTCTGCTGAAGATCGTCGCCATCGCCGCTGTCGTCTCGTGCCTTCGTCGCTGTCGCCTCCACTTGATAATTGCGCTGCTAGACGTAGTTGGCTGTCTCGGTTCAGCGCCGTCAGTGTCAGACGGCTAGCGTTGTGTGTAGGCTTGCAACCAGTGTAGAGTTACGTATAAGCGAGAGACAGAGAGTGTGTAACAGCGTAGGGTGTGTATTGTATAAAGTGTACAAAGTGTGCTCGGTGTTTAATTAGAGAATTGCCTCCAAGAAGTTACGTCTCTAAGTAAGTCACTACACTAGTAACGAATCGGCACGTTTTGTGCACGTGACAAACCTCACTAACTGGCTGTGTCGGGTGGTGGCGGGTTTAACGACGCATTTATATTTACGCCATCTAACCCAAAAAACAACATCTCGTATGGATAATATTGGTAGCAAAAGCCTACTACTACTCTTAGGTTTTTTCGGTAAAGTCACGTAGGTAAAAATAAATAGCGCTGCGTGGCACCACGCTTGGAGTGCACTACTACTACTACGTGATATTTTGCGGGAACAGAACAAAGCAGAGGAATTGAAGCACAAGCATTCGAAGCGAACTCCCAGTGCCCTAACGCAGCCTGAATGTGGGGCATCACGAATCAACAATGGACACTAATGACCTTAATGGTGCCTTGGGCTGCACATTGATTGAGCGTTAATGTTCGAAATTAGCATCACCAGAGTGGCTTATTCGACCCTCTAGCATCGCGGGGGGGGAGTGGGGGCTAGCCCCACCCCCTTCTTCCCCAAACCCACTTCCCTTTTGAAGGGCTCCACCCCCCCCTCCCTCTATAGTCTTACAGTCGAGTCAAAGAATGTTGGTACAATATTGAACACCAGTGGCAATTAAGCGATTGGGCTACACAGCCTTGAACCAGAGGTCGCAATCGGGTACCCGATACCCGTACCCTACCCGATACCCGGCTACCCGTACCCGGGTACGGGTACCCGTTTGCGACCCTGGTGCAGCCGGGTACGGGTACGGGTAGGCCGTGAGTCACTGGTGAGTCACCGTTTGTCACTCATTTCCCAACGTCTTGTCTCTTCTCACAATTCAAGTTCCTAGAATCAACCCACCCGCGCCTGCAACATAGCTTCATCCCAGAGGTCGCAATCGGGTACCCGTACCCTACCCGATACCCGGCCGGGTACGGGTAGCCGGGTATCGGGTACGGGTACGGGTACCCGATTGCGACCCTGGTGCGGCCGGGTACGGGTACGGGTAAGGAATCACAACCGGTTTGCGACCTCTGCCTTGAACCCAGATGTAGTGGCATCGGCAGGATGTCACTGTGCTGTGCCGGCCCTACAGAGGCTCGGTGAGCGCTGGTTGACAGCGCTGCGTGGCACCACGCTTGGCGTGCAGTGCCGGCCCCTACAGGATTGGATGTGCCGGGGTTACCAGAGTGCCATGGCGATTTGTTCGTAGGCTTATTTTGAGTTGAAATTCATTTTAAAAGATGCAACACCCAAAATGATTGCTTAATGAACCCAATTCCACAGGTCAAGGGCTGTCTCTGACAAAGCGGCTGTCACCCCACTGTGATTTATAACAAATAAAAAAACGTTATTGCTCAAATGTAAATGTGTACAATGTGCACGCCAACAGAAAACCACGTCCTATCCAACACAATACTTTTCAGACTTCATCACAAATTACCATCGACAACCGGCTAATTATCTATCAACTGCTGGGTGAAAGTCTGCCCACACCATCATCACTAGTCGTGGTCTATCCACTGCTGAATGGACGACACCTCTCCCCCCACCACACCATCCACATTGACATCGCCATCACTCATAATCCCGCATACGAGCTTACAGTATCACTCCAACCGTGATGATGGGTACAAACTGAGTAATCATTGGAAAGATGTTATTAACCATGTAAAAAAGATTTAACTACACATATTTGAACCATCTTATTTGACCGAGTGTTGACATCCCCAACGTTTAACAGTACTCTCCTTTTTGTATTTGGATTGTCAACCAACACCGGGTACAACAACATGTGCACCTATTGTTCTCTTTTAGCCCCGCCCACCCCCCCAACACGTTCCATTGATTGGCTACCACATTCAGATAAGCCCCTCCCCCCTTAACTTGTATTTAAGAGCTTGTCTCTTGGAATTTTGCCTCACTTGATACAGTAAATTTAGCTGTGACGGTCCCACCTGATGACGGAGACTTGTGTTGCCTCCAAAACGTCGTGATTTATAATTTTATTTCTATAATTTTAATTTTATTATTTATTTTTACCTACGTGGCTTTACCGAAAAAAACCTACTTCATCTCCGATTAATGACGGTGATAATTTAGATGATGATATTTACGTTGAACTTATTTTACGCCCCGTACGACTGAGCGTATGAGTGGTTTTACATCACATCTCATCAACACATTTGGCATATCTCTCTCTCTTCCACACAGTGACAGCGAGCTGTTCCCTGCGGGTTACGAGACGACTTCGCGAACCGAAATTAGTCTGCCAGTAGGGGGCAGCGACAGGCGGCTGCGTGCGTAATCCCAATCGAGTAATATGTGAAGCGACTGACAAACAACAACAAAACCACAGCCTTTAGCGACGCATCATTTATTCATCTGAACCAAAAGAAAGTCAATTCAGCGAGAAGATTAACTGGCAGAAAAACAAGGGCGGGCTGAATATTTTTTTTAAAGTGTTTAATTTTCTACCTCTGCTTGGATAATTAATTTGTAAATTTTCGACGGCACTGAGAGCAGGGAGGGGTGTTTTCTCAATGGTGTAATGGCAATACATCAAACATTGCTGGCTACATTACTACCCGTCTTAATCATCGTCAGTTAACCATCAACCTGTACACGAAAACCCTGTAAAGGTGTATGTTAACGTTGGGCACAATGATCATCATTCATAATCGTCATCGTATTATCACTTCCGAATATTATGAGACTCGCGTGAAATATCGTTGATCATGAAAACCATGTCATCTTATAAATGTCATATAATTCGCTTTTGTCGAGGCAGGGTGGCGCCCGTGATGATGGATGCTTGAGTTGCGCCCGAAATGTCGTGATTTATTTTATTTTATACCTACGTGACTTTACCGAAAGAACCAAAGAGTATATTAACTATTTTTTATTTTACCAGGTAAGGCCCACTGAGCTATACGGCTCTTTTTCAGATGCGACCTGGCCACAAATGATAGCTCAACGAAGTGGCTTATCGTCAAAGTGGAAATGTATAGCAGGCAAACACTCTAAACGTGTGATGTTGATTCTAAATGTGGAGGGAAACATCGGAGGACCCGGAGAAAAACCCACGCGACCACAGGGAGAAAGAGAGAGACATGCAAACTCCAAATATACAGCAGCAGGCGTCAAGGTCAGGATCAAACACACTCCGTCATGCATACCACAGCCAGGCAGATAACATCTCGTCACAATGGAACTGACCTAACATCCCAATGCCAACACAGTTACCTACACAGCACACCACTCAATTGAGATTGCACATAGCAGCAGCGCCCCTTCCTGCAAAAACCTGCCAGGACGTTCTGGAAAATGGGTCTTTGAGACTCAAGTGAGCGTAATACGCGTATCACTCCCATCACATCCCTACTTCATGTGATAATATAACACGTTATCATCGTCATCGTTACAATCACTGTCACCCCTCGACCATGGACTAACACGTGACCCCTGTGGATGTACCTTGGGTAATTTCAGCCCCATTATCGTCACCATCGCAATTAGACTGAACCATCATACGATGTACCCTCGTCATCACCATCGTCAACGGAATCATCACCTGCATCATCACCTTGCATGTGTCCACTCTCACTCCACATTATCATCATTCCGCTTGCTCATATCTAGCTGGGAGGCGCGAAAGAAACGCACCCAATTCACAATTGCCAGTTTTCGAGTTGGTGTCGCTATCAAACCGTTTGGAAGCTAGGCCAGGTGTGGTGCTTGTGCAATGACTGTCCCACGCTATACCTGGGACAGAGTAATCAAGGAGGAGGGAGCAAACACTCCACGCTCTGATGGGTTAGGGCACGGGGAGCAAGAGGCTTGGCCGTAACATTCAACAGGGAAAAGAGCTGGAGGGTTGGATGGGCGTCAGGTAGGACGGTTAGGCCAGGTGAGGGTAAGAAGAGAGGATGGTGATTGGTGGAGACGAAGTGCGGAGCCAGGAAGAGGTTAAAAGAGGGAGCCGGTGGGTGAGCGGGTGAGTGGATGGGTGGATGAGTGAGTGGGTGAGCGGGTGAGTGGATGGGTGGGTGAGTGGATGGGTGGGTGAGTGAGTGAGTGGGTGAGTGAGTGGGTGAGTGGATGGGTGGGTGAGTGGGTGAGTGGATGGGTGGGTGAGTGGGTGAGTGAGTGGATGGGTGGGTGAGTGAGTGGGTGAGTGCATGGGTGGGTGAGTGGGTGAGTGAGTGGGTGAGTGGATGGGTGGGTGAGTGGGTGAGTGAGTGGGTCAGTGGATGGGTGGGTGAGAGTCAGGTGGGAAGGTTAGGCCAGGTGAGGGTAAGAAGAAAGAATAACGATTATTGGAGACTGAGTGCGACGAAGTGCGGAGCCAGGAAGAGGTTAAAAGAAGGAGGCCGGTGGGTGAGCGGGTGAGTGGATGGGTGGGTGAGTGGATGGGTGGGTGAGTGGATGGGCGTCAGGTGGGAAGGTTAGGCCAGGGGAGGGTAAGAAGAGAGGATGACGATTAGCGGAGACGAAGTGCGGAGCCAGGAAGAGGTTAAAAGAGGCAGACGGTGGGTGAGCGGGTGAGTGGATGGGTGAGTGAGTGATTGAGTGGGTGAGCGAGTGAGTGGGTGAGTGAGTGGGTGAGTGGATGGGTGGGTGAGTGAGTGAGTGAGTGGTTGGGTGGGTGAGAGTCAGGTGGGAAGGTTAAGCCAAGTGAGGGTAAGAAGAGAGGATGACGATTGGTGGAGACGAAGTGCGGAGACAGGAAGAGGTTAAAAGAGGGAGCCGGTGGCGGAGTTCGTGGGCGTTGCGGGAGAGAGAGAGAGAGAGAGCGAGGAATGGAGGTGTTGAACCCGTGCCGTGGAATAAAGACCTTATCTCGTGGATAAGGAAAAGGGCCCAGCGTCTTCTTTCACTTGTACCCAGAGTTGTCCGCTTGTATCAGGATTTTCCCTTTGTCTTTGCCACCCGTTGTAATCTAAGCGTGGGTAGCTCGTACCAGAACCGCGCTTGTTGTATAACGTGCGCTCACAGCCAGCTTCTTAACTGTAACACCGTCGTTGGAAGTCCAACAATTACTCTGTTTTTTTTCGGTAAAGTTACGTAGGTAAAAAAAAGGAAATACAAATAAATTAAATCACGACGTTTCAGAGGCAACACGAGCTTCCGTCTTCAGGTGGCACCGTCACAGCAAAATTACAGTAATGTTGCTGTGACGGTTGCCGCCGAAACGTCGTGATTTTATTTATTTGTATTTCCTTTTTTAAACCTACGTGATTTTACCGAAAAAACCAAAGAGTATGGACCCTTGCAGTCACGAAAACTTCAAATCTAGAATTAGTCCAACAATTGTCACGTCCGGGAAGAGACTGGCAGTCCCTGTGAGAGGAATGTGGAATTTCCACCACCGGCTGAAAGCAGTGCACAATTTAGAGAAAGCCGCCACTCCCCATTCGCCGGCTTGCCTTTTTTTTCAATTCCCAAACGCAACGAATTCAATCATCTCAAAAAAACACCACCACAACCACCAACAACAACGAAACAACATGCCTCGCTCACTGTAAATCTCCACTCTCATCAGCACTCTGGGCCGAGAGACCGCTGCGAGCAGAGGCCATAACCATCACGGTCGTTAATCACGGTGAGCATCAATCATTGGTGAGCGAGCGACCCCCCCCCCCTCCTAATGAAGGCGCTCGCGACTTACACGAGCACCCCCCCCACCCGCCGCCGCTCATAACAAGGATGAGATTTCATTTCTTCTCTCGTCGACCCGTCCTCCGGGGATCTCGAGATTTCAGAGTATCTTACCGCTCAGGGAGACCGCGTGGGGGGATTTACGCGTGATCCTTAAATATACCTTAAGACTTTTCTTTCTGATGAAACGAATATGAGAAGGCTGTAATGGTGGAACAAAAAAACTGCACCCTCCGTCTTTTTTTTTAACAAGACAATATAAAACATAGGGTGCGGGAATCAATGCACCGCGCGAGCGCGTGACACATTGATGGTATAATTTGTTTGGTGCGAATGCGTGGAGGGAATTACGCTTCAGGGTGAAGAAGAGATCGTGACCCGTGGCGCAACCGCCCGAGTGTGTGCAGGCGGTGCAACTGCGCGGGGGCTGCAAGGGGGCCACAAGAGGCCCAGACACCGGGGCTATGCAGAAGTAGTAAATTGGACATTGGGGTCGGGGGGGAGATCCATCACATCTCATTCCTTGCATCAGGGCCCATGCCAATCACCCTATATGCGTCACCGATCGTGGCCAATGCTGCTGGTGCAATATCTCGCCATTGCTTGCTTCCTTCTGCTAGATTCGTCATCTGTCATTGAGTCGACCTCCAATGACCGCCCTTCTGCAAGCTCATCATCATCTTCCCCACCACCTCCATCTGGCTTTCGGTCTTCTCTTCCCCTTGGTTGGGGCGCCATCGTGGCGAGCCGTTAACTACCTCGCCTGGTGTCCAAGAGATAGTGGGTTCAATACCGACCCTGACGCCTGCTGGATATGTGGAGTTTGCGTGTTCTCCCCGTGGTTTATAATCACACGTGTTTCGGAGTATTTGGCTGCTATAAATGTCCACGTGATAAGCCACTTCGTTGAGCGATCATTTGTGATGGGCCAGGTCGCTTCTGAAAAATAAAAGAGCTATATACGCTTTGGTTCTTTCGGTAAAGTCACGTAGGTAGAAAAAAATAATAATAAAAAAAATAATATATCACGACGTTTCGATCGCAACACAAGCGGCTGTCCTCAGGCGGAAAAAATAGTGGGCCTTACCTGGGAACGTAAAAAAATATATTGGAGTAATAATAACCTCTGCGTGCCACCACACCTCAGTCACGTGCCCTCTTCCATCCTCCTCCAGCTCCACCCCCGCCTGCCCCCCCCCATCCCCCCATAGGAGCCCAATTTTGTGAATGACCACAGGCAACGTGTTTCCGTAAAACGTTAATGAACCCGTTTATAAACGCGTAAAGTGTTCACGCGTCATTTAAATTTGAGCATCACACGCACATTTACCATTTGTATCGGAGAATATACACGTTAACGCAACACACTTTCGTTTACACAAACACAATTCCGGAGCGTTGTAAAATGGCACGGGGTTTTTTTGTTGTTGTGCAATAGCAGCAACCAAATGGTCATCGATTAATAACACAAGATTAATTGAATATATGCAACTTTAGCACTGGTAAAAAAAAGTACAAATCACGTACAATATTAATCAATGCCATTTAAACCACAAACATAAACACTTTGCAAACACACTCGCGGTATCTTTGGTGGCATCAAGTAACAATTGTTTGCAATGAAATGTAAGTAAACAACCTATAGAATAATCATGTTCAGAAATCACAATAAATTACGTGGCCATCTTTGAAATCATTAAAGGTACAGCATTTGGTCGGGCTGTTCTCCGCTAGAGCACTCCTCCCTCCATCACTCACAATCGCGTGGAGTGTCTTCAGGAGTGGAGAAAGGGCCGAGTGTCCACTCTCTTACGTACTCGTTGTCCGACACCAAGCGTCCCGAGGCTTTCCATACGCGCCGTCGACGTTTTGAAGTCAGATCAAGTGCTCTGACTTCATCACAAACGTCGCCGTGACAGCCGGCACTGGTTGGGGCACCGCGGTGGCGAGATGTTCACTACCTCACCTGGTATACAGGAGGGCGTGGGTTCTATGCCGACCTGACGCCTGCTGCTGTATATTTTGAGTTTATGGATTCTCCCCGTGGTCGTGTGCATTTTTCTCCGGCTCCTCCCGTTTTATCCCTCCACTTTTAGAATAACGCGTTTAGAGTATTACGGCCGCTATACATTTCCACACGACGATAAGCCACTTCGCTTGAGCTATCATTTGTGGCCAGGTCGCTTCTGAAAAATAACGACATAGTTCAGTGAGCCTTACCTGGTAAAATAAAAAACAGTTTAGTTATATAGTTTACTTCAGTCTCCTCAATGGAGAGGACCTCATCCGCCACCGCCACCTTGGCCCATCGGGGTCGCGCATAGCTCGCCTTCGAGTGTCGAGGTCAGAGCCGAAACAAATTCCCGGCCGTACGCGAGCTCAAGGCGCAAGGGAGGAAAACACTAACACCGGGCATGGTGCTGCAACGCGGATCATCACACTCCGCGATGCGCACCGCATCTATCCCCACCACGGGAGTCGATGGCTCAGTGACCACCGCTAACGCCTATCAGGGGGAGAGCCATTGCCGTGAAGCAACGCGCTGCACTGCTCACCGTCAGTGTCCGAAAAAAATATTTCCTTCGATTTATGTTATGATGGCGATGGCACAGATGGAATGTAATTTACAGAAAATAAAAAAAAAATGTGTGTATGTGTGTGTGTTGAGTCTAGTTCAGGGGTACGACGAGAGGGAAATATGTTCGACCTGCTAAAACCGCGTTTCTAACTTTAATAATCTTAGTCACCACCTCTCTGACTACAAGGTACACTTCATACTCGGTCGACACTAGGGTTGCCACCAGTCCACATTTTCCCAGGAATATCTCCTTGTTGAGGTAGCGACTGTCCTGGGAAATATGTAGTTCTTCCCAGCACATTGAAAGTCCTGCGTTTTGTAAGCTGCATAATACTAATATACACCACTCGAGACGATAAATTCACATGTAGTTCTCCCCATTTTTCCGGTATTATAATAAAATGTTCTCCTTCCCATTACGTCCCGGTTATTCGAACCTCAGGTGGCAACCCAAGTTGACACGTGCGTTATTTTTCGCGTTATTATTGGATTACGCTGACGACGCGTGTGTTCGTGTGTTCGTGTGTTCGTGTGTGAGCGGCCAAAGGTGCACCTCGACGTTTCCTGCCGTTTCTGGAAGGTGCACAAGCGCCTTAGCGAAAAGCGGTCGGATGTCTGTTGTTGTTGTCGTTGTGGTTGCTGTTGCGGCCCTGAGTGTTGTTTGAAAAAAAAGGGTTTGCCGCCGCTGGTTTCAGGCGGTGTCAACACTGCCACACCATAGCACTCGTGTCACATTCAGAGGTCGCAACCGGGTACTCGATACCCGTACCCTACACGATACCCGGCTACCCGTACCCGGCCAGGTACGGGTACGGGTACCCGTTTGCGACCCTGGTGCGGCCGGGTACAGGTACGGGTAGGCCGTGAGTCACTGGTGAGTAACCGTTTGTCACTCATTTCGGGTAGGGTACGGGTAGGGAACGGGTACCCCATTTGCGAGCCTGGTGCGGCCGGGTATGGGTAAGGAATCAAAACCCGTTTGCGACCTCTGGTCACATTTCAGCGAGTCAGCCAAAACCCACCAGGCGGCGAGGCTGTACTCAGGCAACAACAACAACGAAATTCATTCAACGGCAACAATGCCCAACGCCCGCGGGACAAACAAAAAAACCTGGACGGCAACGTGGATGGTCGCGTTTCACAAGCCAATGGCCCTCCTGGCGATTCCATCGGCCACGGCTGAGATGTCCTCAACGGACGAATAGGGGGGAGCCGGCGGGGGGGGGTTTCGATCTGCGGTGAATTGGGCGGTGCGGCACTTTGAACGAGCCGCGCATTCGCGGAGATGTTTTTGCGCCGCGGTGTCTCAGGCCGCGTGGCAGCGGAGTCATTGAGGGTCCAACACTGCCACCAGGGGGGATAAAGTAGCCACAGCAGCTCGGGTCGGGGGGAGGGAGGGGTGGGGTTGCTGGTGCGCCTCTCCCACTCGCAGTAATTCCGCAGTGCTTCTACAGCCGGTTGAATCGGCTACTGTGACGTTGCGTGGAATCGACGCGGCAAGGCGCGCTGTCACGCAATTCCGGTCGAGGTTCGAAGTGTAAATGCATTCGCTCCGGTCCGTCTGTGCATAAGGCAAAGGGGGTTCACGATCACTCCCATGAAGATGATCCAATGTGAACCGAAAGTACTCAAGCGTGGAGTTGCATTGCTGTGGGGAAATTGCCCTCGACCAAAAATTTGGCCAAATTTGACAAAGGGGGTTGCTCAAAAAAATCTGGACACAAAAAAAAACAACGCAAAGAGGTTTCGACTTAATGGACAAGGCGAGTGTGGATACCCTCCCGATGACGTCATTACGTAACGTTATCTGGCGCGGTGTGACATCGTCTGATTGTGCGGCTTGAAATGTAGCACGGTAGCCAATTAACAACAACCGCCATTCGCCACTAAGTGGTGGTGACGTCACCACGGCGCTTGTGCCAGGCTGTGTGCACATTAAGGTCAAGTGAAGTGTCGAACGCCCGCTGGCAGGAGGTCACGGGACAGACCCAGCAGGTGCCATGGGTTGACTGACCGAGATGGCTCAGATCCGAGGACAAACGCGTACGTTGGAACGCGTTACATAATCCATGCATACTCGTGGTGTTTTCATTTTCTATCCACAGTAGGTAGGCAGCAAGCAGGCTTGCGTGGCATAACAATTCAAGCGAGCAAGCAACGTGACGAATAAGAGGTGGTGAAGAGGTTGAAAGATTAAGGAGATTGAACACATTTCGCCATAAACACTGGTTTATAACCGACAAAAATATATATAACAGGCTTGTGTTTGAGGCAATGGTCCTTCTTCGCAGATGGCAGAGAGATTGACTACTTTCGAGAAAAGTGCGACCACCCTTAAGTCGATTTGCATGCTCAAAATAAAACATCAGTCTGCTTTTATATATAAATGATGAAAGTGGTCAGTTTTTGCTCTTCTAGGGAAACTTAAAGAGCTTTGTTCATGCTATGCTTGTGCGTTAATGCTAAGGGGGTCTCTCCCCTTAACTTCCATAGAATTCAAGTAAAATTGTAAGGTGAGATTTTACAAGCTTCGTGAACCGAGTCAGTTAATAATGCGAGGCAGTAGAGGCAGACCAAGCGAGGGAATTACAAAAGTGTGAGCTGTGTGTGCGAGAGAGAACGAGGAAGAAAAATCATGCGTACGCGTGTATTCTGAAAATTGCTTTCCGAGACGCATTTGCCATCGGAAGGATTGAATTACCTCCAATAACGTTATCTTGGGCACCGCAGAACAATTAATGCCACTTGAAATGACATCGTGGGGAGCCGGTGATATCATGGCCATTATTTCTGGGGGGTTTTTTTATCTTCAGGATTCGTGCAACTTTTGATCGATTTGGCTGGTTTTCGGTTGTATAAGTCCCTAATGGCAACACGACTTCATCCTAAAATGTAATTTGTATTGGATTATCTCTCCGAGCGTTACCATGACCCCCCTGCTACAGACGGACACGGTTAATGAGAGTTAGAAATTATGGGACGTGCTCTGTTCTGCGGTGAGGCAGCTGCACGGAGTACAGACGAGACAATCGGGCCCAGCGTATAGGCCTCACTCTAGATGTCAGAGCCAGAATCAATGTTCACAGCAGTCCGACGTGGCTGTGCCTCGGAGGGTGAATTCCAAGTCAGAGCGCTGAGCCAACACCATGGAGATTCTGGGTTTACGTCCAGGCAACTACCCATGATTGCAATCAAGTGTACAGTACCTGCGATAGCATGCGGAATCAGTGAGTGGATTTTTATTTAGTTTATTATTTTATTATATTATTTTACCATATTATTATTATTTTTTATTATTTTTTACTTTTATTAATTTTAATTATTTTATTTTTATTTAACTTTTATTAATTTTAATTTTTAACCTACGTGACTTTACCGAAAAAACCTAAGAATATGGAATCCCACCGCCAAGAGGCAGATTGCAGAACAAGCACAAGCAAGGCACCCACGATGTTGACTGTTAAGTAAGTCAGCGGGCCAGGCCGGGAGGTCGTCGCGATTTGGGGCGATGGTTGAGACGGATGACAAGGGTGGGTGGCAGCCAAAGGAGGAAACGTGAACGAGAGGACGTCCACCGGGGAGAGACGGAGCCGTGAGGTCGGCCCTCCTGCAGGCACTTGATGGGATCGTTACATTGCAGGACCGGGAAGGATGTCAGCGGCGTGGGGAGAGACCTTTATCCAGCGGTGGATGGACAACAGCTGGTGTAGCCAGGTCTTCGCCCGGATCAGCAATAACTGCACACACACACACAATTAATGATAAATTAAGTATACATCCAACTGTCTTGAGTACTACGATTTGGGATTCAAATGCCATGTCATCAGAATCGTTAGGTAGATTTAAGTCTGTCTTGAATACTCACCTCCTTAAACTGCCCTTTACCCCCAAACTGCGACTGTGGCGAAGCCAAAACCGTCAACCGCATCAGCGACGAGTTGCGCCATCCACGCACACACCCTGGCGGTATCGCTGCAATCCATACAGAATCGACTACCACCTTGAATTGGTTGAAGGACCTTAACATTCAACGGTGACATCTATACAAACTGTTGCTGCCCCCCCCCCCTCACCCATGCCATACGAAAGAGGAAGAACACCCTAGTTCTGGCCGTTTACCCTGCTTCTGATTATTTCCTATTTTAATTACATGGCACATTTGGATCTACGAATGAAATGCGCCTTGCAAAGGTTAATTTATATTTATTATTATTATCTACATTGCAGGACACATGAGAATGTGCGGTGACGCTAGTGTGGATAATAAGCATGTAGTGAATCACCCCAACCTGGCTACTCGATGCACTGTCAAAATTCAGGATCGGCATTCGATTCAACAACGGATTCTTCTTCTTTGGCTTCTTTGTGCCGTCTCAATTATATCGTTTCTCGTTGTAGTTTGCCTCGGTTGTAATAGTAACAAAAGTGCAATTTGTTACGCACGCAATATTTCAGGGGCTTCGTGAACGACCGTGATTGTGATGCTCACAGCCAAGTTCAGTGTCACTGGAAAGCCAGTTGGGGCACGAAAGAGGTAGGGCCTTTGAGTGGCTCTTAACAGTCGGTGAAGATTGCTGCGAGTGTGCAGTGGGGTGGCGTTCCAGATACTGAGGAATGTAACAGTTCTGTTCGCTCCATTAACCCAAATTTAACATCAGCATATTATCGCCTGATGCATTGCCATGTGCATGAGCCAAGGCTTAACTTTATTACACTAATCGATGCATTGCTGCATGCCTAATGGACAAGAGGCAAATTAAAGAATCTCATAAATGGTTGTCTGATATCACCTTCAAGTGGGCATCATTTAACCTGCACTACAGCAAAGGTTCCAGATTGAAATTCCTTCGTTTCGTGGCACGATGCCGAGTGAACGTTTTTAAACGTAATCCGATAAAAGACAAACAAAAATGACATTTGAGAAGGCACACACTGGTCCTTGACAGCGACAGCCACGACAGATGCAGAACAAGTTTCCGCAGAAGATGCGAGAATGTGCAGGCACGCCACGACGAAGCTTGCTAGACGACTGCGTAACAATTTCGAACGCCTCCTCGGCAAAAACAAACCTTGGGCAATGGGCGCTAGGGCCTGTTGGCCAGGCCTTCCCTGAAAGTATGCGAGGCCGAGAGCAGCTGGTTCCTGTAGTCATAGATCCTCTGCCACTCGGCGCTGCTCCGCAAGTGGTCGTTGTTCTTCCTGGCTTCGTAGTGGAATTGAGGACCCCTCATCTCGTACCTGTCATTACATAAAAAAAAAAATACATTTAATACGCCCGATCCTGTCGAATGTACGTATGTTGGACTTCTTTCGTACCGTATGTAGCCAACCGTGCTAACTGTAGGTGCGGGGAGGAAGGACAACACACTAAACACAAAAAGCATTTCTAAAGAAATGAGTTTTCAATTTAGATTTAAAAGTGCACGGTTCAGTGGCTTCCTAATATCGGAAGGAAGAGTGTTCCAGACGGCTACAGAAGCGCATCTGAAAGCGCGCAGTGCAGTGACCGTTCTATGGTTGAAAGCTAATCAGCTTTGAGCCTGGTTAGTAGCTTGATGGGAGACCACCAGGGCTTGTCAGGTGTTGTAGGTACAAAGCTACAGCTCCATGGTTAATCTTTACCCGTAGCCATCACTCCTCCTAGCGATGCGTCCTGCCCACTTTTTTCAATGGTCAGCATGACGCATGTATGTTGCATGTGTTCTCTAATCCGTGTATTCTTCTTCCTGTCATTGAAACTAATCCCATGCATGTACACTTGAGGTGTATAGCAAGTTTTAAATATATATGGAGAAATATGGGTGGGGTTGGGTTAAAAGCTCTTGATAAAGGACCAATCAGCCGAAGATAGTGAGGATTGTCTTATCAGAGTTTGCAGAGATGTCAGTGTGTCATTCAAATATCCCGGAGAGTCCCAAGACTCCCTTTCAGGGGGGACCTGCATTGGAATGTTCGGTCAATTTATTTTTTTAAACCCAGGGTGTTCCGGTCAAGTTGACCGAAATTTCCCCGTTACCCGGGAATGAGCACATCATGCACTGGCTCGTTCACGAACCAACTTGCTGTACTTCCTTCCCCTGGCCAGATGGCAGGAAATTTCTGAAAATCTGCATGAAATAAACAAACCCTTGCTTCTCAAGCGGAGTATTACAGATACGTGCCACCACGCCCGGCTATCAGCCTCATGAAATGCGATAAGTTCTCATCCTCTGGAAAAAAAATCCAAAGCCATTTAAGAGCACAACATTCGCCAAACAGTGTATTGCAATTGTGCTGCTACAGAGATCGCACTATTGTCGTAACACGACATGGAATTTCAATTCAGAACTCTCACAGCAAGTAGTTTGACACGAAATACTACATACAGGCAACAAGGTTATTATACCGGGGATCCAGACATCAGCTCCACAACCTTAACTTTCCCAAAATTGACATCTGTGGCTTTGTCACTGAACCAAAAATAGACGCTAGTCAAAGCCTTAAGAGTTATTTTTGATTCCAACCTTTCCTTTGAGCCCCATATCTGAAATGTTACCAGGTTCTCTTTTTTTACAGCTCAGACACATTGCCACTCTCAGACTCCCCCTTGTCTCTCTCACCCGCTCCCCTCTTCTGAAGGCGAGAAGTTAATGCATTCTAGATTTTAAGTTTTCGTGACTGCAGGGATCCATACTCGTTGGTTCTTTCGGTAAAGTCACGTAGGTATAAAGTATAAAATAAATTAAATCACGACGTTTCGATTGCAACACAAGCAATCGTCATCAGGTGTGAAAACTACAGCAAGAATATTATTTTTTTCCCACTTCAGCTAAACATTTTCTTGCTGTAGTTTTCACACCTGATGCAATCGAAACGTCGTGATAAAATTTATTTTATACTTTATACCTATGTGACTTTACCGAAAGAACCAAAGAGTAGTGAATGCACTCTTTTACTTTATCTCAAGTTGACTACTGCGGTGCTCGCTTTATTGGAATGTCTGCGAGAAGCATTGTCCCCACTGCAGGTTGTACAGAATGTCGCTACCCGGGTTTTTAACAACATCTTAGAAATCTGTCCACATTACTCCAACCCTGGCCTCGTCACACTGGCTCCTGTGTCGTTTTCGAGTAGATTTCAAGGTGTTGTGTTTAACTTTAAAACCATGAGATGGTCCCGCTCCCTCTCACCTGACTGAACTCCTGTCTCTTTATATCCCAAGCTGTTTACTCTGTTTAAGACTCTAGACTATTACCGTTCCCTTGGTTCACAACATACACTCAAGGTGATAAGAGCGTTAGCATTTCATCCTCCCAACCTATGGAACGCATTACCGCCCACAGTAAGCGTTGACGATTCCACGATGATTTTAAATCGCGGCTGAAGACGTATTTGTTTAATGAGACTCTTGCTAACATATAATTTAGGAGCAATGAGGTGTTTTTTTTATTTGATTATACATCATATTCGTCTGCTTTGATAGTCACTCCGTATTTAAGTGCAATCGTTGAAAGATGCTATCGACATGAAATGTTATTGTTGTACATGTTTAAGAAGACCTACTCTCTTACCCAACACTAGATGGCAGGGATATAACGATTCACCCACCTCGCAAGTCAAGGGATTTTAGCAATTCTTTCGAAAAATGTATTCTCACAACCATATTTAGCAAGGATGTGTGTTCTGAGCTAAATTTGATCGTGAAAATTGCTCTTAAACTTACCGGTCAGCTGAAACAATAATTAGCGCATTAAACACTTGTACGCGTGACAATTTAACTCGCTATTTTCGGTAGTGGAGTTTCACAGCAAGATATTTGGCCAGATGATTATGTGGCCTAATCTGGATTAAATTATAAATTATCATACATTTGCCTAAAGCATTAAGTGATCAAGTATCATGCGCATGATATTATGCAAGCATCGCAAGGATCAATTTTAATCAATTACTCAATGGACGATGACATTATACACCAGCTGAGTCGGCATCCATTTAACTATTTTTATTTTACCTGGCGATCACAAATGACAGCTCAGCGAAGTAGCTTACCACGTGGAAATTAATAACAGCCAAATACTCTAAAAGCATATGGACTCTAAATGTGGAGAAAAAACCAGGAGGACCCGGAAAGAAATGCCACGCGACCACGGGGAGAACATGCAAACTCCAATATACATGCATCAGGGTCGGGATTGAACCCACGACCTCCTGTATACCAGGAGGAGGTAGTCAGCCTTTTCTTGTTCAGAGATGTCTGCAGGTTTCAGGGTGGAACGCGCAAGCGGTTAGCGTTAATTTTATTTACAGAGGCATAGCGCTGCTGTTTTTTAAGACATTGTACTGTACTCCCCTCAGAGAACTGTAGTGATTCGACCACACTCTATGATAGCTGGCGTCACTCTGTGCCACACGTCCTCCCGCATGGCACTTCCGATTCCGTTAAAAATCGATTTTATTCCGTTTGGAATCGATTGCATTTCGATGACGTACACGTACATAAATCAGAACGGAATCAGAAGAAAACCCGATGACGGACACGTACGTCATCGGAAAAAGAATGGGTTAACATCTCGCCACGGCGGCTACACGGCAAGTGAGGTCTTTGTTATTTGGGCTGTATCTTCATTTCACACCTCGAGGCCTTTGTTTTGTTTATTGCGTCCACATGGGACCACACCTCATGGCACCGTGACTCTCACTGAGCGAGAGGCCACGGGGCGGCACGCACCACTTAGGTCGGGGCCCGCGCGTCCTCTCCAGTTCCAGCTGCCGCTTGAGCTCCAGCAGCAGATCCTCCTCCACCCGCAGACGCTGCCGGCGCAGGCGGCGCAGAGCCTCCCCGTACGGAGACGTGCCCCCCAAGCGGCCTCCCAGAGAACCAACAAACCTGGTGGGGGGGGGGGGGCGGGTAGCGGCAGGGACAGGGTTCGAGTCAGAGAAGTTTAACATAGGGCAAGGGGTTAACAATTATGAAAGGGGTGAGAGCTATGGCTTGGGATACATTAGATTCCGTGTTGAAGTTCGAGTTGGGGATGAAGTCGGGTTTTAAACTTAGGGATAGGATTAAGGGTTGTAGCTAGGGTCCCAGGATTCTCCATTTCCGTCTCTTTCCTTGTTATCGTGCGTATTACTCTCCAGGTCTCTCGTTGTGCCTGTCTCTCTATGAGACTGTTTCTCTTCATTCCTCTTTGCGTTTCTCTCCGTGCTTCTGCGTTTGCTCCTCTTCACGTGTATCTTTCCTCATGTAACTCCATGTAACTCTGCGTGCGTCTCTATTGTATCTCTCTTGCTCTGCATGTTTCTTTCTGTCTCTATCCCTGTCCGGGTCCCTCTTCATGCGTCTTTGCCCATGTTTCTCTTTGCATCACTCTCCATGTCTTTCCGTGTCACTCTCTGGTTTTTCTTCGTATCTCTCGGTGTGTCTGTGTCTCTTCACGACTCTATTCACGTCTGTCTCTCTTTGCGTTTGTTTTTTCCTCTCTCCAGGTATCGCTGTGTGTCTCTTTACATCTCTCCAGGTTTCTCTCATCTCTGGTCGTGTCCGTGTGTGTTCCTATGGGAGCGGTAGTGTCGCGGTTTGCGTGCTGTGCTACAAACCCAGGAACCCGAGATCAATTCCCGCTCACGGCTAACATCACTGACGATTATCTGAACCGGTCCTGGGCCTCCCCTATGTCGACTAAGCCTCAAATGAGTACCTGGTGCGGTGTGTAAACATCGCCACATGGAAACAAAGGCGGCTGGGCGTGGTGCTGACCACCCACCCCCCCGTGTGCCATGACAGCCTTCATAGGTGCTCGCTAACAGCACTTGCCCCAACAGTCTTGTTAAGGCTATGAGAGGGATCTTTGTTCCTATGGCCACATCCATGCCTCTCTACCTGTGTCATCAACACAGGCCTCCACTCGGCGTTGCGGCATCTCTGCGAGTGGGACACACCTTTCGCTCACGTCCAGTGCCGTGGGACCCCGAGAAGCGGGCCTTGGACTGTGCTCGGCGGAAAGCGACCGCAGGGACGACCGCAGGCCCCGCCAGGGCCGCCGGCCACGCTCGTCCTCCGAAAGCCGTCCCTCCTCGTCACTCCTCCCCCTCGCTCCGCTCCTGCGCGCTGCACGCAAAGGGTGGGCGGAAGCTCGCTTGTCGCTGCAACGTTCGATTTAACGGGCGGAGCCACCGTCTACGGTATAACGGTGACGTATCTTTCAAGTTTGCAGGTGGTGTAGCTGCACCGGGGCACACAGGCCGGTGGGGCCCGGGTGTCGTGCTATGGAGATGAGGGGAAACTTGAGACACTGGTGAGACCCATGGCACTGCTTGCACCAGTGCCCATGCCAACCATGGATTTTTTTTTCCCTAGGTCCTCCGGTTTTCCCCTCCACATTTAGAATCATGCGTCTAGGTTATTTCGATAATTTTGCTATGGATTTCGACATGATGAGCTATTTCGTTGAGCTATCATTTGTGGCCAGGTCGCTTCTGAAAAATAAGCTAAGAGTTCAGTGGGCCTTATCTCGTAGATAAAAAATATATCTGTATATGTTTTTAAAGTGATTTTTTTTTCTTTGACTATAATTTTCACTACTGAACATCCATCAAAAAGAGCTTATTACCTCATCGGATTCCTCCAGTATGAATAAGTATTCTGATTCTGATTCAACCACACTACACCACTGATCCAAGCTCCATATAGGCGTTGTGACCACTGAGCACAATTGGAATAAAAAATGAGCGGACAAATGTTTTTGTAAATAAAAATGTCATGCAAATGACCGAGCACTGCACACGCCGGCGAGTGTGACGTACACCGCAGCGGCGGCGGAGGCCGTGAGCTGAGGTCGGGTTTTGCCGAGCTGGGCCTCCATGCCGGCTTTGGCGACTGCGACCGTGAGCGGGCCATCCCGCTCCTCCGCGCGCCTCTCCCGTCCGCGGCCCAGCGCTCAAGCGAGCGCGAGCGGCGAGCCCTCGCCACCTCCTCCAGCACCACCGTCGCCACCGTCCGCACGGGTGACCTGCCCCGCACGGGGATCGCCGGCGGCAGCAGCGACGGCACGCCGACGACGTGCGGAGCGCCGATCTGCACCGGGAACGCCTCGCGGTGCAGCCCCAGGCCGGTAGTGGTGATGGTGGTGGCGCTGCCGTCCAAGGAAAACCTGGAGCGGCGTCTCGGACTGAGAAACCAGGCGTCGTCACTGTCGTCTTCAAGAGCGCCCATGCCGGGCTCCGGATCCGGCAACAAGGACCACTGTCGGGTCTTGCGGGTTTCTCCGGCGGCCTTGTCCGAGGTGAAGTCGACATCCAGGCTAGAACGGAGGTCACTCACCTGGAGCTTCAAGTTGTGTAGGCTCAGCTCCAGCTCGTCCAGCGTGGGGCTGTCACCATGGCCATTCACTGCCGAGGAGCCTGCTGCATGAGGTTAGAGCAAGGGTCAGAACCTTTCAAAGAAGAAGAGCCATCTTTTTTTGTTTTTATCTTGACCAAAATAGGTCGAGAGCCACATCACACGCAGAGCTACTTATACACATATACGCAAATACAGCAGATATACAGCAGATGACAGACATTCTAATTTCAATAAGCAAAATAGGTGATGGAATAAATTGCATCTATTTAATGTTTTTTCCCCCCGAGTTATTCTTTAACAATAGAGTTTGACTGTACATTTTGTCGTCACCAAGACATTCCATAGTGACCCATTCCATGCCATATTTCATCAATTATCTTTACAAAAAATTTTGTTTAAGGTTTACGGGGTTTTTTTTAACGGCTGCCCGCAAAGGGGCAGCTAAAGAGCTGCAACGGGGAAGTCAAAGAACCACCACATGCGGCTCCGGAGCCGAAGGTTGCCGACCCCTGGGTTAGAGTGATTGGGAAGGAGCATGCTGCTACACACACAAAGACAAACCTCCCCCGTATAGCCATTCAGAATGTTGGGGCAAGTGCTGTTCAAAAGCACCGATTAAGGTTGTGACACAGCAAACAAAAGAGATGGTTGGTTGTGGGCAGCACAATGTTAGGTCAGCTTGGCCTCCCCAGGGCTCATGTTTGCACACTGCACAAATGCTAATTTTGCAACTGACATGGGTTGAAGCGAGGGCACCTTGCACCAGTTCAGGTATCACTCAGCACCCATTTGAGTCGTGGTTATAATTCAAGCTCAGTTCACCGGTTTGTTAGCACAGCACAGTGGAAACACCGGTTGTATGTCAAAACTGGAAAACACAACCGGAAGTGCATATCTAAAATACAATTTGGCTCTCGAATGTCTGGATGCAACTGATATGTATATGGGACATACATATCACGTGAAAGAGGAGGCCTATACTTGTGTATTCATATTCCCCAATTTTATGAAAAATATCTCACGTGATTATTTTTGTGCGGTTATCGGTAAACCATCAACTCACTACACTTGCAAACTCAGTTTAATCAAAGGCAACTGCCTGGATTCAAATCCAGGATCTCAGCGGTGCAAACTCAAGGCTCTGACTTTTGTGCCACCCGGCCACTTCTCGTTATGATATATTTGTAAGCAGTCATACAAGAGAAGAGAGGAAGGTCTCGAGGCTGGACCTCAACATGGGTAAGACGAGAGTTGTATTAGATATGCATGTGTGATGTACAGCTCCTTGAGAAAGGCGCTTTTACAAATGTAATTTATTCATGTTATTTGCTGTGTTGCATTTTATTTTATTGCATCACATACCAGCAGTAGGCATACCTGGGACACTTTTTGGCCTCATGTTCCCAGCTGAGAAGCTTGGGCTCTGGCTGAGGAAAGAGGACGTTGAAGTCCTCTGAGAGTTGGTGAGGTAGTCACCTGGCTTGTCTCTAGCAGTGGCACAGGGGACGAAACTACAAGTCAGAGAGATAAGGAGCCAACATTCTTTGCTAAGCGCAATAGCACTGAGGCAGTGTTTTATTTCAATTCAAAGGTGGGAGATAATTAAAAGTCGCTTTTTGAAGAAAAAACCCGGAGTGCAAAGTACGTAGTGGGCATCTAACGATGCACTGATTCATCGATGGCAATTCGTGCACAAGCTGGCAATCGTGCACCGAACGTTGCCAGTGTGAACCAATTGCTTAATATGTATGTAAAGCATATGCCAATGTTACATTTAGGGAAACAAAAAACTGCATGGAGAAAATAAAAGAGAAATTATACGAACAAGATGACAAAATATGAGTTTAAAATAATAATGTTTTGAAGAATTGTTGCATGCTTACGAAGGTAACTAAAAACATATCTCAAATCAATACGTTTGAACAATGTCTCAAAACAAATATATTCGAAAGGAAACCTTTACAAAAGTACAACACAATCACTAAAATGTACAAAGTTCAATGCTTTAAGACCACAACTCACTATCAGCTGGTCGCAAGTTTAAATCCCTGTTGACTCAGCCGAGGCGAATGGGAATAGATGAGAAGTTAGGTACTTTTTTTTAAACAAATAACAATAAAAGCTAATATCCTTTATTTGTTTAGATCAGCCTCACTGAACGTCAAGACGAGTTTTCAGGAGGTTCCTACATTTGACATGTTTGTAAAATTAATGTTTTAACGAAATTAAATACTGTAAGCAGGCACGAATGTCCCCTTCACTCATCCCATCAGCCGCACGGACCTTCTTCTTGGGGGTGCGTAGTTTGAGCAGCACAGATTAAAGACGAGCACTCAAACGCGGGGCCGGTTTCGACACTCCAGTGTCTCATCAGCAGTCAGACTGCATCGAATCATTGCTGGTGCATTGCCGATCTTCGTTACGCCACGGGGTCTCGGTTCGATGCACGTTTACAATGTGATATTATTCATAATATAGGTTTTTGGGTCAGATCGCGTTATTTATGAATGTGTCGTAACCCTCCACCACCCGACACGGCCAAACAGTAAAAAAAATGTGTCACGTTGACGAAGCGAACGATTATGCTGCGCCCAACTGCAATACACAACATCATAATGATCTCGATTTAAAGCTTTCGTGACTGCAGGGATTCATCTTCTTGGTTCTTTCGGTAAAGTCACGTAGAAGGGAAATAATAAAATAATAAAAATAAAACATAATAAAATACAATTTATTGCTATTTTAATTATTTTATTATTTCGACACTCCAGTGTCTCATCATAATAAAAATAAAACATAATAAAATACAATTGTATTTAATTATGTTTATTTTTTATTATCCGGTCCGAACGTGTACGAGCTCGTAACTCTGTTCGCCAATTCAACACCCAACGCCCATCGATATCCGAAGGTTTAAAACAAAATACTTCGATCTGCATGCCCTTGCCGTTCGCGTTGCTAGGCAACAACTCGCGGGTTGCCTAGCAACCCCTCGGATGCCCCTCCACCCCCCGACTTAAAATTTTACATTTTAAACAACTCGACGCTTTCTCGACCGGGGCTGCTTAATCTTTCGTGATTTAAACAATAACAAAACAACGCGCCGTAAACGAACACAAAGTTGGGAGTGGGTGGTGGGCGAAGACCTGAGGGCGGCCTTGAATCCGTGCAGAACGAACGCCGAGCGTGATCCGCGAGCCGACATCTTTGGGACGCCGTCGTGGTTGCTATGGGAGAGGAAGAGGTGGGGGGGGGGTTGATGGGAAAGGGGGGTGGCGCCGATTGGTCCTTAACGCATCACGTGCGCCGGGCCCGCGATCGATTCCGAAATTTGTAATCGATGGTCGATTCCGGTGTTATCGAGTGCGAATCGAATCGAGTGTTTCCGAGTTAGAAAGTAACCGTGCAGGTAAAGTCACGTAAATTGGTTCAAATTAATAACAAGTATAACCCGTAAAAACAAAGTTTTTCACTATAAATCCTTTATATGCGTGGCGGCTAGAGTCCTCTCGTCCTCTGGCTTGAGATGGCTGTCACCTATGGGTCAGATGATTGCCTGCCACCATTAAGCAATTGGTAATTAAATATAATTTGTATGTCCTAAAAAGTGTAAAATTTTGGGAAATTTTTTTCACGAACATTAATTGTCACGCACAACGAGTCTGTGTGGAAAATGTCAGCTCGATTGGATCACGGGAAGTGGGTTAAAAAACGACCGAAAGATTTGCACGGTCGTAAGCAAGCAAGCGAACTTAATATAAAGGATTTTAAAAATAAACAAAAACACAAGTGATCGAAACGTCGTAGTTTTTTTGTTTATTTTATTAATTTGAACCTATTTACGTGACTTTACCGAAAGACCCAAAGAATATGAATTCTTTCAGTCACGAAAGCTTTAAGTCGAGATTTAGCCGTGCAGGTTGCAACGTGCGTTGTGTTTTAAGTCGGGGCGGGTGTACGTATATATATGTACGTGCTGCGTTGGCAATAACAATGTGGGTGGCCTTAGAAGGGAAACGGTGCAATGGACGATGTTTCGGGCAATGGGCCTTCTGCTTATATGCTCTACGTTCACACACACAGTACGCACACGGTGCACGCACACACAGTACACTCACAATGTTGTGTCTCTGTGTATGTAGCTGTCTGTGTTCATGTGTGTGTGCGTCTTTGTATTTCTGTAGGTGGGGAGCGGTGGTGTAGCGGTTAGCGCGCTGCACCACGAACTCGGCGACCCGAGTTCGATTCACGCTTACGACCACCACCAGTGACGAACAATCCCAACCGGTCCTGGGCATCCCCTAGATCGACTCAGCCTCAAATTAGTACCTAGTGCGGTGTGTAAACATCGCCACGGGAGAGACAAAGGCGGCCGGGAGTGGTGCTGGCCCACCCACCCCCTCGTGAGCTGTGCCGACCTTCATAGGTGCTCGCTAACAGCACTTGCCCCAACAGTCTGGCTATATTGCTGGTAGGAACCTCGTGGTTACACCAGCCCACAGGGGATTATTGTGTCCGTCCGTCGTGCAGGGAGGGGCTGTGTGGGGGGTGGGGAGGGTGGGGCTGGGTGGGGAGAGTAGGGCTGGGTGGGGAGGGGCTGGTCACCCCGTGGTGCCCTTATAAAACTCAACGTTTAACCTACTCACGCCGGCTTGTGCCCGCCCTCACAGTCGGCCATATTTGCGGAATACACCACGCCGCCGTTGACCCTGGCCATTGACCGAGCAACCCAACGTTCCTACCAGCTCCCTCCGCAGGAATGTGTTACGGGGGAGGGGGTCTTTGCGTAGTGAAACACGATCCTTAATGATGACATTACCTCGCGTGTGAAGGAATTGAGAGGCTGTGTGATGAAGGGACGTGGCCACCACGACGGGAGACTGCAGGGATGAAACCCCCGGGACTCACGGTGCCGAGTGAGAGCGTTCACAGCGCCACTGAGTGGACAAGAGCCCCGGCCCTGCAGCTTGTGGCTCTGACTTGGGAGTGTGATCGGCGGGCAGCCACAGGGCTGTCAGTTGGGGCAGTTGAAGGGCAGCCACGGGGCTGTCATTTGGGGCAGTTGAAGGGCAGTCACGTGGTTGTCATTTGGGGCAGTCACGGGGCTGTCAGTTGGGGCAGTTGAAGGGCAGCCACGGGGCTGTCAGTTGGGGCAGTTGAAGGCCAGTCACGTGGTTGTCATTTGGGGCAGTTGAAGGGCAGTCACGTGGTTGTCAGTTGGGGCAGTTGAAGGGCAGCCACGGGGCTGTCAGTTGGGGCATTTGAAGGCAGTCACGAGGTTGTCAGTTGGGGCAGTTGAAAGGCAGCCACGTGGTTGTCAGTTGGGGCAGTTGATGGGCAGTCACGTGGTTATCAGTTGGGGCAGTTGAAGGGCAGTCACGTGGTTGTCATTTGGAGCAGTTGAAGGGCAGCCACGGGGCTGTCAGTTGGGGCAGTTGAAGGGCAGCCACGGGGCTGTCAGTTGGGGCAGTTGAAGGGCAGTCACGTGGTTGTCAGTTGGGGCAGTTGAAGGGCAGCCATGGGGCTGTCAGTCGGGGCAGTTGAAGGGCAGTCACGGGGCTGTCAGTTGGGGAAGTTGAAGGGCAGCCACGGGGTTGTCAGTTGGGGCAGTTGAAGGGCAGTCACGTGGTTGTCATTTGGGGCAGTTGAAGGGCAGCCACGGGGCTGTCAGTTGGGGCAGTTGAAGGCAGTCACGAGGTTGTCAGTTGGGGCAGTTGAAAGGCAGCCACGTGGTTATCAGTTGGGGCAGTTGAAGGGCAGTCACGTGGTTGTCAGTTGGGGCAGTTGATGGGCAGTCACGTGGTTATCAGTTGGGGCAGTTGAAGGGCAGTCACGTGGTTGTCAGTTGGGGCAGTTGAAGGGCAGTCACGTGGTTGTCAGTTGGGGAGTTGAAAGGCAGCCACGGGGCTGGACATCTGTGGACATGTGTGGAAAAGAGCTTTATAGCTCTTCGGATTCCTCCAGTCTAAATGAAGATTTTGAGACGTCTCGTCACGTGACCACACGACGGGCGTGGCCAGTCCCGTTACCCTGGTCACGTGGTAATACCCCTCCGCCCTCCCCCACACGGTATCACGTGACACGATTGCCCCCCCCTCACCAAACCCCCCCTCACCATGCCCCCCCCCCTCCGGCACGTGATTGGCTGGCACGGGCGACGGGTCACGTGCTCGTCCCAACCAACGATCCAATGGGAAGCGCCGATGCTAGCCAGGCAATGCTTAAACGGACTGCGAAATATAGAACTAAGCTCGCCTCTGTACGCGCTTATCTATTGTAGGGTTTTATCGCCGCTTTAAATATCGCTAAAGAACGCCTCGTTTAAGCGCGAATTAACGCCGCGAGCGATAACAAAAAAATAATTTAAGAACAAGAAAAAACACGCTATTATTATTACTACTTTTAATTGTTTATCATCAACGGGTGCTCGCAAGATGAACGAGTCGAAGGTGCGTGCGTGCGTTCCGTTTGATTGTGGTGGCTTTTTGCATGTAACTTTGTGTATTTGTATTGCTGCTGCTTCACGCCAAGCGTATGATGCCTCTTACAACCCATACGGTTATAACCCCGTATTCTTGTACAGGGAAAATTGAGTTTTCAGGTCCATACTGCATCCAGCCGTTTCAATACGGGTAAAAAAATGTGTCTATTTGTGTTGTGTTTCTCGCCTTGTGATGGGGCTTTTGTAGGATGAACGTTGAGATGTTTAAGGGAACGGGATGACCAATACGGTCTGAGTTGGTCTGTAATAAGGTGGGGCACTGATAAGCGGTTGACAGGTATCTGAAACACTACTATACACTATATTACTATACACTACACTATACACTACACTATACACTACACTACTATACACTACACTACTATACACTACACTACTATACACCACATTACTATACACTACACTATATTACTATACACTACACTACTATACACTACACTATACACTACACTATGCACTACTACACTATACACTACTACACTATACACTACATTACTATACACTATACACTACTACACTATACACTACACACTACATTACTATACACTACACTATACACTATACTACTATACACTACACTATACACTACATTACTATACACTACACTATACATGACATCACTATACACTATATTACTATACCCTACACTATACTCTACACTACTATACACCACATTACTATACACCACATTACTATACACTACACTATACACCACATTACTATACACTGCACTATACACTACACTATACACTACACTATACACTACACTATACACTACACTACATTACTATACACTACATTACTATACACTACATTACTTTACACCATACACTACATTACTATACACTACACTATACACCACATTACTATACACTACACTATACACTACATTACTATACACTACACTATACACTACACTATACACCACTACTATACACCACATTACTATAAACTATACACCACATTACTATACACATTACTTTACACTACACTATACACCACATTACTATACACTACACTATACACTACACTATACACCACTACTATACACCACATTACTATACACTATACACCACATTACTATACACTACATTACTTTACACTACACTATACACTACATTACTATACACTACACTATACACTACACTATACACCACTACTATACACTACATTACTTTACACTACACTATACACTACATTACTTTACACTACACTATACACGACATTACTATACACTACTACACTATACACAGTACCATACCTGTCACAACCAATACGGCCTACCCCGTATTCTTGTACAGAGACATTGAGTTTTCAGGTCCATACGGCGTATAGCCGTTTCAATGCGGGCAACAACAACAACATTGTCTAGTTGTGTTGTGTTTCTCTCACCTTGTGATGGGACATTGTAGGATGAACGTTGACATGTATAAGGGCACGGGGCGACCAATAAGGTCTGAATTGGTCTGTAAAAAGGTAGGGCACTGATAAGGGGTTGACGCATGTGCAAATTTGTGCTAGTTTCCGATTATACTGGTGGGAACCTCCTGGTTACACCAGCCCACAGGAGATTATTGTGTCCGTCCGTCGTGCAGGGAGGGGCTGGGTGGGGAGGGGCTGGGTGGGGAGGGTGGGGCTGTTTGGGGAGAGGAGGGGGGCTGGGTGGGGTGGGGCTGGGTGGGGAGGGTGGGGCTGGGTGGGGAGGGTGGGGAGGGTGGGGCTGGGTGGGGAGGGTGGGGCTGGGTGGGGAGGGTGGGGCTGGTAGGTGAGGGTGGGGCTGTGTGGGGAGGGTGGGGATGGTGGGGCTGGGTGGGGAGGGTGGGGCTGTTTGGGGAGGGGAGGGTGGAGAGGGGTTGGGTGGGGCTGGGTGGGGAGGGGAGGGGAGGGTGGGCTGGGTGGGGAGGGGAGGGTGGGCTGGGTGGGGAGGGTGGGGTGAGTGGGGATGGTGTGGCTGGGTGGGGAGGGTGGGGCTGGGTGGGGAGGGTGGGGCTGGGTGGGGAGGGTGGGGCTGGGTGGGGAGGGTGGGGCTGGGTGGGGCTGGGTGGGGAGGGTGGGGCTGGGTGGGGAGGGTGGGGCTGGGTCGGGAGGGTGGGGCTGGGTGGGGAGGGTGGGGCTGGGTGGGGCTGGGTGGGGAGGGTGGGGCTGGGTGGGGAGGGTGGGGAGGGTGGGGCTGGGTGGGGAGGGTGGGGCTGGGTGGGGAGGGTGGGGAGGGAGGGGCTGGTGACCCCGTGGCACTATCCAGGATCAACCCCGCTTATCTTCCTGAGATCTGACGAGATCGGGCCTATTCCGGGTGAATTGCTCATGGTATTTTAATTATTGTTTACCATTATTATTTAGCCAATGTTAGTTACAATTAAGGTTTACTAATTTTATTTTGAGGTTCATTCGTTACGTATGGTATCCTTTCGTACTGAGAATAATTGCCATGTTGTTTATTTAACTTGTTGGTATTTCTCTTCTTTAAAAAAATATTTCACGTGAAAAAATCCATTTTGAGATTTTAAAAAACATCTCGTTTGCAACTTTATTTAACCATGAGATGATCTGGCCAAATGTGTGTCGCTAACACACTCTGCGACCCGACGCAGCCAAGAAATTGGATTGTTACGTTTACAAGTGTTTAGCGTCGGAGAATGTATCACATTTTGAATCCGAATTGGCTGCGAAAACCCTAAATCTTAGGTCAACATGGGAACCTGTTATAAATATATGTACGTTGAACTTCTTTAGCAGCACCGTACATAGCCAGTTGCGCTAATCGGAGTTGTGGGTCGGGGAGGGAAGCACAGCAAACTAAAGACAAGTAAGCAGTTCTAAAGAAATAAGTTGATGCAAGAAACTCATTCACAGTGGTGACCCAGGTCACTCTTGCGAATGACACTCGTCCTGGTATCTCTGAGTTCTCACCACCCGGTTACACAAATGAAACCTGAAACATCGTCAAGCCACACGGACCAGTTTCAACCTTCCACGCCGCCAATAGTCAAGCATCAACCGAATCGGGACCGCGTGGCCGATGCGGCCACCTGATGCATAAGTGGTGCATCAAAGATTCGGCGAACCTGTGAGTGCGGCCACGAAACCCAAAACATCGACCGCATCGTAAACACTCCGCTGCTGTTGCTGCTGTTTTCACTCCTTTAAAGTTCAAGTTCAAGTTCATTTATTAGGTATAGCCCTGTGAAGCCATTCGGCTCTTGAATCGGGTGCAACCGCAACAAACAAAAAACGTGAACAAAAAAACATATTAAAGTGACTGTGTGGCTGAGTGCAAACAGAAAATCCAAGAAAAGACAGCAAAATATTGCAGAAAAAAACACCGTATACCAACGCTGTGTGCAAAAATCCCAGTGGGATGCAAGTCAAACAACAACAACCACAAGACAACTTAGATTAAGGCCATCAGTTTAACTCTGTACTACGACAAACAAACATGGCCAAACCAAAAAACTTTTCGAAAATCACCAAAATAAAGCCATAAAAGCAGTGAAACAGTGGTCATAGTCATCTCGGGTCAACCCATGGCACCTGGGTCTGTCACGTGACCGGCTCATGCACCTAGCCTGGCACAGTGGATCTGCCAATCATCTCGGGTCAACCCATGGCACATGGGTCTGTCACGTGACCAGAAAAAGCACCGTTCACCAACGCTGTGTGCAAAAATCCCAGTGGGATGCAAGTCAAACAACAACACCAACAACCATAAAGGAGGAATGGATGAAATCCACTCTGCGCCTGAGCAGACAATTGAGTGGATAACAAATCTAAATTACATCTGTAATCTTCTGCTGTTACGAGAGAAAGATGAAGACTGACCAGTATGGTGGTGTATGGCCACAATGACCAACACAGCATAATGGGGAGGACTGCATCCAGCAGCGGATTGACAAACGTCTGAAAAGTATTTTCACTCTAAAGAGTGATTTCCTACTCGGAGAAAAGTCTCGGTGAGCCAAAAAGAACCATTTTCAATAGGATACTGTATTGAAATGTTGGGCCAGTTTCTTTGTTTGCATGTGATAGGAAACCCGAGTAACGAGAGAAATCTCACACACATGGGTATAACACTCAAAGGTCGATACTGATGTCAGCACCCTGCTTGCTGTGCTGCTATCTACTAACCTCTGCTCTGCTGAGTTGTTGGAAGTCTTGACACCGATTTAAAATATCACTACATGACCCACCAACCCCGGCTCCTAAATGCTATATCACAACTGCTGTAATTGAACCCCCACATGCCTCTATCGGGAATTGAACCTTCGCTTATGTGGTTCGGTGGCGGGCTGCCCGGTCATTGAACGCCACTCAATATGCGGGTCCACCCACGCGTATATGTGCAATCATCTCGAATGTTGATTGAACTACTTGTTACTGATAATGAGAGAGATCAATCATCATATTTATGGTCATTAAGTTAATTAAACCGCACTTGGGAATTCCGAATATCGATCCCCTCCAGGGTATGTGCCTTCGGCTATAAATCCAGACCTTGTGCCATGCTTAAATAGATTAGAAAGAGTAGTTTTATGCGAGGAGGTCCCTGATCTTAATAATGACCCTTGGTAATAACAGTAAAATATGATGATGATGACAATGAGTCAAAAGTGTCTCCCTGCTCAAATGACCATTGCGCAGCACTCGCCGCGCCTAGACTTTCGATCGTCCACCGTATCATCGTGCCCGTCACTTCGCACTACAGCTCACGGGAGAAGTCTCCGCAGTAGCGCGAGTCACAACCTCCTCCGCTCTACACAAAGGACCGTCACTGCCAGGGGTCGTTTCTCTGCGTGGCAGCCCCCCATATCTCTCTTTCTGCTCCTGTCCCCCTGCACTACAACTAATGGTAGAAGTCTCCACAATAGCACGAGTCACAACCTCCTCTGCTCGACACCAAGGACCGTCACTGCCAGGCGTCGTTTCTCTGCGTGGCAGCACCGGTATATCTCTCCGGTCCTGTCCCCCTGCACTACAACTCATGGTAGAACTCTCAATATCGCGACTCACAACCTCCTACGCTCTAACCTAAGGACCGTCCCTGCCAGGCGTCGTTTTTCCGTCGGAAGCCGGCCATCACCGTCGCGCTGCATATTTGCAGCAACATTCAATCTTCACCGACTTTTTGAAGGCACTTAATGGGCACAAACTCTATCCCCTTTTTCGCCCGGATTTTGATCGACGCCGAGCTTGGCTCCGTGCCTCCCAGGGGCCACGATCATTTATGCCCGTGCAATATATTGTGTGCGTCGCAAATTGCGTCATCTTTATTATTTCTGTCGACGACCATGTAACGTTGGGGAAAACTCCTCATTCCTATGGCAGGGTCCATTCCCTCCCTAGCATTCATCTCCCGCACTTCCGATTTGCACTGCCGGCTACGAACGGTGCGGAAGAAGATCAACAGACACTGAGGAGATAATGATGTTGATTTTTTTATTTTGGGCTTTCAATATTGAGTCTGGTTCTTTGAAACTCCACCCCCCGCAACTGGAAATATCAATCGTCGTGAGCCATGATCGACCCACTGCTCGATGAACACCTCCTCCCCAAACCGTCGCTACGTCACGGTGCAAATACTAATGCAGCTTCTGTACTTGTGCGTGTGTATATGTTGCGCTTCTTTCGAACCGTACAACAAAACATAAAAATAGGCTTTACCCTTTCTGGCAATGAAACAGGATGTGTTAAGATGCTCAAACACCAAATACTGACAACTATTGCAAGGCATCACACCTGCATTAGCCACACATACTTGTGGGAAATCATGCAAACAAACACGCTCCGATTATAATAAACGGCATTGTCATTGAAACCGATTGACGCACACCAGAGAAAGCCTTATTTTATGACCTTGTTTCACCAGTGTTAGACCTGAGAATGCCAAAAGATGAACAGTACAAAGGCAAAGCAAGTATGAAAGTATTAATGGCTCGGGTTGAGGCGTTCTATCTATTGGACCTTTTTTCTTGTATTGCCAGAAAGGGTGAAGCCTATTCTTATGTTGTGTCCTCATCAATTAGATACAGACAAAAATGGAACCCATAGATATCACCAATTGCTGTTGTTGGTTTTATCCATTGCTATGCAATGGTTTCAGTGCAAGGGCGCCACAGTGGCAATATGTTAACTACCTCACCTGGTATGCAGGAGATCTTGGGTTCGATCCCGATCCCTGACACCTGTATATTTGGAGTTTGCATGTCTGTCTCCCCGTGGTCGCGTGGATTTTTCTCCATGTCCTCCGGTTTTTCCCTCCACACTTAGAATCAACATCACGCGTTTAGAGTATTTGGCTGCTATACATTTCCACATGATAAGCCACCTCATTGAGCTATCATTTTTGGCCAGGTCACTTCTGAAAAAGAGCTTTATATCTCAGTCGGCCTTACCTGGCAATTTAGTTTTGTTTTTAAATCCTTTATATTAAGTTCTCTTGCTTGCTTGCTTACGACCGTGCAAATCTTTCGGTCGTTTTTTAACCCACTTCCCGTGATCCAATCGAGCTGACATTTTGCACACAGACTCGTTGTGAGTGACAATGTATTTTCGTGAAAATTTTTTTTAAAAAATTTTACACTTTATAGGAAAAAAAAAATTATATTTAATTACCAATTGCTTAATGGTGGCAGGCAATCATCTGACCCATAGGTGGCAGCCATCTCAAGCCAGAGGACGAGAGGACTCTAGCCGCCACGCATATAAAGGATTTATAGTGAAAAACTTTGTTTTTACGGGTGAATTTTTTAACGCTTTGTAATAAAATGGCAGCCTCGTGGTGTGCGGTCCCCCCCCCTCCTCCACCCCGTCGCGTTCCTTTCAAGAACCAGTCGGCGAGTAAACCGAAGCCCGGCTCGCTGGATTCAGCCACCAAGAGGGACAAGCCGAGGACCCCGAAAGAGGCCGGCAACAAATTGGACAAAAACAAGCAACAAAAGACGGCACTGCAGGAGACCAAGGCGCGGCAGAGAGCCGAGGTTAGTTTTCTCTCCATCCACTCCCGTACGGCACGATATCAACACGGTGGCTAGGAGATGCTAACTATATTCTTAGGTTTTTTCGGTAAAGTCACATAGGTAAAAAAATGTAATTAAAATTAATAAAATAAAAAATTAAATAAAAATCACGACGTTTCGGAGGCAACACAAGCTTCCGTCTTCAGCAAGCGTGCTGTAACGGGTCCACCTGAAGACGGAAGATTGTGTTGCCTCCGAAACGTCGTGATTTTTATTTTATTTTACTTTTATTAATTTTAATTTTTTACCTACATGACTTTACCGAAAAAACCTAAGAATATGAATCCTTGCAGTCACGAAAGCTTCAAATCTAGAAGAGATGCTAACTACCTCGCCTGGTATACAGAAGGTCGTGGGTTCAATCCCGACCCTGACTCATGTATATTTGCAGTTTGAATGTCTCTCTCCTCGTGGTGGTCATGTGGATTTTTCTCCAGGCCCTCCAGTTTTCCCCTCCACATTTAGAATCAACATGTGTTTAGAGAATTTGGCTGCTATACATTTCCACATGATAAGCCACTTCATTCAGCTATGATTTGTGGCCTGGTCGCTTCTGGAAAAGTGCCTATACAGCTCAGTGGGCCTTACCTGGTAAAATAAAAAAAATATCGATTTAAAGCTTTCGTGACTGCAGGGATTCATCTTCTTGGTTCTTTCGGTAAAGTCACGTAGAATGGAAATAATAAAAAAATAAAAATAAAACACAATAAAATAATTCTCACGACGATTCGGCCACAACGCAAGCAGCCGTCCTCAGGTGAAGACCATATTGTTTCCATTCTACGTGACTTTACCAAAAGAATATAAAAAAAATAGTTTAGTTTTCTAAATGAACAAATATAATAGACGTTCCAGACAGTCACCCTTTTTCGGACCACATTGTTTGATTTGTCTTGTGTGTGGACAACACGTCCAGGAGCTAATTTGCCAATGGCAAGGTCTGATAGCCACGAGAAGGGTTTCAGCAGTCTTAGAGGCCGTGTAGTTTTGCTCCTCCTCCGCTGAAGGAACAACAGACTACGGTGGCATGGCTTGCGATATGGCCACCACCGTTTGGGTTGCAAGGCCACAGAGCACGTTAATCATTCTAGATTTGAAGCTTTCGTGACTGCAAGGATTCATACTCTTAGGTTTTTTCGGTAAAGTCACGTAGGTAAAAAATAAAATGAAAAATGTAAATAAATTATAAAAAATAATATAATAAATCACGACGTTTCGGAGGCAACACAAGTCTCCGTCATTAGGTGGGACCGTCACAGCTAAATTTACTGTATCAAGTGAGGAAAAAATCCAAGAGACAAGCTCTTAAATACAAGTTAAGGGGGAGGGGGGGGAGGGGTTTATCTGAATGTGGTAACCAGGGAATGGAACGGTGGGGGGGGGGGCGGGGCTAAAAGAGAACAATTGGTGCACATCGACTTGGGGTTGTGGCCGGTGTTGGCTGATAATCAAAATAAAAGAAGAAAGCAGTACTGTTAAACACTGGGGATGTCAACACTCGGTAAAGTAGAATAGTACCTGTCAGATAAGATGGTACAAATATGTGCAGTTAAATCTTTTTTACATGGTTAATAACATCTTTCCAATGATTACTCAGTTTGTACCCATCATCACGGTTGAAGTTATGTCTGTGTTTGTATATATGGATGGCTTCGTGTACAAACCTTTGATGGTAGCCAGAAGGTTGGCAGAGCACCTTGGTCTCGGAAAAGACAATATCATGAGAGCCCACAGCGTTGTAGCAATGATCGGCAACGGCGGAAGACTCAATTTTGCCGTGTTTCAGATCTGACTTGTGCTCGCGGACACGATCGGAGACATGACGTTTCGTTTCCCCAATGTAACAATCACCACAGATGCAACTCACGTTAATCATACCTACAATATTACGTTTGCCTGTGCATCCTTATTGTCAATCCACTGCTGGATGATGGCCTCCTTGATGCCTGCGTGGGTTGCGAGGGTCGTTTGAGCATACTTCACCAAGCTGGTCAGTGCAGAGGTTGGCGAGGTGAGCGTAGATGTTAGTCAGTTTAACACATAGGCTTTCACGACCAATCGTATCCATAATAAAGGGGTTTTTTTTGGGTTAGATCACAGAAATTCTGGTTGTCGCCTGACGAGGCTGGTTGTAATCACCAGCGAAACGTCGTACTCGAATTGTAAATGTGGGTTTACTCTCCAACACACCATTGTAACTAATTAGCCAGTTTTGTTTACTCAAGAAACCTTACTGATCAGCTGTATGTGTGGGTGGCAGGTTTAAGGATGTGGAACTAATTAATTGTTGATGCTGCTGCAGCTGTGGTAGTGATGCACAAGCCCAATTAACAAAATAAACAGTGTGGCCTTAAAAAAATTGAAATACATAAGGGACGTTTTGGGCCATAACCCTTCTGGGGACTTTATCATAGTGCCGCAAAGAAGGCTTCATTGTCCGAAACTTCGGCTGTTGTATTTATATTTCATTTAAGACAGTTTTGTTGGTGTATATTTTCCAGGTTTTTTTGGTTGTCTGTCATTAGATGTGGATGCATAGAAGAACAATACAACGATGGATTTTCCCGCACTGCCTTTTGCTTTGTGAATCGCGACTGAGCAGTTTCGCAGAATGCTGTGCAACGTTTAATGACTATGACCTTGGGTATGCAATGCTACTTTGAGCAACTGGGAATAAAAAAAATCCAGTACTATTTTGCATTAACTTGGTCTTACAACCCAACAAAGTTTCTCCAGGAGAATCTTTGGAAAGCTGCCATGCAAACGCATGCTGTGCGGTAAAATTGCTCTCCGTATTATCCCACGTGAAATTAAAATTTCATGCATAATTCATAGCTTTCTAATGTGCCACCACGCACGTCAGTTAAGCAGCTTATCTGGGGCGCTGGTGGGGCGCGTATCACGGATTAATAAATATCGCAAGCAAACGCTCATTACTCCCTGCTGCGACAGGAAACAGAAATGCCGCCACAACGTGCCCTATTGGTACGAGTTGTGATGGATTATTGTAAATAATAATCCCATCAACCCCTGCTTCGAAAGCGCCCGCCGCAGATATAGAGGCATGTGCCCTCGACAGCTCTGACGCGGCGGTCTCCGCTCAGGATGTGCGTACCTGTCAATCCCTTATCCGTGCCTTCCTTAATTGCAGACCAATTCAGACCTTATTGGTCACCCTGTGCCCTTATAAATCTCAACGTTCATCCAACAAAGTCCCATCGCAAGGGAGAAACACAAACAAATAAACTAAACAAATGTGCCCGTATTGAAACGGCTGTACGCCGTATGGTCCTGAAATTTATATTTCCCTGTACAAGAATATGGGTGAACCGTATGGGTTGACAGCTATGGACGTGTTCCTGATTTTGGCATTATTTTTTGGTTTTTTTTCCTTCCCCCGCACCTCCAATTAGCACGGTTTGGCTACGTACGGTGCGAGAGAAGTTCAGCTTACACACATTCAATCCGAAAATCGAGCCTCGATATGAAACGCCGCATGATCCGTAGAAATAAATGTGCTCGGATTGATCTAAACAAATGAATGACACAGGAAGTGGTGTTGCTGTGGTGAAGTCACGGGAATTGACGTCGCTTTCATGATATCACTTCCACACTTTGCCTGCCGCTCGACATTGAGTGATGTCACTTGTTGGCAGGAAGACATTAAGTGATGAAGTAATGCAAATTGTGAGAAAATCTGAACAAACGATTTGGTGATGGTGTTGCCGCATTGGCAGTGGTGCACAAGCACAATTGACGAAAAAAAACTCAACATGTCCGTCACCAACGCTGCGGCGTTAAAATAAAATACATACTTGGTGACGTTTTGGGCAGTGGCCCCTTCATCGCGCGTAAATGAAGCGTGCATAGAAAGTCCAAAAATTTCCTCGAAAATATGAGAATCCAAAAAATCGTAAATGTTTACTTTCGAAACTCATCGCTGGCCCCTGCCGATTGCTGCTTGCGCGGGCGCGGTGCGGGCACACAGATCTACGCGCTCAACAAGGTGATGACGGAACTGGAGCAGCAGCAGTTTGAGGAGTTCTGCCGCCAGATGCACGAGCAGATCGCCAACGGGGAGGAGGGCGGCACGGAGGCGCACGACAGCGACATCATCGCCGCGTGCCGCGTCTGATTGCGGCCACCAAGAAAGAGCAACCCCTTCCACCTCTCACACCCCCCCCCCCCGCCCCCTCACTTCCCTCCTCCCCCCCCCCCACTAACGCCCTCACCGAGAGCCACGTGCAAGCGACCCAGCGGTCTTAACTTGGCGTCAGAACAATCGGCGCAATTCACGGACGCTGTTCGATTTGCGAGATTGTTCTTTTTATGTCAAATGGTAGCGCCTCCAGTGGCTGCTGCTGCTGCTGGGGTGACGTGAGCCTGTCGTGCGGAACTTGGCGCGAAGCAACAAAAGCATTGGTTGTTACACGTGCGATCTCATGCATTCATAGCGGGTCGAATAATCGGTATTGATCGACGACTTTCAAACTTCGTTCTACCCAATTATCCTTAAGCTCCGTAATACGGCAATCGGATCATGTGCAGGGTAATCGCTCGATGCAAATTATACGCGGACACACGTCGAAGCCATTGGAACAAACGAGACGGAACAAATTTCAAGCTTCCAGGTTTATTCAAATTTAACCAGATGAGAACGCAAAAGGCCAGGATGAGTCTCATTTGCAAGAGTCACCTTGGGGCATCAGTCTGCCAGTACCGTTGGTGGAGGGGTGGCACGGTGATATTTGCTATTATGTACAATCCCAATTGTGTGATTGGAACAATCGACACGCACTGTTAAAAATAATGAGGGTACCACAGAGGCGGGGAGCGGATCGATCCTCGACGCGGAAATCGTGCCGTGACGTTGCGACCGACTACAACGCGGTAAGAGAGGGCTTCTGGATTGCTGCGTGAATACAAAGCGGCCTTGTCATCCGTTGCGCTGGCCATGGCCGTTATTCCTAACGGTCGCTCGCATCCATTTCCCTATTGTATCGTGGTTGTTTACCTTTTGACGGGTAACTTTGCCACCCACTATTTGTTGGAACTGTGTCCATGTCTTTGAGCTAAAAAAGTCAACGATCCATGGGCGGTGGTGCTCATATCAACCCGCGGCCCTGAGTCAATGTCACGGAAAAATTCCAAGCTACAATGGGGTGATGATGAGCCAGTCACTGCACAGAAGAATGCCTGCTTTGTTGACCACTTGCATGTTTAGTGGTGGCTATTATTTTTAAAATCTACAGGGTGGATGATGGCCTCAGTTGTAACGCCTCAATGGGATTCGATATCGCATCGTTAAGGTCGTGAGTCGCACGATGAAACAGCACTACGCAATATTTCGTCCGCTTTCGAAGAGTTATATTCTTTGGTTCTTTCAGTTAAGTCGCGTAGAAAATGTTTCGAATAGTTGTTGCCGTCCCGTGTATATTTTACACACACAGCCCAACGATGAATTTTGCTGCACTGCCTTCTGCTGCCCACCATTGTAACTTATAACACCTGTTATGCATGGCGACCACTCATCAAAGCACTATCCAGGCTTAAAAAAAAAACCCTGCTTGGCTTGCTAAATCTGATCGGGCGGATGTCAAGTTTCATCTTCGTACGGCTGACATTGATGTAAGGAGCGGTGTTTCTCAAACTTGTTAGGCCCACGAACCACTCGGCTGATGAAAACATGAGGTGGTGTTTGTTGAGCCAGATGATCGCGTCGGGAGTCGCGGAGTGGTGCATCGGCGCTTCTGACGATGCTGCCTCTGTTTTTTGTTGTGAATCTGGAATCGAGGCACGGGTACGTTCCCACGGTTAAATTTCTGGGTGGTGACCACAGTCGCACAGCGAGGAGTTTTTCAGTTTAACACGTAGGCTTTTGCAACCAATATCATCCATAATATAGGTTTGTTTTCACTATATAACCCAAAAAACTTATATTATGGGGAGTTTTTTAATTGCCATTTGTGCATCATCAGCTCGCCACATCAGCCGCCACCATTTGTGCGGGTGTAGTTTAGAGTTAGATTTTGAGTGATTTGGTCACAGGTTTTCGTCGGATAAGCTATTTTTTATTGTATTAAATTTTTCACCACATAAGGCGACTTGGGCACAAATGATAGCTCAACGAAGTGGAAATTTACAGCAGCAAAATACTCTTAAACGCGTGATGTTGATTCAAAATATGGTGGGAAAAACCGGAGGAGCCGGAGGAAAATCCACGCGACCACGGGGAGAACATCCAAACTCCAAATATACAATATGTGTCGGGGTCGGGATGGAACCCACGACCTCCTGTATACCAGCCGAGGTAGTGAACATCTCGCCACCGCGGTGCCCCAACGCCGCTGGATACCCAGTTTATCGGTCTACAGTAGCAACATTACTGATTTGGATTCATAAAAAAAAACTTTGGGATGCATTTTTAAATACTCGACAATCAAAGGTGGCAAGGTTATAAGAGGGCACCGTCGTGGCCAGCGCTGTTTACATCGCCACAACTCGCCATCACTTCCTGCTGGCAGATCCACAGCTGTTGCACAGTCGCCACACCGTCTCCAAGGGACGGAGTTTGTGACTGTGCCGCCATCTGGCCCTCCAGTCTCTTCTCCCCCCTCGGCCGCCGACCGATCAGCTTTGCATGCAGCTGGCGCGCCAATTCGTCGTGGCTCCTATTCAAGGCTCTTCAATCCAGCGTCCGTTAGAGGCGGCAGCAAGGGTCGGTGGATCGGTGCGCGGCTTCCCCGCGAGCTTCGAGGAATTGACGTCGGAGAATGAAATGCAGCAAATGCGGACTCCACCTGTTCCATCTGTGTGAGATAGTGTTGTCGAACCCCCCCCCCCTTGTTTCATGGGTTTTCTCCGCGCTCTCCGGTTTGCTCCCACATGTATAAACACTCATTCGTTTGCCGGTAACGTTTTGATAAGTAGAGGACTGCAGAGCTTGGGCAATTGTTGGTAGTGCCGGCTCCTCGCCGCGTGGCTGCTGCTGCTTCCGCCGCCTTCGCCGATCGTCGGTGGCTGCTCGTCCTCCATCTCCGGGTCGTTCTCTCGCTCGTCCAGAGTGAGGCAAATTATTGTAGTTGTTTAAAAGTTTCCCAAGGGCGTGAAGCGTAATTCGCACAGTTGAAAGTGCTTTCCACACCCGATTTGAGCACGGGGCGGAAGGTCGTCTACCGCTCGCATTCCTCAGCCAGTGGTGGAAATTCAACATTTCTGTGGCGAGGTGTGGGCCAGGGTGGTGGTGAGTCTTGTTAAGACAACCACTTTTCATCTTCTTGGTTCTTTCGGTAAAGTCACGTAGAAGGGAAATAATAAAATAATAAAAATAACACGTAATAAAATAATTAATTTTTTATGCATTCTTTTTTATAAAAATAACTTAATAAAATAACTAAATTATTATTTTTTATTGTTTTATTTTAATTTAAAAAATTCAAATAAAGCATAATCAAATAATTATTTTTATTATTTCCCTTCTACGTGACTTTACCGAAAGAACCAAGAAGATGAATCCCTGCAGTCACGAAAGCTTTAAATCGAAAGACAACCACTGTTTACTTACTCTCTCATGGTATTAATGTTATTGACCCCGCCCTAAGGGATGAGAGGCCGAGTTGACCCCCGACTGGGATTTGAAGTGGAAACGTGCATTGTCGAGTATTTGGCTCCTGCTATAATGTCCGCATGATAAGCCGCTTCGTTGAGCTATCATTTGTGTCCAGGTCTCTTTTGAAAAAGAGCTATACAGCTCACTGGGTTTTTACTTGGTAAAATAACAACAAAAAATGTTTATAGTTAGTTACACCCCTCTCCTACCACTGTGCCTCGTAGTATTTCTTGCAAGATTTCAATCTCGGATCTAACTTCGAGGACATTGTTTCGTTCTAGCGTGAGACACATAGGGGCTTTTTGCTACTTACTGCCGCTAAATAATCAACAAACGATCAAAGTGCTGTCGCTGAAGAAGACGCTGATTGCTACTCTCAGCCATCGGCATTTGTTAATGTTTATATTACCAAGCATATAATGTTGGTTGTCTTGTCTTGTTGTTTTGTTGGCGATACACATGTACTGACATTGCCACTGTTTACGTGCAAGCTGTAACACTAAATTATAACTTCCACTACTGTATCAAGAAAACATTTCGTTTCTAAAAAGGAAGTGCCCGGTTTTTTGTATTGCCTGTTTTTAAGACAACGTCATTGTCGTGAAACATTGATAAAAGCAAAAAAAGCACCTCTAAATGAGGTAAAATGTACCGATCCATAGTTACCCGAGCGCTTGCGTGAGTTTGGTGTGTACCATTTGGAATAGGGGTGTTTGTGTCTCTTTCTATCCTACCACTCCTGCAGCAACCCACTGCGTGTGACTTCTGTATTGACACGAGTCTTGAACTGAACTGTTTCTGTTTAAATCTCAATTGTAACGGTTTAAATAAAACAAATGACAATCTTGAACTGTTTAAAAATACATTCATGCGTTTTTGTTTTTAATTCCATGAAATATCCAGAGGTCAGAGTGTGCACACACAAATAAATATTGGAGTGATCTATTTGGGTCGGTCCAGAACCACGTATGGAAATTCCACAGTATCATGACGGGGGAGCAGTCCAAAAATGTAAAAATTTTTATCATATAATTTGATCCTCTTACTCCAATAGAAAGCTGGATGATAATTATAATATTTAGGGTTTTTCGGTGAAGTCACGTAGATAGGTTCAAAGAAAATAACAAAATAATAAATAAAAACCACGACTTTTTGATCGCAACACAAGCGTTCGTCATCAGGAAAAGGGGGGTTAGCCTCTAAAGGCAAACTCTTTATAAAGGTTTAAAATGGGCGTAGCCCAGACAGTTATGACTTAAACGGGTTGATCACGTCCTTCCAATGATTGCTAGGTTTGTCCCATCCTGCCACCTTCCGATGTTATTTTCGGCTCCGCTTTTACATTAACAGCTTACATTTCTCACACCAACACAGCCACCTTCGCGCGCCGACCTAGAGAGGGACAGCTGCTGAGGCAGAATGTTTTAAAAGGTTCAAAATGGGTGTAGCCCAAGGGTCATAAGCGAAGTGGGCGGGGCGAGTGATGTTATTGTGAGAGATTAGCATGTTAATGTGATAAATTAGCATGTTAATGTGATAAATTAGCATGTTAATGTGATCAATTAGCATGTTAATATGATAAATTAGCATGTTAATGTGATCAATTAGCATGTTAATGTGATCAATTAGCATGTTAATGTGATCAATTAGCATGTTAATGTGATCAATTAGCATGTTAATGTGATAAATTAGCATGTTAATGTGATAAATTAGCATGTTAATGTGATCAATTAGCATGTTAATGTGATCAATTAGCATGTTAATGTGATAAATTAGCATGTTAATGTGATAAATTAGCATGTTATTGTGAAAGATTAGCATGTTAATGTGAAAGATTAGCATGTTAATGTGATAAATTAGCATGTTAATGTGATAAATTAGCATGTTAATGTGATAAATTAGCATGTTAATGTGATAAATTAGCATGTTAATGTGATAAATTAGCATGTTAATGTGATAAATTAGCATGTTAATGTGATAAATTAGCATGTTAATGTGATAAATTAGCATGTTAATGTGATAAATTAGCATGTTAATGTGATAAATTAGCATGTTAATGTGATAAATTAGCATGTTAATGTGATAAATTAGCATGTTAATGTGATAAATTAGCATGTTAATGTGATAGATTAGCATGTTATTGTGAAAGATTAGCATGTTAATGTGATAAATTAGCATGTTAATGTGATAAATTAGCATGTTAATGTGATAAATTAGCATGTTAATGTGATCAATTAGCATGTTAATGTGATAAATTAGCATGTTAATGTGATAAATTAGCATGTTAATGTGATAAATTAGCATGTTAATGTGATAAATTAGCATGTTAATGTGATAAATTAGCATGTTATTGTGAAAGATTAGCATGTTAATGTGATAAATTAGCATGTTAATGTGATAAATTAGCATGTTAATGTGATAAATTAGCATGTTAATGTGATCAATTAGCATGTTAATGTGATAAATTAGCATGTTAATGTGATAAATTAGCATGTTAATGTGATAAATTAGCATGTTAATGTGATAAATTAGCATGTAAATGTAAGATCGGAGGGCGACCTCCACAACGAGAGCGTTGAGGTGGCTATGTTAATGTGAGAGATGAGCATGTTAATGCGTGGAGGTGGCTCTGTTAATGTGAGAGATGAGCATGTTAATGCGTTGAGGTGGCTATGTTAATGTGAGAGATGAGCATGTTAATGCGTGGAGGTGGCTATGTTAATGTGAGAGATGAGCATGTTAATGCGTGGAGGTGGCTATGTTAATGTGAGAGATGAGCATGTTAATGCGTGGAGGTGGCTATGTTAATGTGAGAGATTAGCATGTTAATGCGTGGAGGTGGCTCTGTTAATGTGAGAGATTAGCATGTTAATGCGTGGAGGTGGCTATGTTAATGTGAGAGATTAGCATGTTAATGGAAGATCGCAGAGCAGCAACTTCGAGCTCGCGAGCGAGGTGGCTGCTTTAGTGTGGGAAATTTAACCTGTTAATGTAAAATCAGAGATCCGAAAATAACAACTAAAGTGGTATGATGGGAACATAGCAGCCAGTTCTGAAGCGTCGTAGTTTTTTGTTATGTTTTGGTTATTTTCTTTGAACCTATCTACGTGACTTCACCGAAGGACCCAAGAATACGAATTCCTGCAGTCACGAAAGCTTTAAGTCAAGATATAATATTTAGCTTTATTCTTTTTGTGTCATCGTCCGTCCGTACAGGTTACATGTCACAATCGCTGAGGAACCAAAAAACTGGAAGGCATCGGCCATTCGGTGGTGAACCGGCGCTACCATCAATTAAATTACCAAAGCTCCGCAGTCCTCTATATATAAAGATGTTTCAAACCAATCGACGAGTGTTAATGGGATCAAGGAAACTTTCACCACTGACCTGCCCACGGGGACATAGAGCCCGGCGAAAGCAGAATACTTGAAAAAAATGCATCTTTCTTGCTGAATGCGTGCAGCAAATCAACTTCAAAGTTCGCGTATTGAAAAGTATTCGCTGTTTCAACCACTCGCAGCGACGACGAGATGGTGGTGATGGTGGTGATGCCAGATTACGTCTCCTCCATCACACGACACCGAATGGGCCGTCGCCAGCCGCGGTAAATCTTTCGGTCCTGCACCCCCCCCCCCTCCACCCCTCCACAGCGTTGGTGAAAAGCATCGGCAGGCTCTCAATTAACGGGACCCTCGGTAAGATGGAGCGAGCACGCGCGCGTGAATCATTTTTCTAACAGATTCAACTTCCAGGAGGTGTGGCCACCCCCCTCGTCGCTCTTTTAGAGATGGAGAGAGAGGGGCACGACTCAGAGGTGTGCCAAGGAGGAGGAACCGTCGGCAAGCAGGAAGGCAGCCAAGCGGTGAGCCGCCACCAACAATTGCCCAAGCTCTGTAATCCTCTGCATATGATGGTGTTATCGACCAATTTACCCTTGCCCATTCCACCCTGTATAATACTACTGTAATAGCCATGTGTGTCCTGACTTTTTGATGTCACTCTTTCGTACTGAAACGACCACATTCCGATAATCCCTGCGTATAAGATGACGATTAACAAGTCGCAGGGTCAGACTTTTGAAAATGTGGGTATTTATCTCAATGGACCCGTATTTTCCCATGGCCAATTGTACGTGGCTCTGTTAGATCTAAATATCCTCAGCGGATCAAAGTGTTCAAGGATAGCCAACTGCAGGGAACCATTTTGAACGGTGATAAGAGATTCACATAAAAAGTGCTTAATTTTGTTTAATAAGTTAAGAACATTGTCTTCATGTGCTACACAAAAGTCAAACGTTAATTTACACCTTCAATATTACAGCTTCCGTCCTAGGACAGGCTAACAAGCTCGTTCTATCTTCTTGGTTCTTTCGGTAAAGTCACGTAGAAGGGAAATAATAAAATAATACAAATAAAACAATAAAATAATTCTCACGACGTTTCGGCCACAACGCAAGCAGGCGTCCTCAGGTGAAGAACAGGTCTGTCGGAAAGACAGCGTCTGAAATTCAGACTCTGTCTGTTTTATTTTTATTATTTTATTATTTCCCTTCTACGTGACTTTACCGAAAGAACCAAGAAGATGAATCCCTGCAGTCACGAAAGCTTTCAATCGAAATTTAATCTCGTTCTAAATAACAAAATAAATCGACAGACATGTCGCCTTTCGTATATCCCCTCTCCCTCCCTCTGCGCACGGTTCCTATGAATAATTAATTCATGCTTCATTGTCATTAGAACCTTGCCGTGTTATTAAAATCGTGGTGGTGGCATAATGAGTGTGCCCTTGAGAGCTTTCTGCAGTCGAAGGCCCCCCCCCACCCCGGCTGCCCTGATAGCCGCATCTTTGATTGTCTGAGAGACTCATTCTCCTCTCGGGCTGGTGGTGTGAGGAGTAGATAAGAGCGGCCATTCGTTCCCCTCCTTTTGTTAACAAAGCCCCACAGCTCTCCGATCAACACGTGCGGTATGTTCGTGTGCTGAACCTCTTGCGCGCCGTACGTAGCCGAAAGGTGCTCATCGGTCGGTAGCCCTGAACCCCGTTGAACCTGAACCCCCTTCCACCCTGAACCCCCTTCCACCCTGAACCCCCTTCCACCCTGAACCCCGTTCCACCTGAAACCGTTCATGGCTGACATAAATGGCGAGTATGTTGAACTTCTTTCGCACCGTACGTAGCCAACCGTGATAATCGGAGGAGCTAATCTGAGAGGCAGGAGAGTGAGATGAGAGGGGAGAGGTAGGCGAGTGTGTGTAGGGGTGAGGAGTGAGATGAGAGGGGAGAGGTAGGTGAGTGGGTGCAGGGTAGGAGAGTGAGATGAGAGGGGAGGGGTAGGCGAGTGGGTGGGTGTAGGGTAGCAGAGTAAGATGAGAGGGGAGAGGTAGGCGAGTGGGTGCAGGGGAGTAGAGTGAGGTGAGAGTGGAGAGGTAGGTGAGTGAGTGCAGGGTAGGAGAGTGAGATGAGAGGGGAGAGGTAGGTGAGTGAGTGCAGGGTAGGAGAGTGAGATGAGAGGGGAGAGGTAGGTGAGTGGGTGGGTGGGTGCAGTGATGGAGAGAGTGGGATGAGAGAAGCACGTAGCAAGGGGATAAATCGCCCCCTACTTGGCCGTTATGAGCCCCCCCCCCCCTCTCTTCTTCGTCTAATGCGAGAGGCGCTTTGCGACCCGTGACTTGGCTCGATCCGTCGCATCGCAGAGGTCGGCGTTTTGTAAACTCATTGCTTGCCAGAGGGGAGCGGCAGGGGGGGGGGCAGGGGAGAGATTCAAGGGCTCTCATTTTAGGACTCATTAACCCAACACCCACACCCCCCTCTCTCTGTCACGCGGCGAGCCGGGGACAGGGGGGACACGCGGGAGGGGGTACAGGTCACAAATTGAGTTCAGCACCGCCTGAATAATTATCGCATGGCTACCACGTGTCCGAAGACACGACAACAACGACGACAACGACAGCGGCCACACAAATCTCCACCAAGGAGCCCATCACCTTGGGCAATAACGCCGCGCGGTCTCTAAGACGGCAGCAGAAGGGCCACAGAGAGAAGAAGGGCGAGATGAGATCGGCTTTTAACGCAACGTTGCGCGAGGTGTAGGATCGAGGCACCATCAATCATGAGACCGCGAACGACAGCGCGGTGGATAGATCTTAACTTCGGAGTTTGATGTCGAGACTCGATTTTCGGAAGGTACGTATGTTGAACTTCTTTCGCACCGTACGTAGCCCAACCGTGCTAATCGGGGGGTGCGGGGGGGAGGGGAAGGTCAACAAACTTAGCAGAATAAAATCGCTTCTAGAGAAATTAGTTTCTGCGTGTTTGTTCAACTTCTTTCGCACCGTACGTAGCCAACGTTGCTGATCGGGGGGTGCCCGGGAAGGACAACGGGTTCATTGTATTCCTCTGAAGTCGCTTTTGCAAATGAGGTTCAAAGTATGAAAAACAAGAATACATTTTGACCATTTCTGGCAACAACAAAAAAAACTGGTGTTGAGATGTTCAAGCACCAAATCGATACATTTTGCAAGGAACCAAGTGTGCATTAACCACGCGCGCTTGCGGTGAAGCTTGCAAACACACGTGCTTTGATCGTGTCACCAGTGTCAAACGAGAGAACGCCACAAGGCGATCAGTACAAAGCCAACGCACGTTTCTATTTATCGCATTTATAGCAGCTTTATGCCATGCTACAATTGCTCACACCGAGCTATGAATGCTCTGATAACAAGGGTCGTCGTCTAAATCGAGCTGTCACTTCGTCGCGTCGTCTTTGATTGATTCGTTAATTTTCGGCTGAGTTGACCCAAAGGTCACCCAAGGCGGGTTCATCACGGGGGGGGGGGGTGGGGGGGGTCAGAGTTCAGATCGTGAGCCCCTTCGATTCACCTGCCTTTTCACGGTCCCCTTTATTTGCCAACAACAACAATCTTCTTGGTTCTTTCGGTAAAGTCACGTAGAAGGGAAGTAGTGAAATAATAAAAATAGAACATAATATGTTTTAATCCTTTATATTAAGTTCGCTTGCTTACGACCGTGCACATCTTTCGGTCGTTTTTTAACCCACTTCCCGTGATCCAATCGAGCTGACATTTTCCACACAGACTCGTTGTACGTGACAATTAATGTTCGTAAAAAAAATGTGCAAAATTTTACACTTTTTAGGGCAAAAATATTATATTTAATTACCAATTGCTTAATGGTGCAATGCAATCATCTGACCCATAGGTGGCAGCCATCTCAAGCCAGAGGACGAGAGGACTCTAGCCGCCACGCATATAAAGGATTTATAGTGAAAAACTTTGTTTTTACGGGTTAATTTTTATTATTTTACTACTTCCCTTCTACGTGACTTTACCGAAAGAACCAAGAAGATGAATCCCTGCAGTCACGAAAGCTTTAAATCGAAATTCAACAACAACAATTTCGTGCGGGGAAAAACCCGTCACGCAGCGTCACGTGACTCTCGTTCAGGAGGGTCTTGGTTTTTCGGGATGTTTGACCCAATGCCTTTAATGAATGCGCCGTTGTTGTTGTTGTTTGCTTCCTGATGGGAGGAAAACCCCCGGAGAAAAGCCGCCGACGCGTAAGATGAGGCGACACTGGCCAAACTATTTTAACTATTTTAACAATTTTTTCCGTGTTCTTCAGCAACAGCACTTTGGTCGTGTGTTGATTATTTCGCGGCAGTACAAACAGTCCCTTTGTGTCTCACGTAGCACGTAACGATGTTCTCGAGGTTAGAATCGGGCTTGAAGTCTTGCAAGAAATACCGGGAGGGTACGGTGGTAGGAAAGTGCACGGCTCGCAATCAGAGGGTTTTAACTAACTATGAACTATTGTTTTTATTTGACCAGGTAAGGCCCCACTGAGCGAAAGAGTTCTCTTTCAGAAGCCACCTGTCCATCACAAATGCAAGCTCACCGAAGCGGCTTATCATCATGTGGGCATTTATAGCAGCCGCCAAATACTCTAAACGCGTGATGTTAATTATGAATATGGAGGGGAAAACCAGAGGACCCGGAGAAAATAATCCACAGCAAACTCCAAATATACAGCAGCAGACGTCAGGGTCGGGATCGAACCCACGACCTCCTGCATACCAGGCGAGGTAGTTAATATATCCTAGCCACCGTGATGATGATGAGATAGAGACACGAAAGCTCCAAATACACAGCATGCGTCAGGGTTGGGATCGAACCCATGACCTTCTGTATACCAGGCGAGGTAGTTAACATCTCCTAGCCACCGTAATGCTGATGATGAGATAGAGACACGCAAACTCCAAATATACAGCAGCAGGCGTCAGGGTCGGGATCGAACCAACGACCTCCTGTATACCAGGCGAGGTAATTAACATTTCCTAACTACCATCATAAGAAGGGGGGACTGGTCGGTTGGTGGTGGTGGGGTGGCCGCGATCCCCTGGAAGTAAATGAGATTCATACTTTTAGTTCTTTCGGTAAAGTCACGTAGGTAAAATTAATAAAAAAAAATAAAACAATAAAAATCACGACGTTTCGGAGGCAACACAAGCTTCCGTCTTCAGGTGAGACCGTCACAGCAAAATATCTGTACCTTATATAGTGGTTAAGGGGGGAGGAGCCAGGAAGGGCAGCGGGGGAGTTGTGAAGTGGTCAATTACTGCTTTTGTTATACTGCTGGGTGGGTAAATGAATTATATACGATTAAGCCGCTCTTTGTTATGCTGTTTATGCGCAAGTCACTGTGGGATGAATGGACTCACCTGAAGACGGAAGCTTGTGTTGCCTCCGAAACGTCGTGATTTTTATTGTTTTATTTTTATTAATTTTACCTACCGAAAGAACTAAGAGTATGAATCCTTGCAGTCACGAAAGCTTCAAATCTAGAAGTAAATGAGATCCCCCTCATTGAACCTTGACCTTCCCCCTCCCCTGCACCCCCCTCCCACCTGCCCCACCAATTCCCCACCAATTCGTAACTGTGCGGTTCAATTATTCACGCACGTTGCACTCGCAACGTCTCGTTGACATTGACGGTGGGATGGCAGGGGGGTGGGGCGGAGAGGAACCACCACACCACACCTGACGTGCCCGTCTCGTTCAGCCAGCGCTGTACCCATGTGCATCTTGTCAGCCGAATGTGGCAGATGTTGTTACTCTCTTTACACGCGGAGGGGAGATTGGAGGTGCGGGGGGAGGGGGGAGATTTAATTTTGGCTCAAATATGTTTTTATATATTCCCGTCAGTTAACAAACTGACATCACGTTTAAAATAAATAAAAAATAACAGCGCGTTGAAATGATGAGTCACTCAAACGTCTTGTCTTGACTTTGTGCCCGCGTGTATGAGGATGTTGAGGGCAATGTCGCCTACAAATTGAAAATTAAAGACACAGCCACAAGTAGCAGCAGTGCGATTGTGGGCCACGCCATGCAACCCGAGCTATGGACCCGCACAGTAAACGCATCGAGACACGTAGAGATACGTAGAGACTCATAGAGATGCATCGGGATACACAGATACCCACATAGATATATCAAAGACAAGCCACACGTAGTAGTGCGATTGTGGGACATGCAAACCGAGCTATGGACTCACATAGAAACCCATAGAGATCCGTAAAGACTCATAGAGACACGGAGAAAGACACCCACACATGTATAGAAACACATATAGATATAGAACGCATAGAGATACATAGAGAATCACAGAGACCATTAGATATATATTAAAGACAAGCCACATCAGTGTGATTGTGGACCATGCAACCCGAGCTCTGGACACGCACAGATACACTCACTGTGATCTGCGCTCCTTCAACGGAGGAGGAGGAACAGCGACACGACACGAACGCTCTCTCTCTGTCTGCTGAAGCCCTCTCGTCGTTTGCCAGCAGCAAACCTCAACATTGGCATTTAACCCCTGAATATATTGCTACCATACGCAAGGACAGAAAGTGGGGATGTAACGATCACTAGGTTGCCTTTAAGAAGCAGAAGAAAAAAATGTGGCTATTTTTTTTATAATAAATAAAAATTGCCACCTTCATAGCCTTAAAACTAATGTTCAAAGCGTGAATGCATCGGCTCTGTCCATCTGTAAAACCGGGGGTTAACAGGGCTTACGATTACTTAAGATAATGCGTAACGTTGATCCGATACAGTATCACCTCCATTATATAATCCAATTTTTTTCTACATTTTAGTATAACGTTGTGTGTATGTGTTGCTATTAGGATTTACCCTGGAGAAATCCGACCAAATTGGTGAGAGTTGGCCAAAAAAAACCGTTGCAGTAAAAACTTTTTTTGAAAATTGATAAGCCTTAATTAAATTCAGGCATGAAAAGTCTTAAGGCACAGGTCAAAATTTGACCGACGCATAGGCACGTAGAAATAATGCTTTTGTAAACGTGACAATCTTATCAGGTGGTGGTGGGTTAGGTCAAGAAAAAACGTATTTCGCACCGTACGTAGCCAACCGTGCTGATTGGAGGTGCGGGGGAATGACAACAAACTAAACATCAAAAGCAGTTCAAAGTAAATGGGTTTTCAATCGAGATAACCGAAAAGTGCGTACCTCCTAGCGACTTCCTAACATGTTAAAAGTAAGAGCGTTCCAGACGGCCGCAGAAGCGCATCTGAGAGCGCGCGATGCGGTGACCGCCTTTGTTCGACGGTCAGCCAAAAGTCACCGCTGCTGCCGCTGCTAATGATCGAAATTAGAGATTTCGATCGGATCATTCGGGTTTATTAGTAATAAATCGGCATTTTGCGACCCCCACTGCCACTGTGTAGCATATTATTACGTGCCAGGGACTCTACGAGATGATAGGACAATAGTCTGAGTCGATAATTGGCAATAAGTAACGGCAAGCGGTTATAAGTGACTCACATAATTGTGCGCAGTTGCGTCTACAGTACACGACTTCCCTGAAGACATTCACCTTCAGTGAGCGCGATGCCGATCACACAACGCGGTTCCAATTCGACCCTCGATCGATGGCTGCACCATCGCCGCACACGCGTCGGATAAAAAGCAAGGGACAAGTCCTTACTTGCTAACAACTCCTCTATCATTTCTCATTGCTGGAGGGGTTGCCCCCCACCCTACCTGAAAATCCTGGCTCCCGCCATTGACTGCGAGGATGATAGATTGTCACGGCTCTGACTGGACACATTTTCACTTTCCGTCTCTCTCCGCTCGCAAAGTATTCCTCTGCCATCAAATTGTTAACTGCTGGCATTGTGCACTGTTTTCATTTTGTGTGTGGTTTTTTTTTTACTCCAGACTTATTGTTCAGCCCCCCCTCCTCCTCCTTGCCAATGTAATCACAATTTGTGGTCCCGAGGTCATGCCACTGAATGAAGAGATGACCTTGAGGGATGAACGTGCAGGGGTGGGGGGGTGCTTTTTTTTTTCGTGCTCGTACAAAAAACAAAGTTTGGGCGGTTCTTACATTCGTTGACAAGGCCCACGACTCAATGGGGGACGGGGTAATTCCACGTTCCTGTGGCGTGGTGGTGGGTGGGTGGCGGGTGTGGGGGGGAGAGACCAGAATTTCGGTCTCGGAAATTTGAAACGGAACGCGGCTGTTGTAACGACACGCTCCGAATCTAATTTTTTTTTATTAATTAGCAGTTTTAATAATGCGTTTTGTTGCGATACATTTTAGAGCAGTTTGTCTATGAAATCACAGGGTGCTTCAAAAAGTTTTGAACACTTCTGATAATTTACAACAATATCACAAGAAATATGCCTCCTCCGGGCTCTGGAGACCACCTGGAGAAGATTCCAGGCCACGCGTTGACAACGATGGCGAACAAGTGCGAGACTCTTGGACTTTTTGTAGTTATTGACATTACATTTGTGATCATGTCACAGTGAATTATCCGCTCTTTTTCCATTAAGAACGATCGTGCCATATAAGTGTAAAACACATTCCTGCGGAGGGAGCTGGTAGGAACGTTGGGTTGCTCGGTCAATGGCCAGGGCCAACGGCGGCGTGGTGTATTCCGCAAATATGCCCGACTGTGAGGGCGGGCACAAGCCGGCGTGAGTAGGTTAAACGTTGAGTTTTATAAGTGCACCACGGGGTGACCAGCCCCACCCCTCCCACCCCCCACCCAGCCCCACCCTCCCCACCCAGCCCTTCCCCACCCTCCCCACCCAGCCCCTCCCTGCACGACGGACGGACGGACACAATAATCCCCTGTGGGCTGGTGTAACCAGGAGGTTCCTATCAGATGCATTGTTGGCTGTTGCTAATGTATAATGGCATGGGTTTTACTCTGTTCTCAGATAACTTTTGCACCGTAAACTTTAACTATTTTAGAAAATTTTCCCTCCCAATCACGGGATATATATAAAACATCCCAATGTCAACCAATTAAAGTGTAATTCCAATTTTGCTCTGCGATTTCACGAAGCGAAGGAATTTCAATTCAAACTTCTAGTGTAGTGATAGGGGTAGTGACAGGGGTGGTGATAGAGGTAAGTGATAGGGTCTGGACAAGGATAGTTTAAATAAGAAAGTGAAGACTGCCTGACTTATGCCTCAGAGCTGCCAATGGAGGACATAAAACAATTTGTATTTGGGAAAAACTCGCGAAGATTCAATATCTCTTGCACCGGTAAGATTATTTATATTGTTATTTTTTGGGGAGAGCTGCTATAAATTTCCACGCGATAAGCCAACCACTTTGCTTAGCTATCATTTGTGATAGCCAAGTCGCTTCTTAAAGAGAAGCTCATCGAGCTCAGTGGGCGTTTTAGGACCGTCCATAAATGACGTCACGCGATTTTGGACAATTTATGACTCCCCCCCCCTTCGTCACACGGCGTCACAAAAAGTCAACCCCCCCCCCTCAAATATGACGTCACAAAGCTCTGCCCCCCCCCCACCCAAAATAAAACATGCTTCAAATCGCTTTAAACTATTGTCATTGTAGTGCGTATTTAATATGGCGCTGCACTCTGATGTTGTAGGAGAAAACATTTATTAAAAAGTCTATATTTATTTAAAGTTGCGCATTTTGATGTGACGTCACATTTCTCAACCCCCCCCCCCTCGTCACACATCGTTACAAATGTCTGACCCCCCCCCCCCCTAGGTGCGTGACATCATTTATGGACGGCCCCTTACCTAGTAAAGTAAAAATTGTTTTTTTTTTTTAAAGCTTTCGTGACTGCAGTGATTCATATTCTTGGTTCTTTCGGTAAAGTCACGTAGAAGGGAAACAATAAAATAATAAAAATATAAAACAATAAAATTCTCTACGACGTTTCGACTGCAACACAAGCAATCGTCATCAGGTGTGAAATCCACAGCAAGAAAGTTTGAAAAAAGTGGCGTTTTTTTCTTAACGTCAGCACCACGGACAGCGATTTGGCAGTTGGTCAGACGGACGAGTCCATCTATGTTCGGAAAAGAGGAGGGGGGAGAGGAAGAGAATGGAATGCGGTCTGAAAGTCACCGTAGGCGTGACCACAATCAATTAAGACCCGAAATGGTTTATCAAATCCTTCCAATGATTGCTAAGCCAGAATCCATCTTCTCGGTTGAAATTGTCTCTGTGTTTGTATATGTGGATAGCCTCATGAACGAATCTCTCATGGTAGCCAGATGGCTTGCAGAGAACCTCTGTCTTGGAGAAGTCAATGTCATGTGAGCCCACTGAATTATAACAGTGATCTGCCACGGCCGAGGTGTTGGTCTTACCGTGTTTTTATTTTTTATTTTATTGTTTCCCTTCTACGTGACTTTACCGAAAGAATCAAGAATATAAAAATATCTTCTTGGTTCTTTCGGTAAAGTCACGTAGAAGGGAAGTAATAAAATAATAAAAATAAAACATAACAATACATATAATATATATTTCTATTATTTTATTACTTCCCTTCTACGTGACTTTACCGAAAGAACCAAGAAGATGAATCCCTGCAGTCACGAAAGCTTTAAATCGAAATATATAAATAGTTTAATATACTTTTCACTCTCGTGGTTTGTTGTTGTTGTATTCCTTGTTGTAACGTTCTGACCCATTGCCCCTACTGGACATCTGTGGAGGGGATGGGGGGGAAGAGCTTTTTAGCTCTTTGGATTTCTCCAGTAAAAAAATAAAATGTATATTCAGATTCCATATTCACATGGCCTCTCTTGCCAACCACTAGAGGCCGCTAGCGGATATTCTAACACCTGCTTCGCCGTGTTACCAGCCATCTATTTAATAATGCATCACCAAATTGTGTTATTTGTTTGCGTGGGTAATTAAAATTATGTTAAAGTACAGCAGCTGTACCTGATTGTGTGACTTTGATAATGTTATCGCGGTCGTGTTTACAATTAGTTCATGATATGTATGGGGTTGTTGGGTTTTTTTTGGAGGGTGGGGGGGTGGGAAGGATTTCCAACACATAATTTCAATATTAATCAGTACACGACTGAATTATAATAATAATTAGCAGTTTGACGACAACATTAATTAACGGCGTCTTTTATTTACAAAAATGCGCAACATTTCAATTACATTTCTCAGACAACACAAGCATAGGCTGCACTTTGGCCGATTCTGATTGGTCGACCCTCTTAGCAACGGGCGCGCACGCGCAGCCGCGTGATCGATCGCGACCAATCGGCTGCCTTGCACAGGCGCGGGGTCGCCCATGCGTGTGGGAAATGTAAACGGGGGGAGCCGCGCTTCGGCCTAAAACTACGTCTAAGCAGCTACGCACTTTAAAAATTTCAAATTAAACGGCAATTTTTTTCTCGGACCACTTTCTAACGAATTAATGTAGAACAAAGTGTGCCCTTTGCACATTTGTATTCTTGATATTTTTTTAATATTTTTTTTCATTTCACAAGGCATGCCGCAAACGCCTCTGCGTGTCGCTGTCATTTGCTCAAGCAATCAGAACCGAAGCATGGAAGCGCATAGCTTGCTCAGGTAATCGATAATGTATTCATCGATTATTGATAACAACGGCATGATCGTTCGATTAATTTCGCGACGCATCTTAAACCCGATACAACTCTAGTTTGGATTGTGTGTGTGTGTGTTTTTATTATGATGTGAGATGACTTATGAACTGACGGTAATCGATACGCGAGTTAATCGATCATTAATCAATTGCTTGATGCACCCGACTTGTAACCGGGTTGAAACTCCGTTGTGCTTTGTGTTTTTTTTTCTAATGAGGGAGAGGCGTTGGTAACTTGCTAACTCATAGCCGCTCGTTTGGTGATAAGAGAGTAATCGATTACAGCGTATTCTATCGATTTATTGAAAGATGCACCTTAAACCAGGTGAAACTGCGTTGTGATTCATTCTGTGTGATGTTTCTCAAGAGCGAGATGCCTATGACGTGTAAACTCACAGTCACTTGGCAATCGATCAATCGATTAATCTAGTAAATGGTTAATATCGTTTAATCTCGTAATTTAGCGAGTGAGTCGTGGGGCCTCTAACTTATAAAGGACAAAGAGTGACACTATTCAAGGTGATGCTTAATCGTTTGTGAATCTTTTTTTATATCGACGTCCTTAATTCACCTCGGGGGTTGTTATTTGTGATTCGTTATCGTCATCTGATAAGGGAACCGTACAAGTAACCCCGTATTTGGAAGTCAGCAGTCATTTCACGAATAATTCGCAGATCATATGACGATTAATCGATTAATTAGTCGATCTTAAAAGAGGTAATTTCCCAAAATGTGATTTTTTTATTTTCATTTAAGTAACTTGCGTTTATTGGATATCATTCATAAACTGGCTGAAAACATCTTAATATAAAGAGGACCGGAAAACTTGGGCAATCGTTGGTATCGCCGGCTCGCCGCCTGGCAGCTGACCTGCCCCGCTTCTCTGCGATGTCTCAGCAGCCGTGAGATGCAATGTGCATGAAGGGCGCTATGCAACAATTGAACATTCTATATTAATACTGGTAGGAACCTCCTCGTTACACCAGCCCACAGGGGATTATTGTGTCCGTTCGTCCGTCGTGCAGGGAGGGGCTGGGTAGGGAGGGTGGGGAGGGGCTGGGCGGGGAGGGGAGGGTGGAGAGGGGCTGCGTAGGGAAGGGCTGGGCGGGGAGGGGAGGGTGGAGAGGGGCTGCGTAGGGAGGGGAGGGTGGGGAGGGGCTGGGTAGGGAGGGGCTGGGTGGGGAGGGGCTGGGTAGGGAGGGGCTGGGTGGGGAGGGGCTGGTCACCCGTGGTGTCCTTATAAAACTCAACGTTTAACCTACTCACGCCGGCTTGTGCCCGCCCTCACAGTCGGGCACATTTGCGGAATACACCACGCCGCCGTTGACCCTGGCCATTGACCGAGCAACCCAACGTTCCTACCAGCTCCCTCCGCAGGAATGTGTTATTGCCACTACTTTGTACGGTGTCATTTTTCGTATCCACCTGCACATCAGCCATCCTAATCTCCCAAGTAGATATCCTCCTGTGGATCTTTTGTTCTGCCTTGGCTATCACTTAGTTGTTATTCCCATCCGCCTTGCCATTAGAATGTCTTCTCGCGACATATCCCGTCAAACGATGTCCTTTACAGTCAACATTACGCCTTTAACCAGTTCACTCTGTATGTATGTTGAACTTCTTTCGCACCGTACGTAGCCAACCACGCTAATCGGAGGTGCGGGTGAATGACAACCAACTCATCCACGTTCATCTTTGCTGCTCCCATTGCAATCCTACACACGCACCTATCCCGTGCTTTGCACACTTTTCAGTTTTTGTTCCACCCTCTTGTCCAATCAGTGTCCCGTGTTTCTGATCCGTATGTCATCGCAGGTAATAACGCACTGAATAAAAACTCTCCTCTTCGGACGCATCGGCGGGTTGCAATTAATTCAACTTTCCAAAAGTGCTCCAACCTGCTCTCATCCATATTTGTTTTTATTTCGTCATTTTGATGTCGGTATGCGTCCAATAACTGCCCTCGGTACACCATCTCGCTGTGTTTTCATTCTATTTGCGTTCTCACCGACAAGAGATCTCTTACTATACTCTAACAATAAGCTGAGTTACTAACAACAAATAATAAATTACAATTCTACGTCGTATTATGTTTTATTTTTATTATTTTATTACTTCCCTTCTACGTGACTTTACCGAAAGAACCAAGAAGATGAATCCCTGCAGTCACGAAAGCTTTAAATCGAAAGAGATCTCTGTTCGGCGAACTTTGTTGTCCGTGATATTCGTTTAGCAAATATGTACACGTAACGTTCTAATAATACAATTATAATGCACGGACTTGTACCAATCCACTCCTCGGTGAGGGACACCCAGACGCCGTGGGGAGTCGTGGATGTTGATTGACCATACTTCACCGCAGTGCTTAATGCGGGTGGGTGAAGTGGAGCGACAGAAACACGAGGCAGGAAGATGTTAGATACCACTGGTCAACACACTTTTTCTGGCATAAGGTATTCCAACAGTTGTAAGGTAATTTTAGGGGTGCTGATTCCAAATCTGGCATCAGTTTTTGTCTATCACATCAGGTGTTTGAGATATCAAATATTGCATTTTCAATAAAAACTGCAGAATAAAAATATTAAATAAATGTGGATATCTACATAAAATGATATTATAAACACACTATCCTAAAAATACAGCACCATATTTTAACACTAAAGCAGTCACTGACTCGAAACAACTTGCAATCATAAGTGACAGAGTTAATTTTGGGTAAAATCAATGAAAATGGAGTATGCCGATAGCATAAAATGAGATGTGATAGAGCAAATCTGAGATCAGATTTGGAATCAGCACCCTGAAATTAGTCTAAAACAGCTGCAAAAGTCCAGGCCAGAATTTTTTTTTTGCTGACCAGTGTATAATCTGAAGGAAGGAAAATATAATCACACGAGAAGAGAGAACGGATATTGAATAGGAGAGTGAAGACCGCTTGACGTATGCCTCAGACCTGTCAATGTCGACAGAACACAAATTGGATTTGGAAAACTCAGGAGGATTCAATACCTCTGGCATTGGTAACTGTTCTTGCCAGGGGACAATAGTAAGCACTGGATTTTCGGCATTCGATCATTTGCTGTTTTATTTTAACTAAATAAGTGTCTATTGACATTCATTTCCGTTCAAAATGGCAGGCTTGATTACCTGCTCTTAAGAGACAAAAGTTACCCATGATTATACTGGTAGGAACCTCCTGGTTACACCAGCCCACAGGGGATTATTGTGTCCGTCCATCCGTCGTGCAGGGAGGGGCTGGGTGGGGAGGGGCTGGGTGGGGAGGGAGGGGAGGGGCTGGGTGGGGAGGGGAGGGTGGCGAGGGGCTGGGTGGGGAGGGGCTGGGTGGGGAGGGTGGGGAGGGTGGGGCTGGGTGCGGGGTGGGAGGGGTGGGGCTGGGTGGTTGAGGGGCTGGTCACCCCGTGGTGCCCTTATAAAACTCAACGTTTAACCTACTCACGCCGGCTTGTGCCCGCCCTCACAGTCGGGCATATTTGCGGAATACACCACGCCGCCGTTGACCCTGGTCATTGACCGAGCAACCCAACGTTCCTGCCAGTTCCCTCCGCAGGAATGTGTTTAATCCACCAGTGGATTTTGTATCTTTCATTTTACCACGTGAGAGTCCCATTGTGGGTCTGTTTTTGTCGAAGTTGTATTTCTAGAAGGGAGACGTGAATATTGTATTACCATTGGAAACGTTGGGATAAGCATTGTTTAACATGGTTTAGCTGTGCACTTGGATATGATACTGCTACGGATTGCCAAGTGTATAGGCTTCAAATATGAAGTGACGAGGGGATGCAAGAACAGCAATGGATTTTTTTCCGTGTGTCTGTGCAGAGCGTTAAATGTTAAACTCTCGTATTGTGTGGGCTCAAGCCAGATACTACCAGTTTCCTCCCATATTGAAATTGCACGAAAAAAATTACTCATTTATAATGAAAAATGAGACGTTATTTTTACTCTAACCTAATGATAACAGCTGAACAAATATGCTTGTAACTTAGGACAGCAATTTGTTTAATCTCAAATCGCATTTTCCTAAACGATTGTTCCTAATGTGAGAACTGTGATGATTATCCACGACGAAATTGACCAATAATTCTGGATGGTGCGATAAACTTAAAGAGAGAGGCTTTTTTTAAAATATATATCGGTAACCCTGCCGCAATCTATTCGGTCTCCTTTCACGAGCGGAGGAGCCACCCGAGCATTACCTTTTTTTGCGCCACAATTAAACGCCCGTTCATCAGAGATGATTAGTCCGATAGAGTCACAGCGCTATTGACAGGAGGTGGACTGTGTGACTCAGGGGGCCCATCGTGGCTATGTCAGAGCAATGAGCCAGCACTTCCGTTATGCCTGGTTCGAATCCAGGCAGCCGTCAGCAAAGGTCGCAATCGAGTACCCGATACCCGTACTCTACCCAATAGCCGGCTACCCGTACCCGGCCGGGTACGGGTACCCGTTTGCGACCCTGGTGCGGCCGGGTACGGGTAGGCCGTGAGTCACTGGTGAGTAACCGTTTGTCACTCATTTCGGGTAGGGTACGAGTACGGGTAGGGAACGGGTACCCGTACCCGGAGGAGCCACCCGAGCATTACCGGGTACGGGTACGGGTACCCATTAGCGACCCTGGTGCGGCCGGATACGGGTAAGGAATCAAAACCCGTTTGCGACCTCTGCCGTGTGGCGTCGCGGGCGGTTGGGCAGGGGATTAGCACGAGTTAAGCCGATAGATCACCATATTTCTTCTTTGTGATGCCAGGGGAGGTGTACGAAGGATGTGGCGGTGCAAATACCGCCACCAGCACCATCATCAATACCATCACCACCACAATTACCACCACCACAATTACCACCACCACCATCATCACCAGTGTTTTGAAGATACCACCCTGTAAAGTAAAGAGATATGTTTTTTTTAAATCTATTTTTCAGGGAAGACCAGGGACATAGGAGCAATGTAGACATATCTGTAGAGTACTACACACTGTTAACCAGGTCAAAAACAGCATTTAGGGTCAGGATTATCCGCATTACAATTGTTTTTATTTTAAATTAAACTGGACAAATGTTTTTTTACTGTAAACTGAAAATGTAAAATGTGATATGTTGTAGTACTATACATATGACATGCCGGCCTCCCAATGGTGTTTTCGGGTTATGCCAAGTGTTGTTCGTCACGCTGTTCAATGTATAAGCTGGGTGCTTATTCAGCACGAAGAAACTCTCAGGGTGTGATGCGGAACGTCGGACGTCACGCTGAACAACACGTGGTAAAAAAAAAACCCTGAAAAACACTCGTCTTTAGGAGCAGTACATAAACGACAGCGAAATAAAATATAAGCAAAACTGTAGCAATATAAGGTAAAATTCCGAGCAGTGTGATGTCCAATAATACGTTCGTATTTTTTGCCTTCTGTCTGAAGAAAGGTCATCGTCAGAAATTTTAACCTACTACTTCGTATCTATTTTAAGGTGGCAAAGATTTTTGTTTTCGCGTAGAGAGCACCCACCGTGTTACGTGGTGGTGTGGTGTTTTTTAGTTTGTTTCAATCTGTGTTTTGTACACCACTGCCAAGGTGGTGCCCCTGGAGTTTCGTTTTAATTCCAGGAAAGTTTTAAGTGAGACCCGACAAGCTTCGTGAATCGAGTCGGCTTAACTGAGGTTCGAAAGACGGGGGGATCAAGTTCAAGTTCATTTATTATATGAAGTCAGGTGAGTTCCTAAAGGCCAAACTGTCGCAAGCAGGCACTGGAGAGAATGCTGCTGGGAGGCAGATAGACGCGGTGGGGAAAGGAGTCGTCGGCCAAAGGTCTAGACAACATCTTAGAAAGCAGATTTTAAATGACGGAGGCAGTGGGACAGAGGTCGCAAACGGGTTTTGATTCCTTACCCGTACCCGGCCGCACCAGGGTCGCAAATGGGTACCCGTACCCGGCCGGGTACGGGTACTCGTACGCTACCCGTACCCTACCCGAAATGAGTGACAAACGGTTACTCACCAGTGACTCACGGCCTACCCGTACCCGTACCCGGCCGCACCAGGGTCGCAAACGGCTACCCGTACCCGTACCCGGCCGGGTAGGGTACGGGTATCGGGTACCCGGTTGCGACCTCTGCGGTGAGGGTGTTTTTTCGAAATCTTCACGAAGCATATAAATAATTACTCATCCTGGCTTTTCATCGGTGCGTTATCACAATTGGGCATCGCAATTAAATTCGAGAATCAATTTTGTTTTATCTCCGTGCATTTTGTCTACCTTTTTCTTCTTCATTCCCTATACCATTAGCATATGATTTGCATTATGTCTTTAAGTAATTTATTCTTGAGGCAGCCACGTAGCTCGGAGGTCAGAGCGCTGAGCTAGTACTACGAACAACCTCGGTTCGAATCCGGGTTTCAGCTGCCCTGTGATGACATCGGGTTCTCAGGTGTAGCAATCCATAATTAGATCATGGGACCTCCTTTGCCAGTGCCAAAATATGAAAATAGGTTTTCCCCTTTTTTCTGGCAACAAAACAGGTGCTAAGATGTTAAAACACCAAACTGAAACCTTTGACAGGGAATCATGTCTGCATTAACCACAATACTTGTAGTCAGAATGCAAAAAAACATACTGATAATATATGCATTGTCTTTGAAACTGATTGTTCTACACCAGAGACAGCTTTCTTTCGAGCCTAGTCTCAAACGGTGTTAGACCAAAGGACGCCAAAAGGCATGAATGCCTTTTCTCAATCCATAATTAGTTTGTTTGGTTGAATTAGATTGCGTGAATATAAATGTGTCGTTAAACCCGCCACCACCCAACCCAGCCAATTAGTAAGGTTTGTCATGTAAACGAAACATGCCAATTCGTTACTAGTACAGCACACCGGTGTGTTGGAGAGTAAACCCACAACATTTACAATTCGAGTACGACGTTTCGCCAGTAATTACGACTAGCATCATCAACTCAGGTGACAACTCTGGCTGTCGCCTGATGATGCTGGTTGTAATTACTGGCGAAACGTCATACTCAAATTGTAAATGTTGTGGGTTTACTCTCCAACACACCGGTGTGCTGTACGAGTAACGAATTGGCACGTTTTGTTTACGTGACAACCCTTACTAATTGGCTGTGTTGGGTGGCGACAGGTTTAACGACACATTCATATTTACGCGATCTAACTGGAAAAAAAAAACTCTTATGGGGATAATACATGTTCAAATCTGTAACTGACGAGAAAAATATACCGTGCTGATGACAAAACCAGTCCACAGCTGTCTGTCACTACATTACCGGTGCCTGTCAGTCAGTCACATTTGCTTACGTTTATTATGATCTTTACCTGAGACGAGAGGACCACAATGCACCTCGTTGAAATGCTGATAGTTTTGCATATTCACACGGAGGATGTGTGCTTTCTGCATATTTTTGGCGGCTTTAACGACGCATTTATATTGACGCAATCCAACCCAAAAACCTCTTGTGGATATATGGGAAAGTGTGAACCCTGGTACGTAAAGGATAAAAGAGGCCACATGAAGGCATTTTCAAAAGTCGTGTGCACAATTTCTTCTGCCGCCATTTTCTTAACACTTGGTGGCGCACTGGTCTTCAATATTATCCAAATTGGATGATCTATAGTAGTAGGTTTTTACCCTTTCAACTGGTACAAAAAATGACACCTTTATACAAGGCATCATGTTTGCAATAACCACAACACAAGCAGTCAAAATGCAAACAAAAAGAAACAACTCTGATAATGATATGCACTGTCCTTGAACTGACACCTTTATACATGATGCCTTGTATAAAGGTGTCAGTTTTTGTACCAGCTGAAAGGGTAAAACCCTACTACTATATTTTGCCACTGGTAAAGGAGGTCTCATAGTGTAAATGCTTACCCCGAGCTCTCAATACTCTGATATTGCGCTGTTTTTGAGTTGTACGCCTTTTGGCGTCATCTGGTCCAACACCAATGGAGACTAGGCTCTAAGGAAAGCTGTCTTGGGTGTGGACCAATCAACTTCAGGGACAGTGCATATCATTATCAGAGTTGTTTCTTTTTGTTTGCATTTTGACTGCTTGTGTTGTGGTTATTGCAAACATGATGCCTTGTATAAAGGTGTCAGTTTTTGTACCAGTTGAAAGGGCAAAAACCTACTACTGTATTTTTCCACTGGTAAAGGAGGTCTCATAATGGATGATCTATCTTTAGATATAATGCCAATTGCGTGATGGGAATATTTTCCAGTACCAAAAAAGAAAACAGTTTTATTTATTTATTCATTCATATCAAGTGTACTGAAAGTAATTGTGGAAACAACGACCCAAAAAAGGGTATGAAAGGAAAATAACACAGGAATGTCACCCCTCAAAGAATAAAATAATAAAGTACCGTTCTGTGTCAATCTCCTGCTGTATATAGGCCTCCCCGTGCCACGTGGTCTATGGGAGCTCTTCACCCCGCTGGACAATGTGTGTTGCTGAAGGAGGGGGGCGTTGCACAGGACAGGTTTCTGATAATCACCCGCCACTGGGGTTTGCCGTGGCTAGGAGTGGAACTCGGCTTGCCATGTTGGCGGCGCGGTGCGCCCACCACTGCACCACCACTCCACCTCGCTCTCTTATGAAAGCATGACGTTGACGAATCGATCGTTCACACTGCGACACGCACGATCTTTCGCATCGGGATCTATCTCAATCGTAGCATACGACGAATGGTTGGCGCGTCTTGTACATAATAGAGACACATTCCCTGTGCAATATCTCCAGTGGAGCGGCCCTGATGAGGGCCATTTCTTGTCATCTCTGTCACGACTTAGCCGATGTGACCACATCACCTTGTGTTCCGGAACACGTTTAAACGGGTAACCCTCGCACGAAGGTTGTTTCTGCGACGCAAGGACACGGCCGCGCACGGCACGGCGCTCCTAAGCGAGGCGAATCCAGCCAGCGTGCCACCGCTGATTGGCGTCGGCCACCGCGGCCACCGGAGACCCACCGCCTCCCCCCCGCCTCTCCCGTCTCTCCCCGGCCGCATCGCCCACCTCGTCGTTGCGGTTTGTTGGCCGCCACGTGATTTATTTGCCGCCACGTCTCCGTGTGTGCTCAGCACGGCTCGCGTCGCCGTTACGCTGACACAGGCAGAGTTTTCTCCCTCCTCCTTCCCTCCCTCCCTCCGACCGCGGTTAAACTGGAGCGCGCAAAAAACCGAGCTGCGCACGCCAAAACGTGTACCGCCTAACGTCCCACCCCCCCCCCCCCCGTTCCCATTTCGCTGTCTTCTTTCACGTCCAAGAAAGAGCTCGCTGCTGCGTAGGTATTCGCAGTTGTGCCGTACAGCTCTCCGAAGTGTTTTTAAATCATTTATATTAAGCTCACTTGCGCGCTCGCTTGCTTGCTTAGGACCGTGCAAATATTTCGGTCGTTTTTTAACCCACTTCCCGTGATCCAATCGAGCTGACATTTTCCACACAGACTCGTTGTGCGTGACAATTAATGTTCGTGAGAATTTTTTTCCAAAATTTTACACTTTTTAGGACAAAAATATTATATTTAATTACCAATTGCTTAATGGTGCCATGCAATCATCTGACCCATAGGTGGCAGCCATCTCAAGCCAGAGGACGAGAGGATTCTAGCCACCACGCATATAAAGGATTTATAGTGAAAAACTTAGTTTTTACGGGTTATACTTGTTTGGGTTGTGGCCGCGTGCTGTTTGGCTGCGAAGATACGTCGTCGCCGTCGTCGACAGCAGCCAGAAACGCCGCCGTATAATTGAGGGAGAATTAATAATCTGAGAGCCAGGGAGCTTACTGTTCACACATCGATTAAAAAAAGATTTTCACGGTTACGACGCACGCATCGAATTTTGGTGCGCGCGAGAAACGATTAGTTTCAATTCTCACGTGTGTGGTGGCTGTCAGTGCAAAATGCGTCTACATATGTTGAACTGGTCGTCTTTGCTCTGGTTTAATGTGTCAGGGGTGTTTGGACAGCCCTTTTGATTAACTTGGCCTATTTTCAATGGGGTAAGTCCTTCAAAGCAACTCGAGTTTGTATTCCAGTTTCGTTCATCTTGGATCATCTGTACGAGAGTTACCATGCCTCCCCACGACGGACAGACCACTGGACAGAGATTATGCATAAATGCTTTAAACCTTTGTTGGAAAGCGTTTAAAACATCTGCTTTTTTAACACATTCGTTAATACTGCATTATCAATGATTTTTTTTAATACATTTTTATTAATTTTGCTTTATGCAAAATTTCCCCCTATGTTAAAGAATATTACATTTTCATCAAAATCCTGTGAGCTTGTTGTGACATTCTAATTTAACTTGATTTGTTTAGTCTTTGTGAATTAGGCCTATATTACATTATTTATTGACCAAAGCGAACCTTGAAAAAGAGACTATAAAAAATTCCAACAGATTCTCACCCTGTAAAGTCCATCAGTGGATCAATTATAACAAATGATTGTGCAACAAATTATACGGCAACATGACCAAGTAACTCGCAACGGCGCCGGACCTGATTCAAACTAAGAAGCTATACGCAGATTTACACCATTGGAACCTCATTTGCCAGTAAAAAATATGATAATTGGTTTTTTACCCTTTTATCTGGCAACAAAACTGACACCTTTTGGCGTCATCTGGTCCAACACCATGTGAGACTAGGCTCTAAGGAAAGCTGTCTCGGGTGTGGACCAATCAACTTCAAGGACAGTGCATCCATTATCAGAGTTGTGTTTTTTGTTTGCATTATGGCTGCAGGTATAGTGGTCAATGCAAACATGACTCCTTGTAAAAAAAGGTGTCAGTTTTGTTGCCAGATAGAAGGGTAAAAAAACAATTATCAAGCTAAGCAGAATTAAGCCTGGACAGCGCTTGATAGGGTTTACGAACGTGCATAACGAAACGGGCGTTACAGGCTGCAACTGCAGGGCTCCGTCGTTGTGATCTGACGACAGTGCAGCAGCATCCATTCTTGGACTGTATCAACAACCCACGCCGGCCAGCGTGGTGATGCAGTATGGTCAAATCGCCTCCACAATTTCGATTTAAAGCTTTCGTGACTGTAGGGATTCATCTTCTTGGTTCTTTCGGTAAAGTCACGTAGAAGGGAAGTAATAAAATAATTCTCACGACGTTTCGGCCACAACGCAAGCAGCCGTCCTCAGGTGAAGAACAGGTCTGTCGGAAAGACAGCGTCATTCAGACGCTGTCTTTACGACAGACGGCTGCTTGCGTTGTGGCCGAAACGTCGTGAGAATTATTTTATTATGTTTTATTTTCATTATTTTATTACTTCCCTTCTACGTGATGACTTTACCGAAAGAACCAAGAAGATCGCCTCCACAATCCGCAACGTCACCGGGAGACCCTCATCCAGCAGTGAATCGACAAACAACGACTGCGCGTGTACATGCAGCGCATCCAAAAAGTTGCCCGCAACAATATGCTACGAAGGAGAGAGACATTGCCCCGCGACGATATAATTTTCTCTCAGAAGGCCGTTGTTAATGAGGGCAGTGGCGAAATGTTTACGATTTTCTCTATCGCGGTCTTTGGTAACGAGGCGGTTGGTCGTCTCGTGGGGGGGGGGGGGGGCTCGTAATGGACGTGCTGAGCCAGCGCTGTGTTAACATTCTACGTTTTAACCCCAGGCACTTCTTCTTCTTGGTTCTTTCGGTAAAGTCACGTAGAAGGGAGATAATAAAATAATAAAATAAAACATTTAAATAATATAATTCTCACGACGTTTCGGCCACAACGCAAGCAGCCGTCCTCAGGTGAAGAACAGGTTTGTCAGAAAGACAAACGTCGTGAGAATTTAATTTAAAGCTTTCGTGACTGCAGGGATTCATCTTCTTGGTTCTTTCGGTAAAGTCACGTAGAAGGGAAATAATAAAATAATAAGAAAGACAGCGTCTGACAGATCTGTTCTTCACCCGAGGACGGCTGCTTGCGTTGTGGCCGAAACGTCGTGAGAATTATTTTATTATGTTTTATTTTTTATTATTTTATTATTTCCATTCTACGTGACTTTACCGAAAGAACCAAGAAGATGGGTCGTGAGAATTGTATTATTTTATTATGTTTTATTTTATTATTTCCCTTCTACGTGACTTTACCGAAAGAACCAAGAAGATGAATCCCTGCAGTCACGAAAGCTTGAAATCGAAAAATCCCAGGCACCTCGTTCAAGGGATGCTCATTTTGCTCCGTGTACTCTCAGCTGAACAGAAGCTGTATTAAATTGGTGTGGCCAATCGCATAAATGATAGAAATGTATAAAAAAAAGCTTCACTGAGTTCTCAAGGTTCTCTCTCTCCGATTCTGCATTGGGACGTTTGGAGAATTCAACCTCATGGCGATACCCCGGCTCTCGCATAATGCCTGTGATGCAGTCATTAAATCCTTTATATTAAGTTCACTTGCTTGCTTGCTTGCGCGCCTACGACCGTGCAAATTTTTCGGTCGTTTTTTAACCCACTTCCCGTGATCCAATCGAGCTGACATTTTTCACACAGACTCGTTGTGCGTGACAATTAATGTTCGTGAAATTTTTTTCCAAAATTTTACACTTTTTAGGAAAAAATTAATTATATTTAATTACCAATTGCTTAATGGTGGCAGGCAATCATCTGACCCATAGGTGGCAGCCATCTCAAGCCAGAGGACGAGAGGACTCTAGCCGCCACGCATATAAAGGATTTATAGTGAAAAACTTTTTTTTACTGGTTAATTTTTTTTTAGTCTGTTGATGGTCGGCGATGTGGCAATCGACTCATCTCGACGAGCTGTACACTATGATGCACCGCTACGGTGCGTACCGAGAGCGTTCAGGGTTTCAGCGCAATCGTCCTCGCTGCGTTTCGACATCGCGGAGTGGCACCGATTTCGGATTGATTGGTACCCCAGTCGCGGAGTTAAGTTACACCCCTTGGAAAAAAATTGTGTCCCAGAAATAAAATATTTAATTGCCTCGGCCAATTTGTATTATTTGGTACCACGGGGTCCAGCCATAATGATCAATTACTACTTTGAATGTGGATAGCAGAACACCTAGAAAAAAAACCCACACGCGCCAAGGGGGATAAGCGCGTAATCGTTATTTACAACCTAGTTGAGAGTCCGTTGAGACGAAACATACTTTTCAAGGGAGCCCTGCCTTAGGAAATGAAATGCAAATAGCAAAGCAGATACAACGAATACAAAAAAACACTCAAAGGTCCGTACGCGTAGATTCAAGGATCCACTCGCTGCCCTGCCATCTACCGACCACTTATGCAACCAACCAGATTTGGGAGCTTTAGAACCCTGCGTTATCCACCAACCCTCCTCTACAAAGCACCGGATCTCATGCGTGTGCCGCGTGATTGTATTTCCATTATTTTCTCCGTCGTCATCAGTCACGATCGATCCACTGCAATAAATTTCCACGTAATGATCAGGCACTTCGTTGAGCTATCATTTGTGGCCAGGTTGCTTCTGAAAAAGAGCGAAACAGCGCAGTGAGTTTTATCTGGTAAAATAAAATAAAAAATAGTTTCGTTTTTAGTTTAACTTAGTCCGGTCACAGACGTATGCTTTTTAACGTAATCAACTCGGTTTAACACGTAGGCTTTCGCGACCAATATTATTCATAATCAACGTTTTTGGGTTACATCGCGTTATTTATTAATGTGTCCACCACCCGACACGTCACCCTGCTGCTGCTCTATATAAGACCGGGAGCCAGAGCAGAGCCTCACCATTCTGGCGAATTGCCCGATGATGCTGGATGCAATTACCAGCAAAACGTCGTACTCAAAAATTGTAAATGTTGTGGTTTCACGCTTCAACACACCGGTGGGCTAAAGCAGTGAACTATTTGTCTTTTGTCAACGTGACACTTTTTTTTGCTGATTGGCCGTGTCGGGTGGTGGAGGGTTACGACACATTTATAAATAACGCGATCTAAACCCAAAAACGTTTATTATGAGTAATCAGCTCGGCACAGGGCAGCTTCGTGGGCTAATTTGGCGAGACAGGCATGTGGTAAACTTCTCCCAAGTCGCCACAGCATGAGCGGCTGTTGTAAGACAGATCCTTCAAGGATGTAAGCCAGAGGGCCTGGCAGCGTCTTTTCTCCAGACTCTTGGCATCTGTTCGGTCGCGTGGAATTGAAAGCGTTTTGCCGCATGCTCCCAAATGCCAGTACCCTGATTGTGGGAAAAATGTATTAAACAACATTTTTCTTGGGCTTACCCCCTCCGCCCGCCGCTCCCAGCATTATCAACCACACCCTAACAATCACGGAGAAGTATAGTCAAATTACAATCTCATCCTTGACAGACGCGCCGGAGGGGGAGGCCTTCATCCAGCATCGGGATTGTCAAAGGGCAATTGTTGGTGCCACTTCTGTCTACTTTATCGCTTTTCTGTGCAGATAATTGCCAATAACAGTTTCTCACCCCCCACCCACCCCCCCGGCACTCCATATCGGCGCGTATAAAAGGCGTTTCACCATACTGTACCAGGACCCATGATTTATCCTGAAACTCTTAGCCGAGTCTCAAGGCTCTATTGCCGGAGGGCCGTTGCACTCGGTGATTGGCCGATGTATCTCTGAAGGGCATTGTGCAAACTCCCGAATACAAAGCTGCCATTGGAGGAGGTTAATTATTTGGCCGGCAAACGCGGGCCACATCTGGCTTAATGATATCACTTTTGAAGGACAATGTTGATTGTTAAGTCATTTTTTTTCTCGTCAGCATCCAGCAGAGCTCCAATTAGCCAGCCCACGCACTCAAGAGCTCTTTAATTGCTTTCAGTTCCCAGTGGTCTCTTCGAGCCCTATACTTAGCCAGGTCGCTTCCGAAAAATAATCTGATAGCTCAGTGGGCCTTATGTGGTAAGAAAATGTTAGTTTAGTTTTATTTGTATAAGCATTTTAAGTGATTTGTTTACTTTTGCTATATTTTGAACTCCTATCGTGTGTTTTTGTATTGTGTGTTGTCGTAACGTCCTGACCTGCCCCTAATGGACACGTGTGAAAAAGATCGTTATAGCTCAATGGATTCCTCCGGTATAAATAAATACACTGATTTACACTATGAGACCTCCTTTACCAGTGGCAAAATATAGTAATAGGTTTTTACCCTTTCAACTGGTACAAAAACTGACACATTTATACAGGGCATCATGTTTGCAATAACCACAACACAAGCAGTCAATATGCAAACAAAAAGAAACAACTCTGATGATGATAATGATATGCCTTTTGGCGTCATCTGGTCCAACACCAATGGAGACTAGGCTCTAAGAAAAGCTGTTTCGGGTGTGGACCAATCAACTTCAAGGACAGTGCATATCATTATCATCATCAGAGTTGTTTCTTTTTGTTTGCATTTTGACTGCTTGTGTTGTGGTTATTGCAAACATGATGCCCTGTATAAAGGTGTCAGTTTTTGTACCAGTTGAAAGGGTAAAAACCTATTACTAAAATACACTGATTCTTGGGCATGGCTCGGCTCGGCTCGGCATCTAACGCTCCACAGCTGCGTTCAAAGGCGGCGTGCGTGAGCGGCTTATCCGTGTGGCTACCGGGGCTCAGACTCAGCCTCCGGAATACAGAGCACGGCTCGGACCGTGTTCGAGAGCCGGCTCAAGTTGAGCACGGTGGCTTTGAGCCGAGAGCCAAGCCTGTGAGCCGAGCCGTGGCTCACGATCGGCGCTGAAATAGCGACGTCATGAAGGTCGTCGTTTCCTTCGCCTGCGCGTGTCTCGCGCCGCCTGTGCACTTTACCCAGTGTCGCAGGCATCTTCTAAGGTGGCCTCAATGTAATTTTCCGCAATACGATATTTTGATTTCACGATATGACGACTATCTCAATATCAGCCGTCCTATAACTTTGTAATTGTGTTTTGCATTTCTTGTGCTTTTTTTTTTGACTACGAGTACAAATGTATGTACGTTAAACTTATTTCACACCATACATAGCCAACCGTGCTAATTGGAGGTGCGGGGGAAGGACAACAAACTAAACACAAGAGCAGTTAATTCTAGATTTGAAGCTTTCGTGACTGCAAGGATTCATACTCTTAGGTTTTTTCGGTAAAGTCACGTAGGTTAAAAATTTAAATTAATAAAAGTAAAATAAAACAAATTAAAAAATTCACGACGTTTCGGAAGCAACACAAGCCTCCTAAAGACGGAGGCTTGTTTTGCTTCCGAAATGTCGTGAATTTTTTTATTTGTTTTATTTTACTTTTATTAATTAAATTTTTTTACCTACGTGACTTTACCGAAAAAACCTAAGAGTACAAGAGCAGTTCTAAATAAATTAGTTTTCAGTCTAAATTTAAAAGTGCGTAGCTGCAAGTCGTTTGCTAATATTGAAAGGAAGAACGTTCCAGATGGCCGCAGAAGCGCATCTGAAAGCGCGTGAATAGTAACAAAATTAACCCGTAAAAACAAAGTTTTTCACTATAAATCCTTTATATGCGTGGCGGCTAGAGTCCTCTTGTCCTCTGGCTTGAGATGGCTGCCACCTATGGGTCAGATTATTGCCTGCCACCATTAAGCAATTGGTAATTAAATATAATTTATTTTTTCCTAAAATGTTGAAAATTTTGAAAAAAAATTTCACGAAAATAAATTGTCACGCACAACGAGTCTGTGTGCAAAATGTCAGCTCGATTGGATCACGGGAAGTGGGTTAAAACACGACCGAAAGATTTGCACGGTCGTAAGCGCGCGCGCAAGCAAGCAAGTGAACTTAATATAAAGGATTTAAAAAAAGCTTCAATCGCAGTCCACTCCACATAAGCCCGCTTTTCGTGTTTTAATATTGTAAGAGTAACATTACAATGGATAGCACTCGCAACGCATATACTGTCGGTTACATGAAGAAGAAAAAAATCCAGTGAACTATTCTACGAAAATGACGACGTCATACAATTGGCATGCCATCAATTCACCCTGAAAACCCCATAGCAAAGCAGTAATTGAATGGTTAATATATTTTTTTCCAGGTAAGGCGCACTGAGCTGAATAGCTCTTTTTCAGAAACGACTTGGCCGCAAATGATAGCCCAACGAAGTAGCTTATCGTGTGGAAATTTATATCAGCAATATACTATTCAAGGCATATTTATAAATGTGGAGGGAATAACCGTAGGACCCAGAGAAATGTCTATGCGACTACAGGAGAGAATATCCAAACTACTCCACATTTACAGCAGGCGTCAGGGTCAGGACCGAACCCACAACCTTCTGTATACCAGGCGAGGTAGTTAACATCTCGCCACCGCGGCACCCTTTACTTATTTACAACTTTAATTGCATTCGTTATTTCCTAGCTATTTTCTCATAAAATAAATGCTTGAAGAAAAAAATATCAATGATAATCAGGATATGATCATATATATAAAAAAAAAAGTATTTTACGTTTCGATTTAAAGCTTTCGTGACTGCAGGGATTCATCTTCTTGGTTCTTTCGGTAAAGTCACGTAGAAGGGAAATAATAAAATAATAATAATAAAACATAATAAAATAATTCTCACGACGTTTCGGCCACAACGCAAGCAGCCGTCTGTCGTAAAGACAGCGTCTGAATGACGCTGTCTTTACGACATGCCTGTTCTTCACCTGAGGACGGCTGCTTGGGTTGTGGCCGAAACGTCGTGGGAATTATTTTATTATTTTTATTTATTATTATTTTATTATTTCCCTTCTACGTGACTTTACCGAAAGAACCAAGAAGAAATATTTTATGATTCTTGGGTTATGCATCTCATGATGTAGCATATTATCGTAATGACCTGGGTTATGACATCGCCTCGCAGGAGCACGTTTGCTGATTGCTGCAGAGGTTCATGGTTCAAACCCAGCAACCTCCCTGGTTAATATTGCAGGTGTATTATCCAGTAGATTTCGATTTAAAGCTTTCGTGACTGCAGGGATTCATCTTCTTGGTTCTTTCAGTAAAGTCACGTAGAATGGAAATAATAAAATAATAAAATAATAGAAATAAAACATTATCTTACTTTCTTATTTCCATTCTACGTGACTTTTCCGAAAGAACCAAGAAGATGTATCCAGTAGATGTTAAAGATCCCGTGATATCATTCACAAGAGTAGGCGGTTTTGTGCCGGCTTTGTGGTCCAGATTAGAAAATGTACCCGCGTATTACTAACTTGGAATATACTTTGCAATCATTGCCCCCTAGGGCAAAACATTCGCAGGCCCCTCCTGAAAGAGATTCATGAGCCTAAACAAGGATCATAATTTCTGTTTTTAATACCACAATAACCATAGAATCTCTCCACTCTTTTCTGCACGGAAATTTTCCGAAGCCCTGAGAACAATATTAAGTGCGTCATCTCGGTGAGTATTGCTTCCTGGGCATCTGAAAGAATTCTCACTGTGCCGCGATTTGAAGAAAGGTCACGATTTTTTGGGGGGATGGGCGTCGCCGTTAAATTCAAGGATTGTGCGATTCACATTAGACGGAGCAAATGTTCTTGAAATGCAGCGCAGGCAAACGCACCATTACCCCAAAGTGACATAATGTCTATGGAACCAATAACCTGAGACCATCGTTTTGAACGGAGAGCTATTAAAATAACGAGTGATATCTTAACCACTTCCGTACACCCATTCTGCTTCACCAACTCCACTCACTGGTATGGTCTCCACTTACCCACTCACCAGTATGGTGAGGTATGGTCAAAATAACCCCTCCATAATCTGCACGGCATGGAAGGACCCTCATCCAGCAGTCGATTGGCAAAGGGCTGGATAAAGTTATTGGTGCCACATGTTCTTTGGATGTCGGTGGTGATTGTGCCTATGAAGAAACTGATCCCTTTGCCAATCTGCTGCTGGATGAGGGCCATGTCATGCTGCACGGGGTTTTTTTTAAACCAATACTTCTCCTCTGTCAACCGTGTGGGTTGGTGAAAGCGGGGAACCATCGAAGCACAGTACAACAGTGGATTTTTTAAATCCTTCATATTAAGTTTGCTTGCTTGCTTGCGTGCTTGCGTGCTTGCTTGCTTACGACCGTGCACATCTTTCGGTCGTTTTTTAACCCACTTCCCGTGATCCAATCGAGCTGACATTTTCCACACAGACTCGTTGTGCGAGACAATTAATGTTCGTGAAAAAAAATTCCCAAAATTTTACACTTTTTAGGCAAAAAAATGTTATTTTACATATATTCAAATAGAACTCATTCATGGCTTTGGCTGAACGTCACAGTATAAGAGCCCAGAGCGTAACCCCTCCACAGGCCGTGGCGGAGTAGCGCAGTTGGTAGCGCCCTCGCTTCCCATGCCAAAGGTCGCGGGATCGATCCCCGCGTCCTCCACAGGTGAATATCTTTTTAAATCCTTTATATTAAGTTCGCTGCCACGCATATAAAGGATTTATAGTGAAAAACTTTGTTTTTACGGGTTATACTTATTTAAATATTTATATTAAGTTCGCTTGCTTGCTTAGGACCGTGCAAACCTTTCGGTCGTTTTTTAACCCACTTCCCGTGATCCAATCGAGCTGACATTTTGCACACAGACTCGTTGTGCGTGACAATGAATTTTCGTGAAAAAAATGTCCTAAATTTTACACTGTTTAGGGGAAAATTTTTAAATATTTATTTACCAATTGGTTAATGCTGGCACACAATCATCTGACCCATAGGTGGCAGCCATCTCAAGCCAGAGGACGAGAGGACTCTAGCCGCCCCGATGCCACGCATATAAGGGATTTATAGTGAAAAACTTAGTTTTTACGGGTTAATTTTTTTACTGCTGCCGTAGCCTCTAGCAACCTGTTGTTGTTGTTGTCGTACTTCTATCTCCACAGTATCTGGAGGTGCTCAACCATTGAGTGCTCTGTGATGTGAATAGGACTTGGAGCGGTAGTGGGGGCGGGTGACGGGGCGGCAGACGGTCCACGCGCAGCTTGGGTCTGCGTCAATGATCAAGCTCGTTAACTTAACCCGATTAATAAAATCACGGCCTTCTGTTCGCGGATGCAAGGGCAATCTGGTCACGTGAGCGCCTAATCGCGTCCGACCAAGGCTTGCACTGGCGATTCCGCTAACCCCGCCAATGGGAAGATTTGCGTGTTCAAGTCCCGGTTGTGGGATGATGGCTCTGCCCATAATAATTATCATGCGCTCTGGGGCTGGGGGAGGGGGGTGTAAAATGATTCACACTGCCTTTTTGAGTCATCGGTTGTGATTTTTTTTTCCACGAGGAGGCTGATGCCTGTGACATATTTGTACAGCACGTGTCACTCCACCACAGAGGTCGCAAACGGGTTTTGATTCCTTACCCGTACCCGTACCCGGCCGCACCAGGGTCGCAAACGGGTACCCGTACCCTACCTGATACCCAGCTACCCGTACCCGGCCAGATATCGGGTAGGGTACGGGTATCGGGTACCCGATTGCGACCTCTGGGATGAAGCCATGTTGCAGGCGCGGGTGGGTTGATTCTAGGAACTTGAATTGTGAGAAGAGACAAGACGTTGGGAAACGAGTGACAAACGGTTACTCACCAGTGACTCACGGTCTACCCGTACCCGGCCGCACCAGGGTCGCAAACGGGTACCCGTACCCGGCCGGGTACGGGTATTGGGTAGGGTACGGGTAGCGGGTACCCGGTTGCGACCTCTGCTCCACTGCTGAATGAGGGCCTTGACACGCAGTGTGGGTTGTGGCCGGTTGGTAAAGGAGGGGAGCATAGATGTGGATATATAGAACATTTAATCCACTGGATTTGACTGCATTTCAGTCTGCCTCCCACCACGTACCCCTCCCCCCGCAGTTTATAACCCCATAACAACCTGTTGTGCATGACAGCCGCCCATTCGAGCACTGTCCAAGCTCAAAACTACTTGGCCTCCCAGATCGGATGAGATCGGGCCCATTCTGAGTGATCCGGTCATAGGAGAGCTCCGTGATGGGATTGTGCAATGTCTGCCTTTGCTCTATTTCATTATTAATTCTCTTCGGGTGTAATATGATTGTTACTGTCGGCATAACAACGATAATACTACGTGCCATCTGCTTCACAGTGGCCGTTAAAGTTCCCATTACGTCATTCGCAAGAGAGGGCTGGCATCAAATGCCAACTTACAACTCATAAAAATTGCCCACAAATTTCTCAGTTGTAATTCGACATCGCAATTATTGCCCCCTAATGGCAAACTCATGTCCCAGGCCACTTGCAAATGAGACTACAGGGACTCCTCTTCTTCCAAACGAGTTAGGTTCCAGAGGTCTGTTCGTAAATCAATTTGATCGGAAGTGCAACTTTACTCCTGTCGATTCCAAACATGTTGTTTGGGATCAAGGCCTTCTCCGAAATTAAAATAAGGCTTATAGGCATACAATCCTGATGCTGGTCCTCTAGCCACACTCTCTGAACAGTTTCTCCATCTCTTCAATCATATGCTTCTTTTCTTACTAACAAACGTGGACTGCATTGGCACAGAACCTTTCACATGTTTTGCATAATTCGCTCCTGATCCTTTAAAATTGTCGAACAATTTATCACAAAAGGCACGCGGAATGTTTATGAACGTCTCACCACTCACAGCGCCTTAGTTTCCATCATAATAATGCGCCCCTTCTTACTACCACCTCAACACTTCCACCACTATTACGCTTCTGAGACATGATGGGGGTTGATCATCTTCGCGAAAAGCACAGAGAATGTCGTAGGGAACGGCACAGCGACAACACAACAACAGACAATGGCGGCGGCCCAAGGCAGGGAATGCTGGGTAATGACACCGAACAACCACCGCCGTCTATTGCGCGGCAGTTGAACTTAGGACTCTCAGTCCGAACAGGCAACTGGAAATACAGACAGGCTTCATAATAAAGTGTTTTGGGTTAGATCGCGTTATTTATAAATGTATCCATGATGACGTCACCCTGCTGCTGATCTATTTAAGACCGGAAGCAAGAGCAGAGCCTCACCATTCTGGCGAATTTCCCGATGATGCTGGATGCAATTACCAGCGAAACGTTGTACTCAAAAATTGTAAATGTTGTGGGTTCACTTTTCAACACACCGGTGGGCTAAAGCAGTGAACTATTTGTCTTTTGTGAACGTGACACTTTTTTGCTGATTGGCCGTGTCGGGTGGTGGAGGGTTACGACACATTTATAAATAACGCGATCTAACCCAAAAAACTTCATTATGAATAATATTGGTCGCGGAAGCCTACGTGTTAAACAGACAGGCTTGTCCGTATCTCTGAAGGTTTGTAAGTCGAACGTTCATCAGCAGAGCAGTCCCTGTATCCTGCTGGCTTGAGTTCTCACCTGGTCACACAAAATAAAACTACAGTAATCCCTCGCCACTTCGCGGTTCAAGTTTCGCGGCCTCAATGCATTGCGGATTTTTCAAACTGATTTAAAGGCCTCATTATACCTGTGCAGTAACACCATCATCATCATTATTCATCATCACGTTCATCGAACTGCACAGGTCTGTCATCGTCGTCATTGTCATCGTCGTCGTCGTCATTACTGGAGTCAAGTCTCAAGATACTACTGTCATTGGTGAGTGTAGAACACCATAATACGTATCGCATGAGAGAGAGAGAGTGCATGTATAATATTAAGGTTTTATAATTAAATAGATTTAAGTAAAATATATATATAAAGTATAAATATGCATATTTTAAACATTCTGGTACCCACACACACATATACGGAAATTCCTAGGGGGCCAATCCTACTTCGCGGATTTTCACCTATCGCGAGGGGTTCCGGTCCCCATTAACCGCGATAAACGAGGGATCACTGTACAGTGATACCTCGGTTCACGAACGCTTCTGTTCACGAACAACTCGGTTCACGAACAGAAAAGTTCATAAAAATATGCTCCGGTTCACGAACTCCGCTTCGGTTCACGAACAGGAGTCGCGGCCATTTTAATGCAATTTCCAGGCTGTCACATGGTCGTGACTTCCTGTAGGAAGATCGTGGAGAGAAGAAGAGACGCAGAAAGAAGTACTGTGAGTACTGTGAAGACACTTTCAGTGACTTTTTGCTTTTTGGTGTGCTTCTTAGCACATACAGTACTGTACTGTACTACTGTACTGTACAATACTGTACTTACTGTATTGTACAGTTCACCCGTTTGAGTGCTTACTGAAGTCATCTCAAGCAAGGTTAGTGTTCTCTCTTTAGACATTACTATACTGTACAGTACTAATGTGTATTGTAATTTGTTTCATATTTTTGTGCTTCAAAAACCAAAAAAAAAGATCAGAACGGATTAACCGGATTTACATTGAACCCTATGGGAAAATGTGCCTCGGTTCACGACCAATTCGGTTCGCGACCAGAGTCAGTTCACGAATTAAGTTCGTGAACCGAGGTATCACTGTATTCTGTTTTGAGCATAGGGCAGCATTTTTTCGCTTCTCAAGTGAGGCGACTTGATGGTGTCAGCTCCATCGCCAGTGACTGCACAAAGAAAACCATTACTTGCTTTTTGGATAAATTCCAGCTCTTGAGAATAAAAAAAATATATATTAGTTTGACTGTCATGCGATAGTGCGATATACATTGCTGCCAATGACAAAGCGGATGGGAAACTGCTGCCCTCTACTTGTGCGGACCAAAGGTCACTTGATGGGATTTCAGTGGTAGCTCTGTGACAACTGTTTCTGCAGGGTCGTTTTCTTAGCGCAAAAGGGTTAATGATCCAAATGGAATGGGCACAAATAACAGGGGTGGGGGGGGGGAGAAAAAAATAGTTACAAATCTAATCGGCAGTCTCATGCCAATCAACTCAAAATGATTAGTTCTCAGAGCTAAAATAAATTTAATTGAGAATCCTTATTTAATATGATATGTTTTCGTGCAGTAATTGGTAATCGGGCAGAGACCTCGCTCACTACACTTGGGAACCCAGTTTAATTAAGGCGGGGGGGGGGGACAGCAAAGGGTTATATAACACTGGTCAACAAAAAAAAATCATTTTTTTCTGGCCTGGACTTTTGCAGCTGTTTTAGACTAATTTCAGGGTGCTGATTCCAAATCTGATCTCAGATTTCCTCTATCACATCTCATTTTATGCTATCGGCATACCCCATTTTCATTGATTTTACCCGAAATTAACTCTGTCACTTATGATTGCAAGTTGTTGCGAGTCAGTGACTGCTTTAGTGTTAAAATATGGTGCTGTATTTTTAGGATAGTGTGTTTATAATATCATTTTATGTAGATATCCACATTTATTTCATATTTTTCTTCCGCAGTTTTTATTGAGAATGCAATATTTGACATCTCAAAAATCTGATGTGATAGACAAAAACTGGTGCCAGATTTGGAATCAGCACCCCAAAATTACATTAAAACCGTTGGAATACCTCGTGCCAGAAAAGTGTGTTGGCCAGTGTAATAATCACGGGAGGCTGAAACTCTTCATTTGAATCGAGATCTCAGCAGTGCCGCCTCAGCGTTGTGACATTGTCTGAACCCCATGAGCCACCCTAGCAACTTTTAATACAAAAGGACAATTACTCTTGACTTTCATCAAAGTGGTTATATTTTTTTATCAACCCCTACTGAATTACATTTAGAGATATTTAAAGGGACGCCACTGTGGTGAAATGTTAACTACCCTGCCTGGTATACAGGAGGTCGTGGGTTCAGTCTTGACCCTGATGCCTGTATATTTGGAGTTTGCTTGTCTCTCTCCCTGTGGTAGCGTGGATATTGCTCTGGGTCCTCCGGATTTCCCCTCCACATTTAGAATCGATATGCGCTTCAGAGTATTTGGCTGCTGCTCTAAATGTCCATGTGATAAGCCACTTAATTCAACTATCATTTGTGGCTTAGGTCTCTTCTGAAAAAGCTATACAGCTCAGTGGGCCTTACTTGGTAAAATAAAAAAAATAGATTAGTTTTTAGTTGAGAGTACTACTCTGTGAGGTACAGTGAGGGAAAAAAGTATTTGATCCCCTGCTGATTTTGCCCACTGACAAAGAAATGATCAGTCTATAATTTTAATGGTAGGTTTATTTGAACAGTGAGAGACAGAATAACAACAACAAAATCCAGAAAAACGCATGTCAAAAATGTTATAAGTTGATTTGCATTTTAATGAGGGAAATAAGTATTTGACCCCCTCTCAATAAGAAATATTTATGGCTCCCAGGTGTCTTTTATATAGTTAACGAGCTGAGATTAGGAGCACACTCTTAAAGGGAGTGCTCCTAATCTCACTGTTCAAATAAACCTACCATTAAAATTATAGACTATAAAAAATGCTATAAGTTGATTTGCATTTTAATGAGGGAAATAAGTATTTGACCCCCTCTCAATCAGAAAGATTTCTGGCTCCCAGGTGTCTTTTATACAGGTAACGAGCTGAGATTAGGAGCACACTCTTAAAGGGAGTGCTCCTAATCTCACTGTTCAAATAAACCTACCATTAAAATTCTAGACTATAAAAAAAATTTTCAGTGGGCAAACGTACAAAATCAGCAGGGGATCAAATACTTTTTTCCCTCACTGTAAGTCAATGGTGCTTTTTCTCACGACGAAACTCGCCCCCGCCAGGAGAATGTGAATCCTCCACCGCTCAGGGCTGTAAACAGGAGGTGATCACCAATGCCTCCAATGCTCATTTGAGCGGGAAAATCCCTTCGACTTTTCACCGTCAGGATTATCCCTCCATCGGCTCGTTGTCGTCTACACCGGTTGTCCCGGGCCGGGCCCGCGAACGCGCGGAAGATGAAAAACGCTGTAATTGTGCGTGTCGTGCGCGCAACGCGACGCTTCCCACACTGACATTGATCCATGCGCTCGCATTCTCCCTCTGACACCAGTGGCCCTATTAAGGCACTCAAGCACTCAATTGCAAAACCCAGCAAAAAAATTAATGAATGGATCTATTGTAATTTGGGGTTGGGGGGGGGGGAAGGTCGATGGAGCAGTGGTTAGCGCTCCGCGCTGAGAATCCGATGACCGAAGTTTGATTCCTTTTGATGTCCAGCATTAGTGGCGAGTGATATTCGAACCGGTCCTGGGCCCCTTCCGCACTTCACGAACCCACGCCAATCAATTTGGTGAGGTACAGTCAAATAACCCCGATGACCAACCCAGCATCGGGAGGCATTCATCCAGGAGCTTGCTAACAAAGGGCTGTAAAATGATTTAAAACTTTCGTGACTGCAGGGATTCATCTTATTGGTTCTTTCGGTAAAGTCACGTAGAAGGGAAATAATACAATAATAAAAATAAAACATTATAAAATACAATTCTCACGACGTTTCGGCCACAACGCAAGCAGCCGTCCTCAGGTGAAGAACAGGTCTGTCGGAAAGACAACGTCTGAATGAGCACCACCAAGATTGGCAGCGTATATTTAAGCTGGGTTAGAGGAGGAAGGGCGCCTTGACAAGAAGATGAATCCCTGCAGTCACGAAAGCTTTAAATCGAAATTCTCACGACGTTTGTCTTTCTGACAGCTCTGTTCTTCACCTGAGGACGGCTGCTTGTGTTGTGGCCGAAACGTCGTGAGAATTTTATTTTATTATGTTTTTATTATTTTATTACTTCCCTTCTACGTGACTTTACCGAAAGAACCAAGAAGATGGCTGTAAAATTATTTTGTTATATTTTATTGTATTCGCTGCAGCCCCTGTACCATCATCTAAGCATACACACTTGTCACTATGCATATACATTTGCCTCTGTAATTATAATATTGCCCTTTCTCTACGCAGGAAAAGCCTCACAAACTCTTGCAGGATAGTCATGTATTGAATTGTTTGGCCCATTCCATTACTGTTTTTGACTTGTGGGAGGAAAACAGAGAATCCAGAGTAATCCTCCCTCCATATAAAGGGCTCATGCTCAAAGCTCTGCACAAATAGGTTCAGTAATCCTTTGCTGTATTGCCACCTTCTGATCATCTCACACTCACAAGACCAACACACGTTATCACCGTTATTGCGAGGACAATACTGTTGGTAGTCTCTAGACAACAGACTGGCAGATCAATCTTTGACGGTGTGTTCAAACATTAGACCTATACAACCACGTACGTGTGTATGTTGAACTTCTTTCGCATCATGCGTAGCCAACCGTGATAATCGGAGGTCTCATATACGATGCAATGATAGACTAATAGCTGGATTTTTGGTTAGAATTTTTTGTTGCTATTTCATTTCTACCTGATTATGATTGCTTGTGTTGCAATCGAAGCGTCGTGATTTTTATTTTTACCTTTATTTTATTTTACTTTTATTAATTTTAATTTTTTACCTACGTGACTTTACCGAAAAAACCTAACAATATGAATCCTTGCAGTCACGAAAGCTTCAAATCTAGAATTAATAGCTGGATTTTTGAGGTTTGTAGATTATGATAATAATAATAATACTCTTGACGGAATGGGCTGTGATGTGATCGTTAGATCATAGACTGCCAGAGCAGTCGGTCTGTGATGTATGGTCCTTGGTCATTAAGATAATGACTGAGTGGCTGGCTTGTTTTGAGCAACATTACCTATGAAACGAGCATTAAAAAGATTTGCAATTGCTGAGCCAGCCTTTTCATACGTGCGAGCATAAACGATGACTCTGCATTCCAAGGATTTGGTTGCGTACGCCCGAGGCTTGTAGGAGCCCAAATTACGGCCACCGTAATGTGTAGATAAAACACGTACGTATACACACACAAGCACACAAACGCACGTATAATCTACATATATATATCCAGCAGCAATCCAATAAAGTGCTTTGCTAGGGAGGGGGGGGGGATCATGTCGCGGATCCTGAAATCCGCGGTGCTCCTCGGAGGTTAGACAGGTAATCGGCGAACATTTTTTTGCATCGACGCGCTGTGTCTTGGATTATTGGAGGAATTGGCCGCGAGGTTACATGTATCTGTGCAAAATTTTGCAGATTGCAGGGGTAAGCGTGGCACGGCGAAGTGAATCTTGATGTATTTTGCGTATTTTGAGGTGACGAGTATTTCCTAGACTCGTAGCAAATCTGCCTAATGAATCTATCTGTGTTATAAATATATTTCTTGGGGAAAAAAATATTAGACTTGATTCCCAAGTCTAAAAAGTATAAACATCCTTTTATACTGTACAAATCATATCAACGCAGCTAGTGTGTGTGTGAGACGTAAAGCATAAGAAATAAAATAAAAATGCTAAATAATAAGCATCTTACCATACAAACAAGGTCATGAAGAAGGCTGTCTCTGGCGTAGGCCAATGCATATATTACCAGAGCATTTTTGTTTGCATGTTTTGCCACAAGTAATGTGTGGTTAATGCGGACCTGATGCCTTGCAAAATGTATCATTATTTGGTGTTTGAGCATCTTAACACAACTCCTGTTTTATTGTCAGAGAGGGTAAAACCCATTCCGATTTTTCATCCTGTTTTTATACGGGCAAAAAAAAAGAAAGGTATCCCGTAGTTATGTTACCATCGCGTTATCCCTGCAGCTCCATTCCTGCAGCGCCGGGTTGGCCCTGGCCACTTCCCTACGGATCATGGTTTTTTGCGGTCCGCGAATCACCAATGGTCTGTGAATGACGGGGATTCGCGCATTATACGATCGCAAATTATTGCATAATATGAAATAGTCATATTCTCACCTATAATTGTTCATACTCTGTATTGACCGCAGCATAAACGTCGGAGGGTCGTACATTGCGATGTTTGGCCGGTCCAATTCCATTATTGATTGTTTGGCTTCATGCGGTAGGACACCGGAGGAAATCCAACATGAGAAAAGATAAACATTCAATGTTGCATACAGATAGATTCAAGATGTCATTGCCATACTGCTCTCTCCTTGCAACCTCGCAGCCCAAGCCTACAACACCTGGCATTCGCTGGCAGTCTCCCATGCGAGCAGAGCCGTCCCTTTCTGGTGCGGTGAATCAGGGCGACCGCCCGGGCCCCACGCTTCGTCGTGGTGTCAGAAGTAATACGTCTGGTTCAGTGTGAAGGCGTCGGGGGTAGGAGGGTGGGGTCCACATTTTGTGATTTTCCCCGGGCCCCGCACCCCCACTATGGACGGCCTTGCATGCAAGTACCAATCGGGCCGGCTTCTGCTTGGCTTGCGAGGTCGGACAAAGTCGGGCGCGATTCGGGGCGAGTCAGTCGTAGGCTGTATTCTGTGCACACCTTGAGGCTAGCAAATAAAATATAAGCTCAGCCCATCATCGTTAAGCATGCTGCCGTTGGTGAAATGAACACCGTATGTTGCAGGGAAGTCGACATTGGTTGTATTTAATGATCCTGAGCCCTGATAGACCCAGTTCATCATAATTTATCCCTTCTCCGCCCAATAACATTGAGAACTGCCGCACGCACGAACATCATTGGCCTACCGCGGGACTGGAGCCAACCTGGGAGATAAGGGTATTTGGCTGCTATCAATGTCCACATGATAAGCCACTTAGTTGCGCTATCATTTGTGGCTGGGTTGCTTCTGAAAAAGAGCTATATATAGCTTAGTGGGCCTTACCTGGTAAAATACAAAAAAATATAGGTTTAGTTTCTCAAACACCGCGGCCTTGGACTGTGCTCAACGTGGCGGCGTGCTGCTCGTATGTACAGTATGTTGAACTTCTTTCGCACCGTACGTAGCCAACCGTGCTAATCGGAGGTTCTGAGGCTGAGGTCGCAACAGGGTACCCGATACCCGTACCCTACCCGATACCCGGCTACCCGTACCCGGCCAGGTACGCGTACGGGTACCCGTTTGCGACCCTGGTGCGGCCGGGTACGGGTAAGAAATCAAAACCCGTTTGCGACCTCTGTTCTGAGGACATGGGGTCACGTGTGGTCGTCTACGTGGAGACCGCCAAGTCCCGGCCAGGAGCAAGCAACTGATCACGATGACAATAATGATGTTGATGATGATTGTAAGGTATTTGAGTTGGTCACCATTTGTAGAGATTGTCTCCTGTCACAGAAATGTGGAATTTCCACGAATGACTCTGGGCTGCCAACACTGCTGAGCGCTGCCCAGTGCTTCTGTATGGACTTTTGGGGGGGGGGAGGGGGTCACCGATTTATCTTTCGTAGAAAAGATGGGGGGGGGGGCTGTCAATTACAATTTGTGCATCATCTAAATGTGGGGAGGGGGGGTTGGAACGACGCATCGGTCCAATAATAATTCCTAAACTGACCAGTACATGCGTTGAACGGCGTACGTTGTAACACACACACACAGCTCACATGCTTCACGTAATAATTTGATTCCTGACTCGTTAATCGTGACCACGAATTGCGACGGTTCACGAAATTGCCAAGAAGGGTGGCGGTGGGGGGCGGTTGGTGGCGGGTTGGGGTGAATTGAGAATTGTTCCACCCCGTGTTTAAATGTGACCTTGTTTCAAGACTACGTAAAAATGCCCCCTATTTTTTTTTAAATAGGGGGCATTCACATGAAGAAGCGTAGCAGAGGAGGGGAAGCCTCTCTCCCTTTATTTTCAAAGAACGCAGTTGCGGTTGGTAGAAGAGAGGCCAGAGGGCAGCCAAGAGAGATGATGGAACGGCAGGGCGCTGTTAAGGACGTACAAAAGAGAGAGAGAGAGAGACGGACAGACAGACAGTCGTAGGCAGAGGAGAAAAGGGAGGTCACGAACCCGCGCTTGAACAGGGTAAGGGGGTTAGACATTGCGGGTGGCTGGCGGGAGGGAATCTCAAACCTGTTTGCCCCGCGCATTGTGTTGTGCATCGGGCGGCGCGTATTTTCGCGTGTAGTTAATTGAATCGCAATGGGTCAATGGCAAGTGACAAGCCACTAAAGCAGCACAACTTGACCCCACTCCCCGCCACCACCATGCCAACACCACAATACTACTACTGCTACCGTGACCGCCGCCAACACAGTATCACTCACTGTAACTATCACCGCAATTACGACCACAACCACCATAACCGCTATCCCCTCTGCTACCATCACTACAACCAGCACAACTGCCACTGCCACGACCACTATGACCTCTGCACTTCCGATTAGCACGGTTGGCTACGTACGGTGCAAAAGAAGTTCAACGTACATACATGACCGCCACCACTATTTCCATCACTACAGCTACTGCTGAATAAGCTGTCACGAACTTCACCGCTTCCACCACAACAACAATAACTCGGCTACCTCCATCAACATCCCCTACCACCACCAACACCTCTACCACAGTCACCACCACTACCTCTATCAACACCACCCATATATGAAAACAGCCACCAGCACCACTACGACCCCGACCACTACCATCAAGACCACTACCACCACAACTATTGCTACCAACGCCGCAACAATAAGCACACCTACGACCACCACAACACCACTACAACCACCCACACTACTAAACATCACAACCACCACCAAAAAAAAGACAAAGATACCCCGTATAGCCTTAGCAGACTGTTGGGGCAAGTGCTGTTATCGAGCACCTATGAAGGCCGGCACGGCACACGGGGGGGGGAGGGGGGGGGGCACCACCACCACCATTGTCACAGCCACCAACCACTACAATTTACCCACCAACAACCACCACCACCCTCTTGCTTGTGCCTCCCCCTCTCTCACCGCCCTTGCACACCCACCCCACTCACCCACCCCCCCCCCAGTCCCTCCCCAGCCTCCCGGCTCTCACCCCGTGAAATTGAAATCCGCCACACGCCCACGTTTTGCTGCAGTGCGATTGACTGTAATGAGCAGCGACGGGTTGTTCTCAGACGCAAGCGAGAGAGCGGGCGCACCACCGGATTTCCCCTGCACCGAGATACGCGAGAGAGAGAGACGGAGACCTAGGTGCACGCGCCCTCCCATCATTGCTGTCTGCGTTACAGCGGCATCATAGCTTCCCAACGTTATTGTCTTGCGTTACAGCAGGCCCCGTAGCGGAGTAAAGTAACTGCGGCCCCCGAAGCGTCACAACATTGGCTGTCAACGTTGCTGTTAACGTTACCGACAGCCTCATCGTTTCTCGTAGGCACAGCGGCATCGTGGCTTGGCAACGTTTCTGTCACTGAGTAGCCTTCTCGACGTTGCAGATTTCGTACCGGCAGCCCATAGCTTCTCACCATTGCAGTCATCTAGTAGATTTTTTACGTGACGATCAACATAACAATCAATACTCTTAGTTCTTTCGGTAAAGTCACGTAGGTAAAAAATGAAATTAATAAAAAAATAAAAAAAAATAAAAACGACGTTTCGGAGGCAACACAAGCTTCCGTCTTCAGGTGAAACTGTCACAGCAAAAAATCTGTGTTGCCTCCGAAACGTCGTGATTTTATTGTTTTTATTAATTTTAATTTCATTTTTTACCTACGTGACTTTACCGAAAGAACTAAGAGTATGAATCCTTGCAGTCACAAAAGATTCAAATCTAGAAATAACAATCAATGTTTTAGGGCAGCCCCAATCGTGTCGTGTGCCGTGCCAGCCTTCATAGGCGCTCAAGAGTCTGTTAAAGCTATAGGCGGCGGGGGGGGGGTGATCTTTGTTCATCTTTGTCTTTTTGTTTGTGTTCGCGCAGCAAGAAGGGCTTCGATGTGCGCTCGTTCGGCACGGGAACGCACGTGAAGCTGCCGGGCCCCTCGCCCGACAAACCCAACATCTATGAGTTCAAGACGCCCTACGACGCCATGTACCAGGACCTTCTGCAGCGCGACAAGGACCTGTATCCTTGAGAGGGGCTCCAGAGACAGCGGCGTTAGCCACCGAGCACACACAGGCTGTGCAACTGCACCAGGGCACACGGACGGTCCGTAGCTGCCAAGGTGTTGGACTGAGAAGAGCGGGGAAGTTTGACGGTGGAGGGAGGGGGGAGGCATTCCATTCCATTCCTTGCACCACGGGGGCCCATGCCAAGGACGTTACACAGCTGCTCAGAGGTCTAACTCTGTCTCACTTAGCTCGCACACACAGATAAACGCCTGGGTTCGATTGCTGGTTGGCTACCTGTGATGAAACCAAGCTCTCGGGGTGGAGCGAGTTGATAGCTAGTCACCAATAGCTGAACAAAATACTGGCATTTAAATTTGATCCTTCGCTTAATTTGACTACATTCCAACTCTTGGTATGACTGCCATGTGATGAGCAATGTTTTTTTTTGTAATTTAGGAGTGCATTTGGGATAGTGCGCCCTCTAGTGTGGATAAGAAGTCACTTTAAGGCAGTGGCTCTTAGCCTGGGGTGCACGCACCCTCTGGGGGTGCGAAATGCCCTTTCTGAGGGTGTGAGACATGGCCATATTTTTTTACAAGGTAAATAATCGAAAACACAAATTAACCACGGACACACAAGTACAACTACTTGGTTTAATCAAACCTATGTATTTATTAACGTATATTTTTTTACGATTGAAAACCAAAGGGATGCAAGGCTGCAGTAGAGGTTAAGAAGCACTGCTTTGATGGATCTTCTGAAATGCCGTAATGCTCCGCTCACCAATTTCTAGAGGGACATTCCGCCATCTCGTAACACGAAGTTGACAAGGATCACAATTCTCAATGAAGCCAAAAATCAAAGCCTTTCTCTGCTCAAGGGAGCAACGGGGAAAAGCTCGTATACAGTAGAGGCCCTGCGCTGGTGTTATAAATTCCACATTTCCCTGTCTTACCATAGCCTCTAAATTCATGGCCTTATCAGTCCAAATCGTGACTGCAGCTGGCATCCCTAGGAAATTTTGTCCTTTGAAAAAGTTTTTCAAAGGACAAAATAATTCACTTCTTTAGCCCACCGGTGTGTTGAAGAGAGGAATTATTTTGTCCTTTGAAAACGTGACACATTTTTTACTGTTTGGCCGTGTCGGGTGGTGGAGGGTTACAACACATTTATAAATAACGCGATCTGACCCAAAAACCTATATTATTAATAATTTTGGAAAGCCTACGTGTTACATTTGTTGTCCTTCCCCCGCATCTCCGATTAGCACGGTTGGCTACGTGCAGTGTGAAAGAAGTTCTATTTACATACAAATTACCTGCAAACAATATTTACCCATCACTGGAAGCGTTTTAGCCATGCTAATCAGGTACTAGAGAGGATGAATATTGTTTTGACTTGGCACCAACACTGCGTTTCCAATGTTTTCACCATGCCCAGCCACTTCTGTCATTGCAAGCATCTTGACCACACTAATTGGGTGCTGGAGGGAAATATTTTCCGGGATATATAACAAGGGCCTCTTGCAATGACAGGAGTAACTGAGTTGTCTGTGTTAATGCATGGCCCAAACAAAAGTATTTGAAAGGCAAAGAAATCAGTTTTCAAGTATCATGGTGTAGTGTAAAGTAGTGTATAGTGTAATGTACTCTGCAGCGTATAGTAGTGTAGTATGTATGCTGAACTTCTTTTGCACCGTACGTAGCCAGCCGTGTACAGGAAAGTTTGCCCACCCCTGGCCTAAAAAAAACCAACAGAGGGTTCTATGCCGGCTGGAGGAGGTTGGCGGTGAGCACCGGTTCTCTCGCTGCCAAAGTCACACGCGTTGTGAGCACACGAGGGTGCAGTTAATATCGCTGTCGATGCTTTTGTGTGCACTCGCCCCCGCCCAGCCACTTACGGGGGTCGTAGGGTCATCGCACACTGTGAGCGGTCGTCAGGGGCTTTTAAAGTAAATCAGCCTAACGGGGCTACTCAATTACCGCCCCAGTCCTATCTCTGGTCGCCCCGCCACACGCTCCTAAAAACCGCCCCCCATCGCTCTCGAAATCCCGTCCCCTCTCTACCCCCCCCCCCACCCGGCGCGCAATCACACAGCTCCCGCCTCCTCTCCATCTCTGCCCCCCTCCCCTTCTTTTATCTCCTTGCATCAACGTCTACCTCCGTCTGCTCGTCCGATATTAAGTGATTTTTTATTCGCGGCAGTTAAATAGGTCGGCCACTGGGGGCCTCTTAATAGCCATAATTCATTGCTCGCCGGTTGGGAATTCGATTGGCGCCCCCTCCCCGGGGTGTTGTGTTTGTGCTGTCGATGCACTCCCGGGCGGCGGGGTAAGTGATTGGGAAGTTGTGACCTTAAGTCGGCGGGGACGGGAGGACAAAGCGTTCGCTGCGCTCGGCAGAAAGCGCGACCAATGGCGGGCCGACCGGCAGCAGCGTCGTCGTGGATTCTCCACCGGGGTATTTTTTTTTTCCTTTTTTTCCCTTTTTTCCCTTTTTTTCATTTTTTTTTCATTTTTTTCCCCTTTTTTTCCCTTTTTTTTCCCCTTTTACCCCCTGCCCGAGCGTGGTTGCGGCGCCGCGCGTGATGTAATCCGGAGTTGATGGATCGCTTGCGTGCGTGATGTAGCGATTGGGCTCGCGATGTACGTGCGCGAGGCATTCCACAGCTTGACGAGGGGCCCTCCCCACGTTTTTCCAGTCGCTCGCTGTTACGCGCGTCGAAATTACGTGCGCAGGAATTCTTGTAAGATTCACGATTGTTGTGATTGTTTCTTGGAAACGAGGCATGTAATGGTTCAACCACCCCACCTAAGCATTGTATTTTGTCTTATCTGCCTCTTGTCTTGTTTTGTCTCATTCATTCTTTTTTGCTTATGTGTAATATTTACCTCCCATTTACAATAGATTGACTTAATGGTAAATAATCGATTCCTAAATGCACAATTCCCTCTTTGTATTCTGAGCACGCGTATCCATTTTAATCGATGATATGGTTTCCACATCCGATGGAAATTATCAGACACTATAGAGTCTAATTGCACAACAGCCGATTCGTCAATTTGTAACCCCCGAATCGCCACAATCCTTCGGCAATGTGGAGATGGTGGAAATCGTGACAGTTCTGTATTCATCTTCTTGGTTCTTTCGGTAAAGTCACGTAGAAGGGAAGTAATAAAATAAAAAATAATAAAATAATTCTCACGACGTTTCGGCCACAACCGAAACGTCGTGAAAATTATTTTTATTATTTTATTACTTCCCTTCTACGTGACTTTACCGAAAGAACCAAGAAGATGAATCCCTGCAGTCACGAAAGCTTTAAATTGAAAAGTTCTGTATTCGTTCGTGATTTACTTGCAGATTTCTACGTCGCCTTTTGATGCAAGTACAGCAAGTAGCTTGCCGACTTGTCTTTAACTCTCTCTCTCTTTCGAGGTGGATTTTTATCTTTTCCAATTCTGTGTGTGCCGTTGGCCTCGCGCCACGACAGATTTACTGTTAGGAGCTCTGTCGGCAGCGGGGTAGAGAATGGTCCCGGAAAGGTGATGTAACGACACTGCTTCTGACATCACTTCATTAGGCCTCTCCTCTTATCCGCCCTGTGTGGCACACGATTTATATACATTCGCCGCGGCGATGACTGTGGCATGAGAGTCACACCGATGCGTGATTCCTGGAGACGTATTCGACGTTGCACTTTGTAACGATTGCGCAATTGGCGCCACGCCCCCAAGGTGGAGGATCCGTTCAGATTGCAACCCCTTTATTCTAGATTTGAAGCTTTCGTGACTGCAAGGATTCATACTCTTAGGCGTTTTCGGTAAAGTCACGTAGGTAAAAAAAATAAGAATAGAATAAAATAATAATAAATCAATTGAGTTGTTTTCATTTCTTATTATTTTATTTTATTATTATTATTTTTTCTACGTGACTTTACCGAAAAAACCTAAGAGTATGCAACCCGTTTAGTTTCAGAGAACGGCGCACAGAAGTGGATATTATGGAGCTCCATCTGGGATTCCTTTCAAGTTGACCTCTGGTCCACAAAGTATGACAAAGCACATTTCCCGCCCACTCTGCCACTCCGAGTAATACTCCTAGTTTTTTCGGTAAAGTCACGTAGGTAAAAAATGAAATTAAAATTAATAAAATAATAATAAATCACGACGTTATTATTTTACTTTTATTAATTTTAATTAAATATTTTACCTACGTGGCTTTACCGAAAAAACTAAGAGTATGAATCCTTGCAGTCACGAAAGCTTCAAATCTACAACTCCGAGTAATGTTTATGATGTAACAATCAAACCGATTGTTTAAATTCTATATAAGCAATCAAATGCAGAACCAAATTTAACGTGATGGATTTTTTGTGCGGTCATTAGGCTCAGATCATGGCCAGCCAAAACCTGGATGTGAACTCAGGATCTCAGTGTGCCAGTCAAGTGGCTATTCCGTGGTATCAGCATGTTTGGATCATCCCACTACATCGTATATCAGATATTTGAGTGTTTCCCACTGTTATGGGTGTGTTTCAACCAGGTCGCCTGGTTTCCCCATACTTTTTTTTTACTCCTTAAGGAATTGGCGAAACGTTGGAATACACTCAAAAATACACAGAGGAGGTCAGCAACCTACTTGCTCCACCACTTTCTGCTGGCCACCCTAAAGCACTACATTAGTAAATTATCTTCTTGGTTCTTTCGGTAAAGTCACGTAGAAGGGAAGTAATAAAATAATAAAAATAAAACATAATTAAATAATTCTCACGACGTTTCGGCCACAACGCAAGCAGCCATCCTCAGGTGGAGAACAGGTCTGTTTTATTTTTAGTCTGTCAAGTAGACAGACCTGTTCTCCACCTGAGGACGGCTGCTTGCGTTGTGGCCGAAACGTCGTGAGAATTATTTTATTATGTTTTATTTTTATTATTTTATTACTTCCCTTCTACGTGACTTTACCGAAAAAACCAAGAAGATGAATCCCTGCAGTCACGAATGCTTTAAATCGAAAATTTGTAAATTAATTTAACTGATAATGCTGCTCATCGAGAACAAACTATAATGTTGTTACTTGCATTGTTACCTATAAAAACATTGATGTTCTTGCTTGCCAGACAGTGATTCAATATGAAATTTGATTGTTCGGGCAAATATGATAACATTGCATGTAAAGGCCTTGTTACACTTCCGTATATATATTTAACTAAATGATAAAAAACATTTTATTTTACCAGGTAAGGCCCACTGAACTATATTACTTTTTATTTCCAGAAGCGATCCGGCTATAAATGATATCTCAACGAAGTGGCTTATCACGTGGACATTTATAGCAGCAGAATACTCGAAACTAATGTTTCTAAATGTGGAGAGAAAAACCAGAGGCCCCGGAAAAAAAACCACACGACCACGGGGAGAGAGACATGCAGATTCCAAATATACAGCAGGCATTGTCAGGGCAGGATCGAACCAACTACCTCGCCTGCATTCCAGACGAGGTAGTTGGCATCTTGCCACCGTGACCCCCATATGTTTGTGGAGATACAGAGCAGCGTGCTGCTGTACGGTATATTGTTTTACCCTTAAAACGCCACAGGGTTCCGCTCTCTATTCAGCTGGGGTGTTTGCCGCGATTGGAGCGCTTCACTCGTGATATGAAACCCCCTGAGTTCAAACCCCGTTCAAGGGTTGGCTCGGCAACGTAGTCCCCTGATAGTTCATCAAACTGAGTTACCACAGCGTGGGAAGTCACCAACGACAAAACCACCCTCGGTGTGGAACGCTATCCCCTTTACACGTCCGCAACATCAAATGCACTCTTGACTACTTTCAAGAAACATCTGAAGGCTTCTTCTTCTTATCTGTGTTGGCTCAGGGCTTTCGAGCAGCCCTGAGCTTGGCTCCGCGCCTCTGAGTTGTTGACTTTTCTGCAACATCTGGCGCGTTATAAATGTCATTATTATTTCCAAAGCTCAGCAGAAATTGAACCTGGATATATATTGTTACGGATGAACGACCTCGGTGCATAAAACAGATGTTGCAGGCTGCCGCGGGGCGACGTTAGCGGCAGAGGGCTGTACGACCAAATCAACTTTATTCTGGCCCTCTGCTCCAATCGTCGATACTCCCCGACCTCGCCAACCCGCGCTGACCAGCGCGCTTAAATGCGGCTCAAATAACCCCCCAGGGCCCACGCGTTGCAGGAAAGTCCTCGTCAAGCAGCGGACCCTATGGAGAGACGAACCCTCCGCCTTGAAGGTGTGTGGCCGATGACCGCCCCAGGCTCGTTGAGACTTTCCAAGTTTCCCTTTTGGGGGCGCGGAATGGCAGAAGAGTGCTTCAGTCACATCTCGGGTTGCAGGGATTTGACAACGGAATGAGCAGCTGTTTATACAGCAGAGTATTGGCATACATACATGTCGATCAATGCAGGCAGTCCGCTGCTGAGGAGGTGGGATGTACAATTATTTTAATAATAAATCACTACGGATGTTCCGTTCGATTACGCGACTAACCGGATAACATGAAAATAGTTAGGGGAAAGGGGGGGGGGAAAGTGGGTGATGAGCAAGGTTTGGTGATGTCATCGTCACCATTCCCCGCGTCACGCTGGGCGTGGCTTGTAGGGGGGTTTCCGGCCTTTGTGAGGCAGAATGTGAGGGCGGCCATCGTTTCCAAAGGGACCCGCGGTAATTACCGTAATTACCGCGGGTCCCGTTGCAAAAAAAGTAATTGTTAAGAATTTGTTGTCGATTAAATCAACTTTCCATCCTCGCTCTACTCAGTTGTGTTGTACATTTGAAACTTAAAGGAACGCAACGTCATTGGCGAATGCACGGGTGTAACAGTGTGAAAAAAAAAAACAAATGAATTAACGAAATTCGATCAGGTTGTTTGAAAAAGCGAGAGCGGTAAAAAATGCATGAATGATTAATTGTTCGTTTCTGAATCCGCTTGTCCTGGCGAGGGTCGCGGCGGCGGCAGCGTGTTGAGTAGTGGCGGTCCACACCTCCGTTTCCCTGGCGACGGAGGAATTCCCAGGCGTTCCCAGGCCAGCCAAGCAACATCGTCCCGGCAGCGTGTCGTGGGCCGGCCCTGGGGTCTTTGCCCAGTTGGACGTGCTGCCCAGTAGAGTTCCAGGAGGAGTCTACCGGGGGGGGGGGGGGGGGGGCAGCATCCTTACCAGGTGTTTCGTTGTAATTTATAAAATGGTAATTTTGTTAAATGGTTACTAAGACGGTTAGAGCCTTGCTGCGTGGCAGGAGAGCGTTGTATGATTACTGAAGAGGACAAAGTTTCAAGTTTTCAAGTTTCATTTATTAGGTATAGCCCTGTGAGCCATTCGGCTCTTGAATCGGGTGCAACCGCAACAAACAAAAAACAAAAACATGAACAAGAAACATGTTTAAGTGACTATGTGCAAACAGAAAATCCAAGAAAAGACAACAAAATATTGCAGAAAAAGCACCGTACACCAACGCTGTGTGCAAAAATCCCAGTGGGATGCAAGTCAAACAACAACAACAACCACAAGACAACTTAGATTAAGCCATCAGTCTAACTCTGTACTACAACAAACAAACATGGCCAAACCAAAAAACTTTTCGAAAATCACCAAAATAAAGCAATAAAACAGTGATCATAGGAACTGTGACCGAATTTTCACAATTAACGACGTAAACAACATGTACCACCAAACCCTGCAGCCATAGCTGGCTGCAAAGTGATCGGTAGGAGACTATGCAGCGTGGAGGAGGGCAATTTTACAGAGAAATTCGTTAGCGCAGTACCAGAGGTCGCAATCGGGTACCCGATACCCGTACCCTACCCGATACCCGGCTACCCATACCCGGCCGGGTACGGTACGGGTACCTGTTTGCGACCCTGGTGCAGCCGGGTACGTGTACGGGTAGGCCGTGAGTCACTGGTGAGTAACCATTTGTCACTCATTTCGGGTAGGGTACGGGTAGGGAACGGGTACCCGTACCCGGCCGGGTACGGGTACCCATTTGCGACCCTGTTGCGGCCGGGTACGGGTAAGGAATCAAAACCCGTTTTCGACCTCTTCGCAGCACCCAAGGATCAGCAATCATGCGGGACACCTAGAGCAAGATGGTGGTGGCGGTGATGAAACTGGACAAACACCGGAAATCAGGTGTCGTTCGTGCAACATATGCAGGGTCTTTCACAAAGGAAGTGATGGCGTGGTGTGGTGGCATCGGTAACATTCATAGTGATAACCTCGTGTTGTTGATTTTTACAATTTACCTCGAACCTCTTAGCCGGGTACCTCAGAGGCCAGTGCCGAGTTGGCACTGCTCATATCCTCGGTTCGAATCGAGGCAGCCATCTGTGGTTAAACCGGGTCCTCACGTGTCGTGGATTGTTGGTCTCAGCCCTGGTCACCAATGACTGCGAAACATTCAATTTGTCTCTGTGCTCAATTTGAATCATTCAAGCTGCGATGATAAAAAAATATTCACGGTCATTCGATCTGCATTACTCTCGGTGGCAGGGCAAGTGTGAAAGTGCTGCCCCTACTAAGCACAAGAGAGGCCCCTTAATGGGATCCCAGAGATGGCTTTGTGATATCCACTTCCATGAGTCGTTGTCTAAAGTAAATATTTGTACTGCTCTGCGAGAGATCCAAATGGAATTTTCGTTTCGTGACATGAATTGGGTTGAACTTGGGGAAAATAAAACTTAACACGGAGGCTTTCACGACTGGCTAGTTGTAATTACTGAAGAAACGTCGTCCTCGAATGGTAAATGTTGTGGATTTACTCTTCAACACACCGGTGTGCTGTACTAGTGTAGTGTCGTAGGTCTCTTCTTCCTCCTGCTCGAGGCTTGTGTGTGTGCGCGGGTGGCGTGCATCGCACACACACTCAGTCGGAGACGAGGTAGTTGCAGGAGGCACCGTACTTAACTTTTATTGTTGTTGTCGAGTTCACGCCACCAACTCCGGCCCCTCCTCTCTCACGACCACGCGGCCGCACGACCCGGCCCAGACACGACCCTGTCTGCGCTGCACCAACGGCGTCGACCAAAACAGCCAACTTCTCTCCGGCTGCTCAATGATCAGGCGAAGGCGGCAGCGACGACAGCGACGACGAGACGAGTCCACTCCCAGAACCGACAGCCCGGAGCTCTCGCTCTCCACTGCTTTTATTCCCCTCGGCGTGGCTTGGCTCCGCCCTAGCCACGCTTGGCTCCGCCCTAGCCACGCTTGGCCCCGCCCTAGCCACGCCTCCCTTCTCGAACCCACCAGAGGGTTCCAGGGGCCTCCCCACGAGGTCTACCGTGACCCTTGCCCCAGTTCCTCCGCCCTGCCGGCACACACACCGTGTATATGTTCAACGGCGTGTGCGCTAAGTGCCCACCTGCAGTTGCAGCTGCTGTACAACAGTCAGCGCTATGTCACTACACAAGTAACGATTCGGCATGTTTTGTTTACGTGACAAACCTTAGTAATTGGCTGTGTCGGGCGGTGGCGGGTTTAATGACACATTTATATTTACGCGATCTAACCCAAAAAAAACCTCTTACGGGGATAATACATGCTCAGATTTGTAAATGACGATAAAAATATACCGTGCTGATGAGTCCTAATCAGGACCAAACAAGTCCACAGCTGTCTATCACTGCATTACCGGTGCCTATCAGTCATTTGCTTAAATCTATTATGATCGTTACCTGAGACAAGCGGACCACAATGCACCTCTTCTTGGAAACGCTGATAGTTTTGCATATTTACACGGAGGTTGTGTGTTATCTACAAAATATGTACTGTGTACATATTTGGTTTATTCTCATCTCTCCCAGCCTATGTACACTTGTTCCTTAATTTCCTAACCTAACCGGACCCTCCGCGATGATAGATACACACAAAACGGAATCCTGCACATGCTTGACCGCAACCGACGCATCAAGCCGTGCCCAGAACGCTTCCAAGAGTGCCCCGAAAGGTTTGCCTCCCACTTTCACTCCCATCGTGCATCACCAGATTATCGTCATACCGCTGTCGATTCGTTGAAAGGCGTTTGTCCTTCGTCGTTTGTCCATCATGACTATAACTCGAGAAACAAAACTGGTGCAAGGATGAGCAAGGCAGTGCCAACAATCTCCCCTCAAAACTGGGGATTGTTTTTTTTTTATTGACAGGGTATATATATGGAGCCTTACCAGACAAGAGGGCTAAATATGCCACGGAGCCATTGGTGGGTTGTAATTACTGACAAGAGATGCCTCTTGACGGACATCTGAATTACGATATATTTCAACTCAATGTCTGCTGGAAGAAGGCCTCCCCAAACTCACCATGGTGGCGAGATGTTGACTGCCTCGCCTGATATACAGGAGGTCGTGGGTCCGATCCCGACCCTGACGCCTGCTGTGTATTTGGAGTCTACATGTCTCTCTCCCCGTGGTCGCGTGGATTTTTTCTCTGGGTCCTCCGTTTTTTTTCCTGGGCCTTTAGAATCAACGTACCTAGAGAGTATTTGGCTGATGCTATACATTTCCACGTGATGAGCCACTTCGTTGAGCTATAATTTGTGATAGCCAGGTCACTTCTGAAAAAGAGCTACGTAGCTCAGTGGGCCTTACCCAGTAAAGTAAAAAACATAGTTTATATTCTTGGTTCTTTCGGTAAAGTCACGTAGAAGGGAAATAATAATATAAATATAAAACAATTAAAATTCTCACGACGTTTCGACTGCAACACAAGCAATCATCATCAGGTGTGAAATCCACGGCAAGATATACCGTGCAAGAAACATTTCTTGCTGGGGATTTTGCTCGTGTTGCAGTCGAAACGTCGTGAGAATTTTAATTGTTTTATATTATTTTATTATTTCCCTTCTACGTGACTTTACCGAAAGAACCAAGAAGATGAATCCCTGCAGTCACGAAAGCTTTAAATGAAAAAAAAATAGTTCAGTTTAGTAGTTTAGTTTCAACTGTGTCCGTTGTAGTGGTAGTTGGGACCACGCTGGTCAGTGCAAGTTGGTGAAGCGGGGGGGAGGGGGGGGCACGCCCAGGACCGACGCAGCTATCACTCGTCACTGATGTTAACCGTGGGCCCAGTATTCTAACTCGGGTCACCGAGTGGTTAGCATGGAAACACATCTCGACAAACATGCGTCTACACCATTGGAACCTCATTTGCCAGTAAAAAATATGACAATTGTTTTTTTACCCTTCTATCTGGCAACAAAACTGACACCTTTTTTTGGCGTCATCTGGTCCAACACCACGTGAGACTAGGCTCTAAGGAAAGCTGTCTCGGGTGTGGACCAATCAACTTCAAGGACAGTGCATACATTATCAGAGTTATGTTTTTTGTTTGCATTATGACTGCAGGTATTGTGGTCTATGCAAACATGACTCCTTGTAAAAAAGGTGTCAGTTTTGTTGCCAGATAGAAGGGTAAAAAAACAATTATCAAACATGCGTCTGTACACGTGTTCACGGATGTACACCCACGTAGCTACGCACACACAGAGATAAACACATGCACACATCTGTGTACCTATCCACAAAACGATTCAAATGTTATGGCCTTACACAGATTGGCTAGAGGGTGCTATGGTCACCGCTATACCCAGCCATCTCTTCACAATGCTGATGTTTAACACACCACACTCGGTACTCATTAAAGGCTGAGTCGACCTAGCGGAGGGTCGGCACTAGTTTTTTTTCCAAAATCTCATGCGCTCCACATGTTTGACACTGGGATGTGCGTGTCGTACGTTAGGTTTGACCTGATCCTGACGTGTGAGGAACGGGTTTACGACCAGGTCGTGGAAGGTAAGAGGCCATGGCATTGTCCTCTCTCGGTTTGACACGTAGGAGACTTTTGCGACCAATATAATCCATAATACAGGTTTTTTTAGTTAGATCGCGTGAATACAGTTATAAATGTGTCGTCGCTAAACCCGCCACCACCCAACACAGTAGTGTACAGCAGAGCAAATCTACAACGTCATCACATCTACCCCTCTATTTAAGGAACGAAACTGGAGGATTTCTCCCCAAATCTTGCCGTCGCCTGATGATGCTGGTTGTATTTACTGGCGAAACGTCGTACTCGGCTTGTAAATGTTGTGGCTTTGCTCTCCAACAAACCGGTGTAGTAACGAATTGGCACGTTCTGTTTACGTGACAAACCTTACTAGTTGGCTGTGTCTGGTGATGGCGGGTTTAACGATATATTTACATGATCTAACCCAAAAAAACCTGTATTGTGTCCTCTCGCTTTACATTCTTTACATTTTCAAAATATCGAAGCATCTCCCCGTCATGAACTTCAGTTGCACATTCAACAGTCCCCCTTAATCGCCTTCCATTTCTCTCTCAAAGCCACACCTCTTCTTCCAATCTCTTCCCTCCCCTCGCCCGTTCACTCCTTCCCATCCCTCCCCTCCCTGCCTTTCCTTGAACCGCTTTTTGTGTTTAGTTGGTTGTCCTTCCCCCGCACCTCCGATTAGCACGGTTGGCTACGTACGGTGCAAAAGAAGTTCAACATGCCTAAGTGCCCCTCTATCTCTGTCACTCATTTCTCAATCCTTGTAGCACGCCCCTGTCAACTGCATCATTCAATTTGGTGTCACCGCTTTGTAAGCTACTTCAAACACCGCTCTTTAAATATAATTAGATGAGAAATTGGAATTAGATTAAACCGAGCACCACACGATGATCACCTCTCTTGGCAGCGAGGCTTTCCTGCATACATAATGATAATATGTTTGAAATACCATCGGTGATACTTTATTGAAATGTCCGTGGTTCGGTAGGCAGTTGACTCTGGCAATGAGACTTATCCCGATGAGATCTCACCTGGTTAAACACATCAACTCTCTAAACTCTGGAGCACAGCGTTCGGGAACCTGCGTCAGCGGAGTTTCTGTACACCCTCGCTGCGTCGCGGTCTGTGCTCCGTACAGGCTTCTTATTGCGCTCCAATAAAAAACATTTAAAAATAAATCCGTGCATGAACCTGACTCGACTGGGCCTCACAGAGCCCACCACCCCAGGCGTCCCCGTTGCTTGAGAAAATGTATTTATATTTCGATTTAAAGCTTTCGTGACTGCAGGGATTCATCTTCTTGGTTCTTTCGGTAAAGTCACGTAGAAGGGAAATAATAAAATTCTAAAAATAAAACATAATAAAATAATTCTCACGACGTTTCGGCCACAACGCAAGCAGCCGTCCTCAGGTGAAGAACAGGTCAGACGCTGTCTTTCCGACAGACCTGTTCTTCACCTGAGGACGGCTGCTTACGTTGTGGCCGAAACGTCGTGAGAATTGTATTTTATTATGTTTTATTTTTATTATTTTATTATTTCCCTTCTACGTGACTTTACCGAAAGAACCAAGAAGACGTATTTATATTATTTTTGCTGCTATAAATTTCCACGTCATAAGCCGCTTGGTTGAGCGATCATTTGCGGCCAGGTCGCTTCTTAAAAAGAAGGTAATAATACAGCTCAGTTGGCTTTACCTGGTCATATAAAAATACTCTTTGGTTCTTTCGGTAAAGTCACGTAGGTATAAAATAAATTAAATTAAATCACGACCTTTCGATCGCAGCACAAGCGACCGTCATCAGGCGGAACCAATACAGCAGGACAACTGCTGATTTATCAGTCGCGAAAACTTCAACTCTAGAATATAAAAAATCGTTTTGTTACAGTGCTTTGTTTACCTTTCCTATACTGTGCAATCCTATCGTGTTGGCGTATCGTTTGTTGTAACGTTCTGACCTCCTTTGGACATCTGTGAAAAAGCACTTCATAGCTCATCGGATTCCTCCGCTATAAACAGGGAGATCCCGTTCCCACAACCAATCTGTCAGCGTTCTGTCGAGCAGACCTGAGCGGCCGTGAGCAGGAGAGCTTCCAGCCGGTGCATGTCATCAACGTGGACGTGCAGGACAACCACGAGGACGCGACGCTCGGCGCCTTCCTCATCTGCGAGCTCTGCCAATGCGTGAGTGCGCTCCTCGGTAACACACGGGCGACATAGCACGGTAACCCGGGCGACTGCACAGTAACCCGGGCGACTGCACGGTAACCCGGGTGGCGTAGCACGTTAACGTGGGCAGGGTTGCCCACATGCCAACACACGCAGCGTCGCACAGTGACACGGGCGAGGTATCTATATATATAAAATCGCAAATCTGTCTGTCTGTGTGTGTGTCTGTGTGTCGCCGGACCATACGCAGTTTCATTGGACGGCGGTTGCCCCTGGCAACGGGTAGCGACGCATTCGCTGCCGGGTGGACGCCATTTTTAATTCCCATTAAAAATATGCGCACGCAATTGTCGTATAAACTCGATATACCCAGCGTTGCCTGGGGGGAAAATACATTTAAAATCTTATGAAAACTTTCAAACATTACATACCAATGAAAAAACAACTGTGTAATTACTTTTAAACCCGACGCGCCAAGAATCGATTCTCTGAATCGCGCAAAGGAATCGAAGGTTGTAGATTCCTTTACATTCGGACGATTCCCGTTTACTATAAGTTGCTTAAAGTCGATATAAACTGCTACGAACGGGAAATATCCGGCGTTGACCGGGGCAAAAATGTAATTAAAAACTCCTGAAAAAATAAAAAAACAATGAAAATGAAACTCTATCATTCAAAATGTAAACCCCCAACATGCCAGGAATCGATTCTTTGAATCGCACAAAGGACTAATCGAAGGTTGTAAATTACTTTAGGATCGCGCTTCCTGTTTAATATAAGTTGCTTATAGAGTTGATATAAACTGCTACGAATGGGAAATATCCGGCGTTGACTGGGGCAAAAATATAATGGTGAGGGCGGTTGTGAGTGGCGATTGTGAGTGGTGATTAGTGAGTGGTGAGGGGAGGTTGAGTGGTGAGGGTGACTGGTGAGGGTGAGTGGTGTGGGTGAGTGTTGAGGGTGAGTGGTGAGTGGTGATTGGTGAGGGTGTGATTGGTGAGGATGAGTGGTGAGGGAGAGTGGTGAGGGAGAGTGGTGAGTGGTGAGGGTGAGTGTTGAGGGTGAGTGGTGAGTGGTGATTGGTGAGGGTGTGATTGGTGAGGATGAGTGGTGAGGGAGAGTGGTGAGGGTGAATGGTGAGGGTGAGTGGTGAGTGGTGAGGGTGAGTGTTGAGGGTGAGTGGTGAGTGGTGATTGGTGAGGGTGTGATTGGTGAGGATGAGTGGTGAGGGAGAGTGGTGAGGGAGAGTGGTGAGGGTGAATGGTGAGGGTGAGTGCTGAGTGGTGAGGGTGAGTGTTGAGGGTGAGTGGTGAGCGCGTGTATGTGTACCTATGGACGGGGGGCGCGTGTGTGGGGCGAGCGGTAGTGTAGTGGTTAGTGCGCTGCGCTATGAACTCGGCGACCCGAGTTCGATTCCCACTTACTACCACCACCTGTGACGATCATTTGAACCGGTCCTGGGCCTCCCCTAGGTCGACTCAGCCTCAAACGAGTAACCGTGGTGTGAACATCGCCACTGGAGAGACAAAGACGGCCGGGCGTCGAGAATCCAAGTCCCGGGCGAAGCCGGGTAGTAAAGCTAGTATGTGTATGAAGTCGTGGTTGCACTGTTTGGCACACTGCGCTCTGAACCTCACGAGTTAAGTTCAACTCCCAGCCGCGGCTAGCCGAGTTAGCGAGCGGTATCTGAATTGGTCCTGGGCCCCCGACCTTGACCAAAGCGCACTGACTAGTGTGAAGAAGTATGGTGAAACATCCGCCATAACCAACAAACCATGGCGGAAGCCTCCTCCACCCAGCAGTGGATTAACAAAGGGCTGTAACTTATTTATAAGAGAAAAAAAATCTTATATTTGCCCTTACGCCACCGCTTAATTTCCCATGCACACGGCAACGTTTTCAATCCGAAGTCATCTTCTCATCACGTCTACCCATTAACTTGAGCTTGACACAGGGAGGCTCCCGCGCGTTAATAAAAGTGGAGCATCGTTCGGCATCAACACGGCACGGGGCCGTGACACGTTCCACGAACGCTCGCTGCGCGGAACTTTAAATAAATCACGGGGCGACATTCAGCGCTCCTCACGATACCCCCCCCCGCCCCGCCGTGCCCCACGAGCGTAAGAAGGGCTTCTCAAGAAACGTTTGACAAATAACAGCACCGTCGTTACTGTTTACTTTAGCGGAGAGACAGACCGCGGTTAAATGTGGGTCCTGAGGCTCGTAGCGAAGTGCTCGGTGCTTCACGATTTAACGGTGGTAATTTTGCGCTTTTTGCAATTTCTTTCGGTTTGTGGAATTGCACGTGGCATGAAAAGCAGTGTAGATTTCATCGGGAGGAGGAGGTGGTTGCGATTGGTTCGGGGGCCACGTGTGCAGGGTGGAGGAGGAGGGCATTGGAGTGGCTCCCAGAGTGACGGTGGTGTTGGTGGTTGCTGACTGTGGCGCAGAGTTCGCAACCGGTTACCCGATACCCGTACCCTACCCGATACCCGGCTACCCGTACCCGGCCGGGTACGGGTAGCCGTTTGCGACCCTGGTGCGGCCGGGTACGGGTCGGCCGTGAGTCACTGGTGAGAAACTGTTTGTCACTCATTTCGGGTAGGGAACGGGTACGGGTACGTTTGCGACTCTCTTCTGTGGCAGTAACTGTAAAAGTGGCCGTTGAAGGATGTGTTGGACGTGTAACAGCTACGCAATCTAGCGGAAAGGAATCATTGGCAAGGTGTGGTAGGATTGGCAGTTCAGGCCCATGGTAACCTCTTGATCTCAGCACCTTCACCTCATTTAACCGCCGAACACAGCCATAACCTTCATTAACATCGCTCCTCTGCCACCACTTGTCCCCTTGACGTCACTTGTGCATGCGTCTGTTTGTGTGTGTGTGTGGGGAGCGGTGGTGCAATGGTTAGCACGCTGCGCTACGAACTCGGTGACCCAAGTTCGATTCCTGCTCGTGGTCAACACGAGTGACGAATATCTGAACCGGTCCTGGTCCTCCTCCTAGGTCGACTCAGCCTCAAATGAATGTATGCATGAATGTTGAACTTCTTTCGCAGCGTACGTAGCCAACTGTGCTCATTGGAGGTGCGGAGGAAGGACAGCAAACTAACCAACAAAAAGCAGAGCACCTGGTGCGGTGTGTAAACATAACCACTGGGGAGCCAAAGGCGGCCGGGCGTGGTTCATAGGTACTGCTGCTACTCGCTAACAGCACTTGGCCCAACAGTCTGTTACAGGCTACACGGGGTGGCATCTTTGTCTCTTTGTTGTTTGTTTGTGCCGTCTCATTCGCGAGCTGCAGATCCAGCTCACCGAGGACCTGGACAATGAGATCGACGAACTCGTGCAGGACTTTGAGGAGAAGAGCGGGAAGCTGATTCTGCACACGGTGTGCTTCTACTGATGGCGGAGTGGGGGGTTTTCTCTCCGCGGGTACGAGGAGCTTTTGGGGGGGGGGGGGTGCTGAGATTCACGAGGTGGGGGGGGTGGGGCTTGAGATGGGAGGCATCCCATCTTGCACTGGCACCTCCCCCGCCGCCTTTCCACCATGCCCCCCAATTAGTTCCGTTTAACTGCCAACCGAGATGACACTTGGCTGACACTCGGCTGGCGTTGAGCTTGCTCATGGATGGCCGCACCGAGTGCCCGAGACGATGCCATTGCAGTGCCGGGTCCCTGGTGCAAGGAATTAAATGGGACGCCCCCCCCCCCCCAGCTCCCCCTCCACCTCCCCCCACTGCCCCCCCCCCACCCTCGTGCGTCGTCTGGGGGATCCTTCCAGCCCGTGGGCCGCGATGCAGTTGCACCGCCTGCACACTCGCCAGCCGTGCCGCTGCGCCAGTGAACCCCGGTTATTGCGGTCGCGACAAAAGGGAAGAGAATTGATCACCGCCAAAGGTCACAGGGGGGTGGGGTGGGGGGAGGGGGTGGGGGGGGGGGAGGGGTCACGCACGTGATTGCGCAACGCAACCTCGCGTGTTTTTGCCGGTCCGCAGCAAAATGTCACAAGCCGTCGGTGTCCCGTCTGCCGCAACTAATTAGACGGAGTGAGTCATTAATTCCTCCTGCGTCTCTCCCAATTCCTCACAGGGTACCCCCCCCCCCCCTCCAACCCAGCGCCTAGCGTCAACCCCCCGCCTCTTGGAAGGGAGCAGATGTGAGTGAGTGAGTGAGTGGGTGAGTGAGTGAGTGAGTGGGTGGGTGAGTGAGTGAGTGAGTGGGTGAGTGAGTGAGTGAGTGGGTGGGTGGGTGAGTGAGTGAGTGAGTGACTGGGTGGGTGGGTGAGTGAGTGAGTGAGTGGGTGAGTGAGTGAGTGAGTGGGTGGGTGGGTGAGTGAGTGAGTGGGTGGGTGGGTGGGTGGGTGAGTGAGTGGGTGGGTGGGTGGGTGAGTGAGTGAGTGAGTGAGCGAGCGGTACGTTGCCGTTTTGCTCATGGCAGAGTGGCGGGCACTGGTCAAAGTGAAAAGTCGGAATGGATCGGGCGCACAGCGGAGCGGAGTGGGGGCTGGGTGACGGTGGGCGCTTGAAGGTGAAGAACGGACAAAGGAAATGTTTAAGACTGCCGGACAAAACACCGAGAGGTAGCATTCGATTTAAAGCTTTCGTGACTGCAGGGATTCATCTTCTTGGTTCTTTCGGTAAAGTCACGTAGAAGGGAAGTAATAAAATAATAAAAATAAAACATAAACTAATTCTCACGACGTTTCGGCCAAAACGCAAGCAGCCGTCCTCAGGTGAAGAACAGGTCTGTCGGGGAGACAGCGTCTGAATGAAACACCACCACGCTTGGAGCGTATATTTAAGCTGGGTTGGAAGGGGGGAAGGGCGCCTTGACAAAAGAATTTGCATCCCAACTTAAATATACGCTCCAAGCGTGGTGGTGTTTCATTCAGACGCTGTCTCCCCGACAGACCTGGTCTTCACCTGTGGACGGCTGCTTGCGTTGTGGCCGAAACGTCGTGAGAATTATTTTATTATGTTTTATTTTTATTTATTTTATTACTTCCCTGACTGCAAGGAATCATATTCTTAGGTTTTTTCGGTAAAGTCACCTAGGTAAAACATCAAAATTAATGAAAATAAAATAAAAACAAAAATCACGACGTTTCGGAGGCAACACAAGTCTCCGTCATCAGGTGGGACCGTCACAGCCGAATTAACTGCATCACGTGATTTTTGTTTTTATTTTATTTTCATTAATTTTGATGTTTTACCTACGTGACTTTACCGAAAAAAACCTAAGAATATACTTCCCTTCTACGTGACTTTACCGAAAGAACCAAGAAGAGGTAGCATTCGGTTTGGGGACAGTCCCGGGGGTTGGTGCTAGTGCTAGTACGAGTGCGGCGAGGGTTAGGGGATAGAGTTCGTGTTTTATTGACTCGTTTTGTTAGCGGTAGGGCGAGTGTTTGGCTAGTTTGCCTATGGATTGGGTGGAAGAGCCGTGTTCAGTTAGCCAGTGGAGTTTGGGTTCGGGGTAGAGCTTCTAGGGCAGTTTGGTTAGGGGTGGGCGTAGTGTGTGTGATTCACGAGTGGTAGTTATGGCTACGGGTCGTATTCAGGTTGGCTAACGTTGACGATATATTCAGTGGCAGTGTTGGTTTATCGTGAGCTCACACACTTGAGGTCGGCGGTAGAGCTCGGAGCTGGTTGGATAGTGATTCAGGGTGCAAAGTATAGGAAAGGTAAGCAAGTCACAAAGAAGTCTTATGAGTAGAAATTGCTATAGTACATCAAATCCTGCCGATTTTTCAACAAGAAATGCAAGCATGGGCAGCAACATAAAAAGTATCAGACCACACCAAGACAACAACAACACAACCCCTCACGTTGAAATGTGAGCTGTCGAAACCCTCGGGGGGGAGGGGGGGGCATAAGGATCAAAAGTTACAAATCACAATTGCAAATGATCACACTTGTTTACCCGGGCTGGCCCCACCGAGTCTCAAGACTCTTTTGCTGGAGGGTCCTGCCCAGTTTTTTACAGTAACGGGGCGGTGCTGCCGCTGCGTGTAATCCCAATCGAGTGATTTCCAGGTAATTTTTAAGTTTTTATAATTTGATTCCATGGGTTTAAGTATCTATAGACATGTGCGTATGTATCTATTTGTCTTTGTGTGTGTATAGACACACGTGCGTATGTACGTAGGTAACAGCCTGTACCAATTAGGATTGCCGCATCTGTCCACACGTCACACTCTGCGGCTCGAAACCAGAATGCACGGCTCCCCAAAATTCATTTGTCTGGAATTTCTGCAGCTTATTTTTTTCTACGGTAGTTGAGCCGCCGTTGACGCGCGATTGGCTCGCGGCCCAATAAACCACAGTGCGGGGGAGCGACGCGGACAGAGCCAGCTGCCGTGGCCCTGTGGTTAAAGGCACTCGGCAAAGAATCAGACGGCGAATTCACATCATGGTTTCGGTGTGGGGTGGTCCGATCTTTCGGTCATCATTTCTTTACGTTCGTTAAAGTTCATTAACGGCTGTGCTAAGAAAGAGGTTGGACGCTGCCGTAATAATGCGGAATTTCCACCGGTGAAGATGATGCGCTCGTTTGAGATGGGCAACGCCGACTTGGAGACGGAGGCTAGAGGCGAGTGGGCAGTCACAGGGCGGCACTCCGTCAGTGTTGCTGCTGGTGGAAATTCCACGTTCCCGTGACGAGTGGCCAGTCTGTCCTCGGCCGAACACCTCTTTCACGTGGAATAAATGAAAGCCGTCTCAATGTACGCGGTCGAGCGTTGTGCAATGGTGATTACTCGTCACTGTTCAAGGTCGCCGTCTGAGAAAATCCTCACGCTGCGAGTGAGGGTTTTGGCGCATTCGGTAAGAGAGCCGCAGTCCACGTGTGATGCAGACCTCAACCCACCCACGGGAGAAACCCTGCACACATCTGGCACAGAACCTTAACTTCAATCTTGGCGGAATTCTCAGCTCGTGCGTTTCCAATCCAATTCACACGACCGTGATGTAATGCGATGTAAATATGCAATATAAATAATAATGTAATAAACGCTAAATAGTGCTTAATGATTCTCTAAATGAGCCCTTGCTGTCTCGTCACGCCGTGTTAATTAAATACATTCTGCGGTCTCGTTGCAAGTGCTTGAACTCGGTGTTTGTTGTCCTTGAGGTTGTCTAGTGAGGGCATTGTCCCGTAGCGGCGGTGGTGGCGGTGAGATGTTGTCTCCCTCGCCTGGTGTGCAGGACGTCGTGGGTTCGATCTCGAGCCGGACGCCAGCTGCTGCTGTATATTTTGAGTTTGCTTGTCTCTCTCTCTCTCTCTCATCATTATCACGGTGGTTAGGAGATGTTAACTACCTCGCCTGCTATGCAGGACGTCGTGGGTTCGATCTCGAGCCGGACGCCAGCTGCTGCTGTATATTTAGAGTTTGCTTGTCTCTCTCTCTCTCTCTCATCATTATCACGGTGGTTAGGAGATGTTAACTACCTCGCCTGGTCTACAGGACGTCGTGGGTTCGATCCCGAGCCGGACACCAGCTGTATATTTAGAGTTTGCTTGTCTCTCTCCCTGTGGTCGCGTGGATTTTTCTCCGGGTCCTCCGGTTTTTCCCTCCACATATAAAAACACGCGGATGAGATGAGGGTTCTGTATGGGTTTAGATGAGGGTTCTGTATGGGTTTAGATGAGGGTTCTGTATGGGTTTAGATGAGGGTTTTGTATGGGTTTAGATGAGGGTTTTCTATCGGATGACAAGATAGTTCTGTATCATATAATTCTCCTGTATTGGCTGGCAAACAGGTAAATGAGATGATGGTTCTGTAGTGGAAGGAAAAGAGTTCCCGTATTGGATGAGGGTTCCGTGTAGGATTCGGCAAAGGTTCTGAATTGCGTGCATGAAGGTGTATCGGCCCGGTGATTTCTGTACTACACGGTCATGCATCTGATACGGCAAACCCTTCGTCTGGTTAGGGTGCCTTTGTTCAGCTCATAAAGTGCTGACCAATTTCACGCAATCATGCACAGTAATAATAACCCTACACACCCTATTACAACACTCTATTAAACACCATTGTCATGTACATGCCGTTGTTAATAACTAATTGCTATTTCGTGACTGCTGCCTTATTTTATTAATATTATGCTTGTTTACACAGGAAACTATTGTTTTTTTATGAGGATCCTGTAATGGTTTTGCAGTTGGAGGACGATGTCGTCGCTGCTATGTGTACTTGAATCCCAATTGAGTAATTTTACTGGTTTTGTTTTTCGGCATTTGGGATGTTTCGGCCAATGCCAGTTACATTGTACGTTTTTTTTTGTTTTTTTTTGTTGTAGCTATGCGAGCAAAACCAGAGGACCTGGGAGAAACCCATTCAGAACACGGGGAGAACATGTTGAGAACATACAGAAAGGCACCCGAGGTCGGGGAATCGAACACGGGCCCCTGATGCTGTGAGGCGCAAGTGTTACCGATGCACCACCCTGCCATATTAACACTGATCGTTGAACTTAAAAAAAACTCGTTATGCGTTGGTGCGAAGCATTATAGGGGGGGGGGATAATTAATTTAATATCGCTCCCGACAGCGCATCATCAGCCTTGTTTGTGTGGACTTAGGATCCCCTTGAGGTAGACAGACCCTCCGTGCGCTTGCCAATAACATCTGGCAACCCAGCGGCGGTATTCATTTACCAAACAAGACTCTGCTGATGGAATCCTGAAGGTTGAAACTCGCCTGAGAGATCGATGTGTGTGCTGCCGTGAGTTACGTCTGCGTGGAAGGCCGCTATCCGCTGAGTCACCCGCTCCGCCCTCATGTCAACTTAATTCGGTAAAACTGTGGGGTCATTTTGATGAAAGAAGTGTAGAGTCTGCCCTCCTGATTATTGATACAGAGCCCAGCCTTGCCCCCGTGCCGTGCACGTTGCTGCGTGACAGAGGAGGCTACCCCCTTTTAAAGGCTGCCGGTTTAGCGCATGACTCAGCTAATGCGCTTGACAGCCGGGCTCATAACGCGCTGAAGACTCGCGTCGTCCCGCGTTAAATAAGCCGCCCGAACCACTGCAGCTGTGAAGGTCTGGCAAAACTTGTACGGGAAGAAAAAAATTATAATAATCATTTACATGCCGGGGGTGGAGCGGCGGGAACAGCGGTTGGCACAGCGGCGCTGCGAAATTCAGCGACCTGAGTTCAATTTCGAGACGTGGATAACCCCGTAGGTGGTGTAGGTGGTGTTTGATATTTCATTTTTTACCTACGTGACTTTACCGAAAGAACTAAGAGTATGAATCCTTGCAGTCACGAAAGCTTCAAATCTAGAATTGGAAACCCGGTCCTGCACTGCCCCCCCCATCCCCTCCCCTTTAAGCAAACCTGCAGTGACCAGCGTGGTTTGAAGCAATGGTCATCCAACCTCCATGATCCACGCAGCATGGGAAGCATCTTCTTGGTTCTTTCGGTAAAGTCACGTAGAAGGAAAATAATAAAATAATAAAAATAAAACATTATAAAATAATTCTCACGACGTTTCGGCCACAACGCAAGCAGCCGTCTTCAGGTGCAGAACAGGTCTTCTCGACAGGTCTGTCGAGAAGACCTGTTCTCCACCTGAAGACGGCTTCTGTTCTCCACCTGTTCTCCACCTGAAGACGGCTGCTTGCGTTGTGGCCGAAACGTCGTGAGAATTATTTTATTATGTTTTATTTTTATTATTTTATTATTTTCCTTCTACATGACTTTACCGAAAGAACCAAAAAGATGAATCCCTGCAGTCACGAAAGCATGGGAAGCCTTCATCCAGCAGTGGATTGACAAAGGCCTGAACATTATTGTTTTTATTCAATAAATACCGTCGATGGCAGCGGTGACGGAGTGATGTCTGAACTGGACCTGGGCGCCCTTCCACTCGTACCGGTCATGCACGGAGAAGTATGGCCAAACGACCCCCCGTGACCGACAAAAGCGTCCGTCCGGCGGTTCACTCTCCGTTGTTTGAGCAGACAATTGAATAAACCCAACAACTTTCGATTTAAAGCTTTCGTGACTGCAGGGATTCATCTTCTTGGTTCTTTTGGTAAAGTCACGTAGAATGGAAATAATAAAATATTAAAATAATCCTTTTTTTATGTTTTCTTTTTATTATTTTATTATTTCCATTCTACGTGACTTTACCGAAAGAACCAAGAAGATTAACCCAACAACGCTTTGTGGAACAGCATTGCCTCCTATATGTTGGCAACCCCCCGGGTTGCATGAAGTCGTTGTAAGTACACCATTGGAACCTCCTTTGCCAGTAGCAAAATATGATAATTGTTTTTGCTACCCTTTTATCTGGCAACAAAACTGACACCTTTTTTTCACAAGGAGTCATGTTTGCATTGACCACAATACCTGCGGTCGGAATGCAAACAAAAAACACACAACTCTGATAATATATGCACTGTAAGTACCCCGGGTATTTAAAAAATAAATGTTTTGACCAAATCTAGACGAAATTTTAACAACGATCTAATTGTGCCTTTTAAATAACCCGGTACAATATGAGGGATACGAGAAATGCAATTTCTGGAAAGGAAAGCGACCAGGTTAGGCAAGCGGGAGGCAAGGGAGACACTTCTAGCTTAATTGAGTTAGCCGGCAGCGGGATAGACAAAGGGCCCAACATTATTGTTCATATTCATTACACGCAGTGGTATAGGGCAACAATTGACTATTCCTCGCCAAGAGTGCGATGATACGAACAGAATTCCGTACGACGGGAGATCGGGTTTCATGCTGACAGGTTTTATTGTGTGGAATCCAATTGACTAGCTCTAATAATAATAACCGCCTTGCGTCTCCCGGCTTTGGACGGCGAGCTCTTGGCACGCGAAGGAATCGGGGAGGCTGATTTATGTCTCAAAATATGAGCCGGTGACCTGCGCTTGAGTCATCGCCAGCGGGTTTTTGTGAAAACCGGTGAGAACAATATACACGAGACAGGGTCGGGGAGGAGGCAAAGAGAGTGGCAAGCGGGGACTTAAGCACGGTGGCGAGGAGATGTTAACTCCCTCGCCTGGTGTGCAGGAGGTCGTGGGTTCGATCTCGACCCTGACGCCTGCTGTATATTTGGAGTCTGCATCTCTCTGTCATCATGAACACGGTGGCTAGGAGATGTTAACTCCCTCGCCTGGTGTGCAGGAGATCGTGGGTTCGAACCCGACCCTGACGCCTGCTGTATATTTGGAGTCTGCATCTCTCTGTCATCATGAACACGGTGGCTAGGAGATGTTAACTCCCTCGCCTGGTATGCAGGAGGTCGTGGGTTCGATCTCGACTCTGACGCCTGCTGTATATTTGGAGTCTGCATCTCTCTGTCATCATGATCACGGTGGCTAGATGTTAACTCCCTCGCCTGGTATGCAGGAGGTCGTGGGTTCGAACCCGACCCTGACGCCTGCTGTATATTTGGAGTCTGCATCTTTCTGTCATCATGATCACGGTGGCTAGATGTTAACTCCCTCGCCTGGTATGCAGGAGGTCGTGGGTTCGATCTCGACTCTGACGCCTGCTGTATATTTGGAGTCTGCATCTCTCTGTCATCATGAACACGGTGGCTAGGAGATGTTAACTCCCTCGCCTGGTATGCAGGAGATCGTGGGTTCGAACCCGACCCTGACGCCTGCTGCTGTATATTTGGAGTTTGCGTGTTTTCCCCGTGACTGCGTGGATTTTTCTCCGGTTCCAGTTTTTCCCTCATTTATAATCAACACGCGTTTAGAGTTTTTGGCTGCTATAAATGTCCACCTGATAAGCCACTTCGTTGAGTTATCATTTGTGGCCAGGTCGCTTCTGAAAACCCCAGAAGACCATGAGGAAAATCCACGCGACCACGGGGAGAACGTGCAAACTCCAAATATACAGCAGCAGGCGTCAGGGTCGGGTTCGAACCCACGATCTCCTGCATACCAGGCGAGGGAGTTAACATCTCCTAGCCACCGTGTTCATGATGACAGAGAGATGCAGACTACGAATGTACAGCAGGCGTCAGGGTCGCGATCGAACCCACGAACCTTATGCATACCAGGCGAGGTCGTTAACATCTCCCCACCGTGGCACCCCAGTCTCTCACGAGCTATGTTGGAACCTATTAAGCAAACAGTTGCTCGAGGGTTTAAAAAAAATCAAAATTAATGGGGGATTTGGTTCGGAAGAGCAAGAGGAATAAACACGTCACGATTCTTCTCCGTAATTCAATTTTGGCTTAACGTAATTTACATAGCGCCTTAGCGAATGCACTTCACAGAGAAATGGTACATATGAATGTAATGATACGATTGAGGATGACGATTCGATTCATGAATGGTAAACTAACCTGTAAACTAAACTTTTATATTTCGATTTACAGCTTTCGTGACTGCAGGGATTCATCTTCTTGGTTCTTTCGGTAAAGTCACGTAGAAGGGAAGTAATAAAATAATAAAAATAAAACATAATAAAATAATTCTCACGACGTTTCTGCCACAAACGTCGTGAGAATTATTTTATTATGTTTTATTTGTATTATTTTATTACTTCCCTTCTACGTGACTTTACCGAAAGAACCAAGACGACGATTTGTATGTTGTATTATGTCGTGTATCATCACCGACGCAGCCCGTAAACACGTCGGAGGGCTGTGACTTGCGTAACGCCAAACCATGTACCCGAATACCCGAGTGTTTCGGGCAGTGCCTTGTCTCCTCTGGCGATCCTGAGACCCTGCGATTTCAATGCCTCGTTCCCACGCCGAGACAAAGCTATTCTCCGTAAGACAACGAGGGCTATATTCTTGGTTCTTTCGGTAAAGTCACGGAGAAGGGAAATAATAAAATTATAAAAATATAAAACAATACAATTCTCACGACGTTTCGACTGCCACACTCGCAATCGTCATCAGGTGTGAAATCCACAGCAAAAAAAATTGAAAAAAATTAACCCGTAAAAACAAAGTTTTTCACTATAAATCCTTTATATGCGTGGCATCGGTTTTATTTTATTATTCATTTCTGTTTTTCTTGAGTAAGAGTTTCATTTTTATCACATTGGTATTTTAAATTAAATGTGAAAAAAAAATTGTTCCTAAAAAGTGGAAAATTTTGGAAACATCTTTTCACGAAAATAAATTGTCACGCACAATGAGTCTGTGTGCAAAATGTCAGCTCGATTGGATCACGGGAAGTGGGTTAAAAAACGACCGAAAGATTTGCACGGTCGTAAGCGCGCAAGCAAGCAAGTGAACTTAATATAAAGGATTTAAAAAGTGGCGTTTTTTTCTTAACGTCAGCACCACGGACAACGATTTGGCAGTTGGTCAGATGGACAAGTCCATCTATGTTCGGAAAAGAGGAGGGGGGAGAGGAAGAGAATGGAATGCGGTCTGAAAGTCACCGTAAGCGTGAACACAATCAATTAAGACCCGAAAAGGTTTATCAAATCCTTCCAATGATTGCTAAGCCAAAATCCATCTTCTCGGTTGAAATTGTCTCTGTGTTTGTATATGTGGACTAGCAGAAGTGCCCGGCGTTGCCCGGGTGAAAAATATATTTCTTAATAACCTTACATATATACACAGATGGGCTGCTACCCCTGCCCCCCCCCCCCCAGCCACGATCTCCTGGGCCGCTGTGCAGTAATATGTACGGCCTATAGTGTGGTGGGGTGTCGAGGCCTAGTACCGTGCAGAGCCTCCGGCCTCGCCTAAATTGCCCACCCGGCTGAGGCTGGGTACTGGGGCCGTTACCCCCCCCCCCCCCCCCGCGCTACAATAATACTGTCTAATCGCTATAATTTTATTATCTACCGACCCTATAATAGTAATTGCACACATTGGGGTGGGGGGGGAGTGAAGAGGACGTGAAACGTTGATGAATTTACCTCAGAGTCGCGTGTTAATGCATGCGCATATTTTTAACGGGAATTAAAAATGGCGTCCACCCCGCAGCGAATGCGTCGCTACCCGTCGCCAGGGGCAACCGCCGTGGAAAACCAAACGGACCAATCGTGTCTCGCAAATCCCTCACATTTCGTCCAATGAAACTGCGTATGGTCCGGCGACACACAAACAGACAGACAGACAGATTTGCGATTTTATATATATAGATAGCCGCATGGCACCGTTACATTAAGTGCGTCTGGTGTGTTAGCTGATCGTAATCTATCGCATGTCCGTAAATATGTCAGCGAGTTAAAGCGACTACTTTTGAGATAGAATAAAAACAGATGGAATATCCGTCTTCACCCCCCCCCCCCCTCATTCTATGTAAGTGAACAATAACTATGATTTTCATCGTATAAGTTTCATTTTTTGTGCATTAATCCGTGTTTTCGTTTTTGGCCGGGCCACCTTTTTTCCCCCTCTTCTCCCGGACAATCGAGAGATGACTGCACTCATTTTATATTCCCCGTAAGAATATTTAAAAATATATATATTCAACACATTCGTCATTAACACTGTGCGCGTGGTCTTACCAGAAGAAGAAACACAATATACAATAGGCGACGTTTGGAGCAATGACCTTTAACTTATCTGGCAGCTTAACGTAGGAACAAAAAAGGGGGACAGAATAGGGACGATTTAGATGGCAGGGGCGTGCTGCGTGGATTGAAGAATGGGTGACCGCTATAGAGGACTACTTGGAGATCACGAAAGGGTCGGGAAGAGGAAGAGAATGACAGCGCTTTTATACATTGATATCCTATGCAGAATGTGCTATCAAGAAGGGCCGAAATATCGCCTGTATTATATAAGTTTGTTTTCTTTTTAAAGGCCACGCAGTGTTATTAACAAATGCGTTTGAGTCATGTACAGTGTCGTGCTTTACGCACCACTGCCAACGCAGTGTCATTGAATAATGTCACCCCTAAGGATGGTAGGACCAGTTCGATCCCTGCTTTGGAGTTGGAACTCGCAATCCTTCCAACTGCGTGCCGGGCGCTCTTGCAACATAGCAACTCGAGCAGATCGATTTTGCAATCGATAATTAACGCATCTCAATCGGCCCCCACCTAGTTAACAAATCACGTGGTACAATGTGACCTGTAATTCAAAGATTTGATTTTGTTTCAAAATGTAGCGATGCTGTGTTGGTCTCTCTACGTGTAAACAGAAAATGGTCAAAGTTTCTGCTCAAATGTGCAGTGGGGTCGTGATCATATCCCCCCTTGGTGTCTTTGCGTTTCTCACATTCTGGGAATTCCACACTCCTACGGAGCGGACCCATCAATTAATAGGAAGACCACGGCACTGGTGACTTTGTACAAAGTGATCAGTTGAGAAATGAAACGAGTAATTTGGGTGCCACTCATCTCCATTGGCGCCTGTGAGCCTGAGGTGGAAATTCCACATTCCCACTACGGGTGCCAGCCGTATATTCTTAACGATTCTTAAACCGATATACTGACTACAACTGCACAGTAGTCTTATGATCCCGATCTCGTATCATGTTGGAATATGAGCAGGGTTGAGCTTAGTGCTAAATGAGAAACTAAACTATTTTCATTTTACCAGGTAAGGCCCAGTGAGCTATCGAGCTATTTTACAAAATCGACCTGGCCATAAATGAAAGCTCAAAGAAGTGGTGTATCATCAACGTGGAAATGTACAGCAACCAGATACTCTTAAACGCGTGATGTTGATTCTAAATGTGGAGCGAAAAACATAAGGAGGACCCGGAAAAAAATCCACGCGACCACAGGGAGAACATGCAAACTCCAGATATACAACAGGCGGGATCGAACCCACGATCCTTTTGTATACCAGGAAGAGGTATTTACACTATGAGACCTCCTTTACCAGTGGCAAAATATAGTAATAGGTTTTTACCCTTTAAACTGGTACAAAACTGACACCTTTATACAAGGCATCATGTTTGCAATAACCACAACACAAGCAGTCAAAATGCAAACAGAAAGAAACAACTCTGATAATGATAATGATATGCACTGTCCTTGAAGTTGATTGGTCCACACCCGAGACTGCTTTTCTTAGAGCCTAGTCTCCATTGATGTTGAACCAGATGACGCCAAGGACAGTGCATATCATTATCAGAGTTGTTTCTTTCAGTTTGCATTTTGACTGCTTGTGTTGTGCTTATTGCAAACATGATGCCTTGTATAAAGGTGTCAGTTTTGTACCAGTTTAAAGGGTAAAAACCTATTACTACAGGAAGAGGTAGTTAACATCTCTCCACCACGATGGCGTGCCAGGTGTTGTAGGTACAGCTCTACGAGTTGGACAGGAGATGGCAGGACACCAGTGAGTCCAACCCGCATACTTGTGTGTGTGTTTGTGGATTTAATCGATCGGTGCAGAGATTTGAATAATATCCCCTCTTGCATGTGTGGGTTTTCTCTGGGTGCTATAATTTCCTTGCACACGACAAGTAAATTAATGTTTTTTATCGTCCCAGAATGCAGCACTAAAGTAAATGAGTTTTTTTTTTGTTTCGTATATATATTGCGAAATGTTAGTTTGTTTTATGCTGACAGGAACCCCCCCCCCCCATGCTTTATAAATAGTGCTCTTACCAGTAACGTCAGCTTCAGCAAATTCTGACACTGCTGATAATACCCTGCAAGTTGAAACTGGTCTGGAGGGCTTGTTTAAATAAACACCGCTGGTTGAATAAAGTCTAGGATCGGCAATAGGGGCGATTGACTAACACCTTTTATTTTATTTTTTTCACAAGTCATGAATGGATAAAGCGAACGCAAACCACCCCCAGTTACTGAAAGGTCCTCAGACTCAGCGCGTCTCTACTGGGTATATAATTGGCATCGTATACTGATTATGTATTTGTATACAAGATGGGAGCTGTTTTGTTTAATATATATAACGGGGGTTCCTACATTGGCTTATCGCATTCACCACAAACTTACACATTTTATCCCCCCCCCCCTTACCATCTCCATGCCGCCCCCACTTCCACGCTCCCCCAATCCCATTCCTAACCCCCCCCCACCTTCACCTCACCTCGGCACCACCACCACCATCCCCCCCCTCTCCACCGTCATCCCCAACCAATTGATGTGCACGTTGCGGCGTAGCGAAAGCCAAACGTGTGACATCAGTGCAGTGTCGCGGTGCACAGCCGCACATGCATGCATCGCTCGTTAGTTCCGGCTGCCCCCCCCCCTCTCGATGTTGGACGAGGCAATTGCATAGGGCACGCGCGTTCGTGTTAATACAGTATCTACTGCAGTATTGTGTCCGAGCACAATTGCAGTTTCGCGGTCACGTGCGTTTAGGATTCTGTGCGGGTATCGAGTTGATTTTTTTGTGTCTGCCGGCGATTTTGTCGCGTGTCGGTTAGCAGTTCCACTCCCGAGCGTTCGTTACAACAGCAGCATTGTATTATTAATACGCTCAGGACACATATATATAAACAAACAAACACGTAACGTTTATTAATGTAGCATTTTTTTTTCGCGACGCGTGACAGAGGACTGCAAAATGCAACGCAAATTCGGCAGCCTCAATTAAAACCGGTGCATTCTTAGTCGGCGGTTACGGCGGCGTGAACGAGGGGACGAGACAGCTCCGGTGAGAGGGGAGAGAGAGGGGAGAGAGGTGGGTGGGGGAGAGCGCAGAGAGAGAGAGAGCGGAGACAGGGGGGGGGGGGAGAGCGCAGAGAGAGAGAGAGCGCAGAGAGCGAGCGAGAGGCGCCTCAATGCCGTAAGGAGATGGGAGGAGAACGGCAGAGGTACGCGCCGAGGACGAGAGAACCGGGGGAGAGACTTCGTTGCACCGCCGCGGTGAGGGGAGGGAAACGCGGGGAGCTGAGAGCGTAAGTCGAAGAAGAGAGGCGGGGAGAGAGAGAGAGAGAGAAGCGGAGGGGGGAGGCAGGAGAGGTGCGGTGTGGGGGGAGGGGGGGCTCTCGGTGCTGCTGCACCCGGAGAGAGGGCGAGGGAGAGAGCCTCATGGAGACGGCTGCAGCCTCCGCTGTCCGTGGTGCTGAAAACGAACGTCGTGTATTTTGGCTGTCGATGAGAAGCGGTCGACTTATTCTCGATGGGGGCGACGAAGACGGCGGGATAGATGACGTTTAACGGCGGCACGAGGTCGATTGCAGCAGTGGTGGTGGTGGTGGTACTCATTCTTGGCATCGGTCCTCGATAGTTCGTGCCGGCTTCGAGAGTGAGAGAGAGAGAGAGAGGGGGGGAAAGCACAATGTGCAAAAATCGGCGACCGCCAAGTTCTCCTTGGAATAATAATAATAAGGACCCTTTCGGCTGCTCCGCGCGGAGCTGATCCCGAACCAAGTGGAAACCCACGCTCGGCATTTCCTGATTGGGACGCCAGAGGCCCCGTGCTGTAAGAAAGAAAGAGAGACACGCAAAGGCGACGAAGATTGAGGAAGGCGGAAGAATTGGTAGAAGATGCGTCAAAGAGCGGAGTCTGCTGCTGTAGGAGTAACAAGACCGTGATCCATACCCCGACCCGTTGAAGTCATCCTCTTCCCGAACACACCACCATTCAGCTCTCCTCGACTCAACCAGAAGCATCAGCTCACCCCCCCCCACCACCATCACCTTCCCACCCACCCCTCCCTGTCATCCCATCGGCCCCCATCACTACATCACCTCGCCACCCCCCCCCCCCTTCTCCCTCCCCCATCACCCCCCCTTCCTCCACTGTAAGCGCCAGCGTCGTCCCAATCACGGATGCCGAATCTCGCTCCCGTGACGATGATTTTCATGCTGCTCGGCACGTCGGTGGTGTTGGTGAGAATCGCACGACGCACGACGCTTGCACGCAAGACAAGCCGCGTGGATATGCGCGTGCACACAGACACACACACACATTGGGTTGTGTACACACGTAGACATGTACAGACACGTAGAAATGCGTGTGCACACAGACACACACACACTCATTGGGATGTGTACACACGTAGGCATGTACGGAAACGTAGAATTGCGTGTGCACACAGACACACACATTGAGATGTGTACACACGTAGGCATGTACGGAAACGTAGAAATGCGTGTGCACACAGACACACACACACATTGGGATGTGTACACACGTAGGCATGTACATACACGTAGATGTGCGTGTGCACACAGACACACACACACATTGGGATGTGTACACACGTAGGCATGTACAAACACGTAGAAATGCGTGTGCACACAGACACACACACACATTGGGATGTGTACACACGTAGGCATGTACATACACGTAGATGTGCGTGTGTACACAGACACACACACACATTGAGATATGTACACACGTAGGCATGTACAAACACGTAGAAATGCGTGTGCACACAGACACACACATTGGGATGTGTACACACGTAGGCATGTACATTACACGTAGATTTGCGTGTGCACACAGACACACACATTGGGATGTGTACACACGTAGGCATGTACAGATACTTAGCAATGCGTGTGCACACACACACATTGTGTACACACGTAGGCACGTACGGACACGTAGATATGCGCGTGTGTATATGGGCATACAAATCCGTATACACGTAGACGCATCGAAATGTAGACACGCATAGAACTGTACATACTGTCGAGACGTGTACGCAGACACGTAGAGATTCGTGTACTGTACACGTCGACATATTTAGAAATGCATACGCGTATATACACGTGTAAATATATAAACATAGACATGCATAGACATACGTATGCGTACGTACGTGTGTACATGCACGCACCAATATTATACACGTAGACGAGCACACGGAAGCACTTAACCAGACGTCGGAGCATAGACATTGGCGTATAGACACACATACACGAACATGGACATGCATGGACGCACGTGGAAAGGTAGACACACAACGTACGGAATATGCACACACACACACACGTACACGTGTACATACGGTCACGGAATACGTGGACACATTGATAGGCACACACAGACCAAAATGCGTGCACGAGCACTGCATGAATGTACACTGCATGTGAATCTATCAAGGGATACATGCACTAACACGTAGTGTATGTACACAGACAAAGGTCCCCCGAATAGCCTTCAACTGACTGGGGCAAGTTATATTAGCGAGCACCTATGAAGGCCGGCATGGCACACGAGCGCGTCCTGGGTTGATCAGCACCACGACCGGCCGGCCGCCTTTGTCTTCCCAGTGCTGATGTTTACACAGTGCTCAATTAGGGCTGAGTCGACCTTGGGGAGGCCCAGGACCGGTTCAAACATTCGCCAATGTGATTGGTCGTGAGCTGGAATCTAACTCGGGTAGCCGGGTTCGAAGCGCACCACGCACACAAGCACACATGGGCACGCATTTAAATTACAGGCACACACGTTAACATGCATGCCTCGACACATACAACAGACGCGTTTGCACACGTACCATGCATACAAAGATCCCCCGTATAGCCTTCGACAGACTGTTGGGACAAGTGCTGTTAGCGAGCACCTATTGAAGGCCGGCACGGCACACGAGGGGGTGGTTTGCCAGCCCCCACGCCCGGCCGCCTTTGTCTCCCGAGTGGCGATGTTTGCACACCGCACCAGGTACTCATTTTGAGGCTGAGTCGACCTAGAGGAAGGACCGGTTCAGATAATCGTCACTGGCGTTGGTGGACGCGAGTGGGAATCGAACTCGGGCCGCCTGGTTCGTAGCGCTACGCGGCGCTAATCGCTGTACCACCGCTCCTCCACCCCCCTCCACACTCAAGGACACACAGACAAAGATCCCCTGTGTAGCCTTAACAGACTGTTGGGGCAAGTGCTGTTAGCGAGTAGCACCTAATGAAGGCCGGCACGGCACACGAGGGGGGTGGGTGACCAGCACCCACGTCCGACCGCCTTTGTCTCCCCAGTGGCGATGTTTTTACGCACCGCACCAGGCCACGCATTTGAGACTGAGTCGACCTAGGGGAGACCCATGACCGGTTCACCGGCGTTAATGGCCGCGAGCGGGATTCGAACTCGGGCCGCCGGGTTCGTAGCGCAGCGGCGCTAACCGCTGCGCCACCGCTCCCCCCCCCCCCCCCGCCGTCGCCTACCTCACTCAAGGACACGCACACAAGGGCACGCACAGGTAGCGGGGCAAGCGCAGGGACAAGGGCATTCCGAATGCACAGCGCGCAGACAGAGCGAGATCACCCCACCCCCCCATACTCTACTTCGTAGAGGCCATGCAGGAGCGTGCTGGGGTGACCGTTGTTAGCGAGCACCTATTAAGGGCAGCGCAGCCACTGCACATGAGGGCTGCTGTTGCGAGCACCCCCCCACCCCGTCCGCCTTTGTCTTCATAGTACTCTAATGTCATTGCGCAGTGACCCCACAGGTACTTGTTTAAGGCTCAGGCGACCTAGGGGGCGACCGGATACATTCCGATTGGACTGGCCGACTGAGGATAGCCGTGGGCAGGAGTCGAACGCGGGTGGCTGGGCACGTCGGTGCAGTACACGGACAAAGATCCCCCGTGTAGCCTGTAACAGACAGTTGGGGCAAGTGCTGTTAGCGAGCACGGCACACGAGGGGATGGGTGACAAGCACCACGCCCGGCCGCCTTTGTCTCCCCGGTGGTGATTTATACACCGCACCAGGTACTCATTTAAGGCTGAGTCGACCGTTTAAAATATTCGTCACTGTTATTCGTCGCGATCGGAAATCGAACTCGGGTCGCCGGTTTCGTAGAGCCTCGCGAAAACTGCTGCACGCATACAAAGACAAATATCCCCCGTATAGCCTTAACAGACTGTTGGGGCAAGTGCTGTTCGCGGTGTAGCACCTTTGAAGACCCACGAGGGGGTGGATGGCCAAACACGACACACGCGCATTGGCGTACAACAATCTCCATTCACCGGTCAGTAACTTGAGGTTGGGTTTACTCTAGCGCCTGTACCAGGCCTTGCGCGCACCTTGAGGCCACCACGTGCAGTGTGGGAGGCTCTTGCTGCTGGCAAGGAGGTCACGGGGACAGGCCCAGGTGCCAAAGGGAGGTTGACTGACATCTCGTAAGTGTCGGATTCTCCTCGTAGCAAAAGTATCAGATGCCACGGGCCCCGCACTTTCGAGGGCCACGCGCTCAATGATTTCAAGATATTAATTCCGGTTCAGTATATTCTGCACTTGCTCTATTACTATAGTACTATACCGCCTTCAACTTTTGTGAACGACTGGGTGTTTAAGGTTAGCGATTTGTCGTATTATCTGGCTGTATAGCAAGTGCAAAAATACAATTACTTTACTATGCAGGTAAAAAAAATGTGTTTTAATATTTAAAAAAAAATTGTATTTAGGGCCCCTTTTTAACATGTGCTACAGGCCCCGCACTAGATTCATCCGGCACTGGGAACAGGAAAGAGAGAAAGGCCTGACAGAGCACAGCTTCGAGGACGAGATCGATGTCAGAAAGACGTGGCCGCGACTCGAGCATATTGGCACGACAAGACAGAGAGACAGAGAGAGCGAGAGAGATTGAACGTGTGAACAACAAAAAAACGACGACGACGACGAAATGTCCAGTAGACACCTCCGAGATTATCGGCACACGGTGGATCGTGATGACGACGACGACGATAGTCAATCGATCCCCTTCATAACAGAAAGCTACAGGCCCCCCCACCCGCTCGCTCCATCCGGCACCGCTCCCCGTGCACCGCTGGAGTTGTAGCTGCCTACCGACCGCCCGGCAGCGTCGTTTACGAGCCTCGTCCTCGAAGTGACGACCTTCGTTTGACACCAAGAGCGTGGAGTACATGTTCATTAAATACCTTTATATTAAGTTCACTTGCTTGCTTGCTTGCGCGCTTACGACCGTGCAAATCTTTCGGTCGTTTTTTATTTAAATCCTTTATATTAAGTTCACTTGCTTGCTTGCTTGCGCGCTTACGACCGTGCAAATCTTTCGGTCGTTTTTTAACCCACTTCCCGTGATCCAATCGAGCTGACATTTTGCACACAGACTCGTTGTGCGTGACAATTTATTTTCGTGAAATTTTTTTTCCTAAATTTTCCACTTTTTAGGAATTTTTTTTTTCATATTTAATTTAAAATACCAATGTGATACAAATGAAACTCTTACTCAAGAAAAACAGAAATGAATAATAAAATAAAACCGATGCCACGCATATAAAGGATTTATAGTGAAAAACTTTGTTTTTACGGGTTCATTTTTTAAATCCTTTATATTAAGTTCACTTGCTTGCTTGCTTGCGCGCTTACGACCGTGCAAATCTTTCGGTCGTTTTGTAACCCACTTCCCGTGATCCAATCGAGCTGACATTTTGCACACAGACTCGTTGTGTGTGACAATTTATTTTCGTGAAATTTTGTTTCCAAATTTTTACACTTTTTAGGAAAAAAAAATTAGATTTAATTACCAATTGCTTAATGGTGGCAGGCAATCATCTGACCCGTAGGTGGCAGCCATCTCAAGCCAGAGGACGAGAGGACTCTAGCCACCACGCATATAAAGGATTTATAGTGAAAAACTTTGTTTTTACGGGTTAATTTTTTATTTGTTCTAACGCAGCTTTATTGGCAATAATACACTGGGCGAAGACCCCGGTGACGGCCCAGGTGACACGCTGTGTAGTGTATAGTGTAGTGTATAGTGTTTTGTATAGTAGTGTATAGTGTAGTGTATCGTGTAGTGTATAGTGTAGTAGTCTATAATAGTGTAGTGTGTAGTATAGTGTATAGTAGTGTAGTGTATAGTAGTGTAGTGTAGTGTATAATGTAGTGTATAGTGTAGTGTATAGTGTAGTGTATAGTAGTGTATAGTGTATTGTATAGTAGTGTATAGTGTAGTGTATAGTGTATTGTATAGTAGTGTATAGTGTAGTGTATAGTAGTGTATAGTGTAGTGTATTGTGTAGTGTATAGTAGTGTATAGTGTATAGTATAGTGTATAGCAGTGTATAGTAGTGTATAGTGTATAGTATAGTGTATAGTGTATTGTATAGTAGTGTATAGTAGTATATAGTGTAGTGTATAGTGTATTGTATAGTAGTGTATAGTGTAGTGTATAGTAGTGTATAGTGTAGTGTATACTAGTGTATAGTAGTGTATAGTGTAGTGTATAGTAGTGTATAGTGTAGTGTATAGTAGTGTATAGGAGTGTATAGTGTAGTGTATAGTGTAGTGTATAGTGTATTGTATAGTAGTGTATAGTGTAGTGTATAGTGTAGTGTATAGTGTATTGTATAGTAGTGTATGGTAGTGTATAGTAGTGTATAGTGTAGTGTATAGTGTAGTGTATAGTGTAGTAGTCTATAATAGTGTAGTGTGTAGTATAGTGTATAGTAGTGTAGTGTATAGTGTAGTGTATAGTGTATTGTATAGTAGTGTATAGTGTAGTGTATAGTGTAGTGTATAGTGTATTGTATAGTAGTGTATAGTGTAGTGTATAGTAATGTATAGTAGTGTATAGTGTAGTATATTGCGTAGTGTATAGTAATGTATAGTGTAGTGTATAGTGTAGTGTATAGTAGTGTATAGTGTAGTGTATAGTGTATTGTATAGTAGTGTATAGTGTAGTGTATAGTAGTGTATAGTGTAGTGTATAGTGTAGTGTATTGTGTAGTGTATAGTAGTGTATAGTAGTATATAGTGTAGTGTATAGTGTATTGTATAGTAGTGTATAGTGTAGTGTATAGTGTAGTGTATAGTAGTGTATAGTGTAGTGTATAGTAGTGTATAGTAGTGTATAGTAGTGTATAGTGTAGTGTATAGTGTAGTGTATAGTAGTGTATAGTGTAGTGTATAGTAGTGTATAGTAGTGTATAGTGTAGTGTATTGTGTAGTGTATAGTAGTGTATAGTGTAGTGTATAGTATAGTGTATAGCAGTGTATAGTAGTGTATAGTGTATAGTATAGTGTATAGTGTATTGTATAGTAGTGTATAGTAGTATATAGTGTAGTGTATAGTGTATTGTATAGTAGTGTATAGTGTAGTGTATAATGTAGTGTATAGTAGTGTATAGTGTAGTGTATAGTAGTGTATAGTGTAGTGTATAGTAGTGTATAGTGTAGTGTATAGTAGTGTATAGTAGTGTATAGGAGTGTATAGTGTAGTGTATAGTGTAGTGTATAGTGTATTGTATAATAGTGTATAGTGTAGTGTATAGTGTAGTGTATAGTGTATTGTATAGTAGTGTATGGTAGTGTATAGTAGTGTATAGTGTAGTGTATAGTGTAGTGTATAGTGTAGTAGTCTATAATAGTGTAGTGTGTAGTATAGTGTATAGTAGTGTAGTGTATAGTGTAGTGTATAGTAGTGTATAGTGTAGTGTATAGTAATGTATAGTAGTGTATAGTGTAGTATATTGTGTAGTGTATAGTAGTGTATAGTGTAGTGTATAGTGTAGTGTATAGTAGTGTATAGTGTAGTGTATAGTGTAGTGTATAGTGTATTGTATAGTAGTGTATAGTGTAGTGTATAGTAGTGTAGTGTATAGTGTAGTGTATAGTGTAGTGTATTGTGTAGTGTATAGTAGTGTATAGTAGTATATAGTGTAGTGTATAGTGTATTGTATAGTAGTGTATAGTGTAGTGTATAGTGTAGTGTATAGTAGTGTATAGTGTAGTGTATAGTAGTGTATAGTAGTGTATAGTGTAGTGTATAGTGTAGTGTATAGTAGTGTATAGTGTAGTGTATAGTAGTGTATAGTAGTGTATAGTGTAGTGTATAGTGTAGTGTATAGTGTATAGTGTAGTGTATTGTATATAGTGTAGTTAGTGGGGAGCGGTGGTGTAGCGGTTAGTGCGCTGCGCTTCAAACCTGGCGACCCGGGTTCGATTCCCGCTCACGGCAAACACCAGTGACGATTATCTGAACCGGTTCTGGGCCTCCCCCAGGTCGACTCAGCCTCAAATGAGTACCTGGTGCGATGTGTCAACATCGCCACTGGGAAGACAAAGGCGGCCGGGCATGGTGTTGGCCACCCTTTCGTGTGCCGTGCCGACCTTTATAGGAGCTCGCTAACAGCACTTGCCCCTACAGTCCGTTAAGGCTATACGGGGGATCTTTGTATTTGTGTAGTGTTTAGTAGTATATAGTGTCGTATATAGTAATTTTACCCGTTCGGATAGCTACCTCCTTAGTGCTGCGTGGAAGCGAATCATCGAATGACACATTATTTAAATGCATGATTATGAAGGGCACCACACTTCAATAGGGATTACCGTTGGTAGGGCTATTTTAATACACACAATAGACAGGAAGGACAAGATCAAAAGGCTCGCATCATGCGCATGCATAATGAACGTTGCCTCAGTAATCACCCCCCCTCCCCCCACTTTGCACAAGAGCGCAGAAGCGTGGTCACCACATCTACGCCTCTATGTAACGAACGAATCAGGTGGACTTCTCCACAAATCTGGCTGTCGCCTGATGAAGCTGGTTGTAATTACTGGCGAAACGTCGTACTCAGATTGTAAATGTTGTGGCTTGGCTCTCCAACACACCGGTGATGCTGTACTAGTGACGAATTGGCCACGTTCTGTTCACGTGACAAACCTTACTCGTTTTAACGACACATTTATATATTTACGCGATCTAACCCCAAAAAACCCTCTATTATGGAGTATATAGTAGTGTATAGTGTAGTGTAGTAGTGTATAGTGTAGTGTATAGTATAGTGTGGTAGTGTATAGTGTGGTAGTGTATAATATAGTGTAGTAGTGTATAGTAGTGTATAGTATAGTGTAATAGTGTATAGTAGTGTATAGTATAGTGTAGTAGTGTATAGTAGTGTATAGTATAGTGTAGTAGTGTATAGTAGTGTATAGTAGTGTATAGTGTAGTGTATAGTGTAGTGTATAGTAGTGTATAGTGTAATGTATAGTAGTGTATAGTGTAGTAGTGTTTAGTGTAGTGTATAGTGTAGTGTATAGTGTAGTGTATAGTGTAGTGTATAGTAGTGTATAGTGTAGTGTATAGTAGTGTATAGTAGTGTATAGGTTAGTGTATAGTGTAGTGTATAGTAGTGTATAGTAGTGTATAGTGTAGTGTATAGGAGTGTATAGTAGTGTATAATAGTGTATAGCGCAGTCGTGTATAGTTAGGGTATAGTGTCGTGTATAGTAGTGTATAGTGTAGTGTGGTAGTGTATAGTGTGGTAGTGTATAGTGTAGTGTATAGTATAGTGTGGTAGTGTATAGTCTGGTAGTGTATAGTGTGGTAGTGTATAGTAGTGTATAGTGTAGTGTATAGTAGTGTATAGTAGTGTATAGTATAGTGTGGTAGTGTATAGTGTGGTAGTGTATAGTGTGGTAGTGTATAGTGTAGTGTATAGTGTGGTAGTGTATAGTAGTGTATAGTATAGTGTATAGTGGTGTATAGTAGTGTATAGTGTAGTGTAGTAGTGTAGTGTATAGTGTAGTGTATAGTAGTGTATAGTAGTGTATAGTGTATAGTAGTGTATAGTGTAGTAGTGTAGTGTATAGTGTAGTGTAGTAGTGTATACTGTATAGTGTATAGTAGTGTATGGTGTAGTGTATTAGTGTAGTAGTGTATAGTGTATAGTAGTGTGTAGTGTAGTGTATAGTAGTATATAGTGTATAGTAGTGTATAGTGTAGTGTATAGTGTAGTATAGTGTAGTGTATAGTAGTGTAGTGTAGTAGTGTATAGTAGTGTGTAGTGTACTGTATAGTGTAGTGTATAGTGTAGTGTATAGTGTAGTGTATAGTGTAGTGTAGTAGTGCTGGAGTCTGTCGCCAGGGAGAGGAGGGAGGTGTGGACCGCCACTACTCAACACGCTACTGTAGTGTATAGTGTAGTGTATAGTGTAGTGTATAGTAGTGTAGTGTATAGTAGTGTATAGTGTAGTGTATAGTGTAGTGTATAGTAGTGTATAGTGTAGTGTATAGTGTAGTGTATAGTGTAGTGTAGTAGTGCTGGAGTCTGTCACCAGGCAAAGGGAGGTATGGACCGCCACTACTCAACACGCAGCCGCCGCCGCGACCCTCGCCAGGAGAAGCGGACTGAGAAACGAACGAACGCTAATGATTATTTTGAGGATTTTTTTTACATAGTTCTGCGTTGATCCCTAAGCTGCTGAAGTGCCAGACGTAATAGGCACAGGTGCTTGGCTATTGATTGACGAAAGCCTTACGCTGCTGATGAGACACGGTTGTGGAATCCAGTCAAGAGCTTGCTTTGTACTAAATCAATGCTGCTGAAATTGTGCACTCCCAGAAGGCAGTGGGGCCTGTTGGGTGATGGAAAACATCCTTTTATTTTACACGTGGGGAGACACATCTGGTGGAAATGTATTGTCCGCGTATCTGTTTTGACACCACGAGTACCAATTGTTGGCGAGTCCACTCAACCCCCAAGTCATCCTCTACCACATCATCTCACCTCTTCCCTGGCCCGTGCTGTGCTTGTTTAGCTCCACTCTTATCTGGCTTAACAGAAGCTGCATGGTCATGCGGTGGCTGGACACACAGTGCCGGATTATCCTCGTAGCACAAGTAGCTACATGTGTAGTAGCTACATGTGTAGTAGCACAAGTAGCTACTACACATGCTACGGGCCCCGCACTTTCAAGGGCCCCGAGCTAAATGCTCTCAAGCTATCGATTCCGGTTCAGTGATTCTGCACTTGCTCTATTACTATAGTACTATACTGCCTTCAACTTTTATGAACGACCGGGGTGTTTAAGGTTAGCGATTTGTCGTATTATCTGGCTGTATAGCAAATGACAAAATACAATTACTTTACTATGCAAGTTAAAAAAAAATTGTGTTTGAATACTTCAGTTTTTTTTTATTTAGAGCCCCTTTATAACATCTGCTACAGGCCCCGCACTATCTTCATCCGGCACTAGGGCTACATGACCCAGCCAACGTCGCCTCATCTGGAAGAGCTCACTGATGGGTCTGCGTAGAGATTTCTGATGGATCTGTGAGCGCCTTACACAATGCAGGCCGGTTAAACCCACGGTGAATCGCATGCAGGCGAACCTTGAATGTTTCAAACCGGCGCAGGTGTTTCCGTAAATGGGGTCCACACTTCGCAATCGTAGATGAGATAGGGCGTGATTGTGGCTGAGATGACCCGGAGCTCTGCATGGAGCGACTGGCCAGACACATTACACATCGCTACACGGCTGATGAAAAGTTAACTCCGCTGAACTGAGGTTGCGACCTGCACTGCTACATTCGAACCGATCATTGGCACACTGCTCGGATAGGGGAACCCCTTCACTCTTTCCAAAACGATCCCAGTTGTTCATGGAAGGTTAAGGGGGGGGGGGGTGGTGCATTTGACGACATAAGACACCCATACGGGTGCTTTGTTTTATTTTGGGCTGATTGTAAGGCCCCCATCTGTTATTGCAGTGTTCTTCACTAATTTCCAGAGTGGGGCCACTTTAGCCGATAAGATATCGTCAGTGTGTGAGGGCGGCCACAACATTATTTGAAACCGCTGTTGGGTTTGACAGCAGCACGATGATGATGGAGGTGTGGTGTTGTCACTCGTTGTGTATTGCTGGGGAGGCCCACACTTCAAAGGCCGCACTAAAGGCCACCAGGGGGCCGCCAGTGGCCCGCTGGGCCTTGCAATGACGAACAATGACGTAGTGGCACACTCCAGGTTCAGTCGCGGCGTCTCCAACTCACTGAGTGACCAATATTTATCAGGTCATCGGCATACATACAACAAGGTTGACCAACGGCGTCGATCGGCCTCGCATTGGATCTGTACCAGACGGAACTTCCACTGGTACAACAGCGGGTAGCCTTTTCGAACTGTGTAGTCAAAACGTGTGAAATCGTGTAGGGGCCAGAGGGCATCTCCGTCACACTCCGAGGTGAACAGGGAAATGGTTGTGACTCACCCATGTCCAAGCACGCTGCACTACAAACCACGGCGACCCGGGTTCAATCCCTGCTCACGGCCAACACCGGTGACGAGGATCTGAACCGGTCCTGGGCCTCCCCTAAGTCGACTCAGCCTCAAATGAGCACCTCGTGCGGTGTGTAGGAATAGCCACTGGGGAGACAAAGGCGGTCGGGCGTGGTGATGGCCACCCACCTCCTCGTGTACCGTGCCGGCCTTCATAGGTACTCGCTAACAGCACTTGCCCCTACAGTCTGTTAAGGCTACACGGGGTGGGAAGGGGGGGAGGGGTCTTTGTCTTTGGCGGTAGTGTTGGTGATAATCGTGATGATGGTGCTACTGTGGGTGACTGCGCTGTCATCTGTAACGTGGAGGAGGAGTCGATGCCGTTGCTGTTACTCGTGATGTTCACATTTAAGTTCCGATGTGTGTAGTATGTTGAACTTATCCATAATAGACGTTTTTTGGATCAGATCGCGTCAATGTAAATGTGTCATCATGAGACCTCCTTTGCCAGTACCAAAATATACTAATAGGGATTTTCCCCTTTTTTTCTGGCAACAAAACTGATGCCTTTTGCAAGGAATCAACACCATATGAGACGAGGCTCTAAAGAAAGCTGTCTCTGGTGTGGACCAATCAGTTTCAAAGACAATGCATAAATTATCAGAGTATTGTTTTTTGTTTGCATTTGACTGCAAGTATTGTGGTTAATGTAAGCGTGATTCCTTGCAAAAGGTATCAGTTTTGTTGCCAAAAAAAAGGGGAAAATCCCTATTAGTAGTTGTAAATGTGTCGTTAAACCCGCCACCACCCGACACACACAGCCCATTCGTGAGGTTTGTCACGTGAACAGAACGTCGTGCCGACTCGTTACTAGTACAGCACGAACCGGTGTGTGTTGGAGAGCTGTTGATGAACTCTCCACCGCACCGGGATTGGGACGTAGCAAACCTCACTCATTGGCTGTGTGTGTCGGGTGGTGGCGGGTTTAACGACACATTGATATTTACGCGATCTGATCCAAAAAAATTCGATTGTGGATATTGGTCGCGAAAGCCTGCTCCGTGTCTGTCATACGTTGAACTTCTTTCGCACCGCACGTAGCCAACCGCGCGAATCGGAGGTGAGAACTAAGGAGCTCAGGATAGCAGATTATTTTGCAAGAGTGACCTGGGGGTGGGGGCCGGGGGGGGTGGTGGTGACCAAGATGACAACATCAAAACAAATGATATACAGCGAGTGAAGAAGCCAATATAATTCAGACCCCCCCCAACAAAAAAAACAACGGTGTCATGTGAAATCGAGAATATTGCACAAATTATAAATTAGTGTTACGTAATAAATTCCCGGTTGGCATGAGTCGGATTTTTTTTTTAGATTAATCCACAGGAGGATTACAATGACCTTACAGATACAGGGTGACTGTTGTACTGACGTATACGCAGACAAAGATACATGTCAAATACAATGATAAAGATGCTGATGCTGATATCGGTGCTGACGGTTCTGGTGATGATTGTGCTGAACGAGGTTACTGGTGCTGGTGCCGATGCCGTTAACGATTCATAATCACCGTTTTTGGGTTTAGATCGCGTTATTTATAAATGTGTCGTAACCCTCCACCACCCGACACGGCCAATCAGTAAAAAAGTGTCACGTTGACATGGTGGCGAATTGCCCGATGATGCTGGATGCAATTACCAGCGAAACGTCGTGCTACTCAAAAATTGTAAATGTTGTGGGTTCACGCTTCAACACACCGGTGGGCTAAAGCAGTGAACTATTTGTCTTTTGTCAACGTGACACTTTTTTACTGATTGGCCGTGTCGGCTGGTGGAGGGTTACGACACATTTATAAATAACGCGATCTGAACCCAAAAACGGTGATTATGAATAATATTGGTCGCGAAAGCCTACGTGTTAAGCCGTTAACGATGCTTGCGAGTAAATGTTGGAGTTAGGGCCATTACTAGGGGGGTTATGGTTAGCATCAGGACTCCGGTTAGAACTTGATTCGGGGCTCGTGTTGTATTGGGGTCAGTGTTGGGCTAGGCGAGGGATAGTAGTGTGAAAGGTAGGTCTTCACTAAACTAAACTTTTTATTTTAGCAGAGTAAGGCCCACTGAGCTACATAGCTCTTCTTGATTTTAAGCTTTCGTTACTGCAAGAATCCATACCCTTTGGTTCTTTCGGTAAAGTCACGTGGGTATGAAATAAAATCAATCACGACGTTTCGGGCGCAACACAAGCGACCGCTTAGTGAAGTGCCCTTATCATGGCGTGGAAATGTACAGCAGCCACTTACTCTTAAACGCACGTTTCTAAATGTGGAGGGGGGAAACCGGAGGACCCGGAGAAAAATCCACGCGACCACGGGGGGAGAGAGAGAGAGAAAGATAGACGCGCTAACTCCAAATATACAGCGGCAGGCGTCAGGTTGAGGATCGAACCCACGACCTCCGGTACACCAGGCGAGGTAATTAATATCCCCACGGGGAGAGAGAGAGAGAGACGCAAACTCCAAATACAGGCGTCAGGGTCGGGATCGAGCCTACGACCTCCGGTAAACCAGACGAGGTAGTTAACATCTCTCTCTCTCTGAACATGGCCCATTGCCCAAAAAGCATCACCCCACTCACTCCCCTGTAGAGTATTGTTCGAGTACTTTAATGACTCGTGGCGAAAAGTCTTGCCGACTTCAAGAAGAAGTGCTGGAAGAGTACGGATATCGAAAGTCTGACCTTTCGGCAAAACAAACTTTCACTGGTCTTGGTTCTTTCGGTAAAGTCACGTAGAAGGGAAATAATACAATAATAAAAATAAAACAATAAAATACAATTCTCACGACGTTTCGACCACAACGCAAGCAGCCGTCCTCAGGTGACGCTGTCTTCCTGACAGACCTGTTCTTCACATGAGGACGGCTGCTTGCATTGTGGCCGAAACGTCGTGAGAATTATTTTATTATGTTTTATTTTTATTATTTTATTATTTCCCTTCTACGTGACTTTACCGAAAGAACCAAGAAGATGAATCCCTGCAGTCACGAAAGCCTTAAATCGAAATTTAAACTTTCACCGTTATCGATTTAAAAATACAAACACGTAAATACATTTCTTATCGACAGACCTGTTTTTCACCTGAGGACGGCTGCTTGCGTTGTGGCCGAAACGTCGTGAGAATTATTTTATTATGTTTTATTTTTACTATTTTATTATTTTCATTCTACGTGACTTTACCGAAAGAACCAAGAAGACGTAAATATATATCTTGTTTAAACCCCCCTACCCCCGAACCCCCACCAAAAAAAACGTCCTTCAATCTCGTCCCGACTGCGCTGCAAGTGGCGTTCGCCTCGCCAGACGATGAATCCGCGAGGCCCCTGCGGCAAGCGGACATCACAGAGCTACATCTGAGACCCCCCCCAAAAACGAGGTTGACCCCTGCGTTGCACACGGTGGGGGGGAGGGGGGGGCTCTCCCAGGCCACTCCCCCTGCCACACGGAGCGAGCCGTTTATCGCGTGAAAGGCAGGCGTATACTCTTTGGTTCTTTCGGTAAAGTCACGTAGGTAAAAAATAATAAAATTGCTTGTGTTGCAATCGAAACGTCGTGATTGAATTTACTTTCATTTAATTTTTATTTCTATTTTTTTCACCCACGTGACTTTACCGAAAGAACCAAAGAGTGTGGATCCTTGCAGTCACGAAAACTTCAAATCTAGAAAGGCAGACTAACATTTTGAATTCTCGTTTTGCTGGATTTTAATCTAATTAAGTGCAGAACCAAACGCAATGTGGTTGTGTTGTTGCTCAGCCATTGGAGGGTCGGGCTGAGACCATCAATTTACTGCATGTGAGAACTTGGTTTAATCACTACAGAGTCTATGCGAACGCGTGGGTCTCCACGTCAATCTACGAGTCTCTACATACATCTATGCGTCTCTGTGCAAGTCGATGCGTCTCTGTGCGAGGCGCTGCGGTTTCCTATGTAAATTATGTAATCTGTGAATCTATTGTGAGTTTCGATGCAAGTCTGTGCGTCTCTACGTGAGCCGATGGGGTTCTCCGTTGTTAGTCATTGGTGATCGGGTTGAGATCATCGACTCACTCGCCCCGGTGTCATCACCCAGGGTCACACCCAGGGTCACACTCAGGCTCTCAGTGGTTGCCAACTCATGGCCGTATGAATAGAATCTTGCACACACACGCATAAAGGCAAAGATCCCCGTATAGACTGGACAGACTGTAGGGGCAAGTGCTGTTCGCGAGCAGCCCCTATGAAGGCCGGCACGGCACACGACACCACGCCCAGCCGCCTTTGTCTCCCCAGTGGCGATGTTTACACACCGCACCAGATACTCATTTGAGGCTGAGCCAACCTAGGGGAGGACCATGTTCAGAAAATCGTCACCGGTATTGGCCGTGGGCGGGAATGGAACCCGGGTCGCCAGGTTCGTAGCGCAGCGCGCTAACCGCCACACACAGACAGACACACAGACACACAGATAGACACACACACAGATAGACACACACACAGCCAGACACACAGACAGACACACACACAGATAGATAGACACACAGACAGACAGACACACAGACAGACACACACACACAGACAGACACACACACACACAGATAGAGAAACACGCGCGCGCACGTACGCGGCTTTTTATAGATTTTTTTTTTGCATCGAATTTTGTATTCCTCGTTTTTTTGCCGTCTCGTGCCCGCGGAGTGGCGGCGCAGCGGTGAGCGCACCGCGTCGCGAACCCGGCTGCCCACGCCGGGTCTGACCGCGGCTGTCCCGTTCCCGATCCCTGGACAGCCCGTCCACCGACCCACACCGATCGTGTGAGTCGGCGGTGAAGTGCGGTCGAACACACAACCGAGGGCCGACACGGCACGGGAGTCCTTGGTGGTGGTCTCCATGGTGATGATGATGACGGTGATGATGATGACGGTGGTGATGATGACGGTGGTGATGATGATGACGGTGATGATGATGACGGTGGTGATGATGATGACGGTGATGATGATGACGGTGGTGATGATGACGGTGGTGGTGAAGACGGTGGTGGTGATGACGGTGGTGGTGATGACGGTGGTGGTGATGACGGTGGTGGTGATGATGACGGTGGTGGTGAAGACGGTGGTGATGATGACGGTGGTGGTGATGACGGTGGTGGTGATGATGACGGTGGTGGTGGTGGTGATGATGACGGTGGGGGTAGTGATGACGACGGTGGTGGTGATGACGGTGATGATGATGACGGTGGTGGTGATGATGACGGTGGTGGTGATGACGGCGGTGGTGATGACGATGGTGATGATGACAGCGGTGGTGGTGATGATGGTGGTGGTGATGATGACGGTGATGATGATGACGTTGGTGGTGATGATGACGGTGGTGGTGATGACGGTGGTGGTGATGATGATGACGGTGGTGGTGATGACGGTGATGATGATGATGGTGGTGATGATGACGGTGGTGGTGATGACGGTGGTGGTGATGATGATGACGGTGATGATGATGACGGTGGTGATGATGATGACGGTGGTGATGATGATGACGGTGGTGATGATGATGACGGTGGTGGTGGTGATGATGATAACGGTGGTGGTGATGACGGTGGTGATGATGATGATGGTGGTGTTGATGAAGACGGTGATGATGATGATGACGGTGGTGATGATGACGGTGGTGGTGGTGATGATGGTGGTGGTGATGATGACGGTGATGATGATGACGTTGGTGGTGATGATGACGGTGATGGTGATGACGGTGGTGGTGATGACGATGACGGTGGTGGTGATGACGGTGGTGATGATGATGACGGTGGTGATGATGATGACGGTGGTGATGATGATGACGGTGGTGGTGGTGATGATGATAACGGTGGTGGTGATGACGGTGGTGATGATGATGATGATGGTGGTGATGATGAAGACGGTGATGATGATGATGACGGTGGTGATGATGACGGTGGTGGTGGTGATGATGGTGGTGGTGATGATGACGGTGATGATGATGACGTTGGTGGTGATGATGACGGTGGTGGTGATGACGGTGGTGGTGATGATGATGACGGTGGTGGTGATGACGGTGGTGATGATGATGACGGTAGTGATGATGATGACGGTGGTGATGATGATGACGGTGGTGGTGGTGATGATGATAACGGTGGTGGTGATGACGGTGGTGATGATGATGATGATGGTGGTGATGATGAAGACGGTGATGATGATGATGACGGTGGTGATGATGACGGTGGTGGTGGTGATGATGGTGGTGGTGATGATGACGGTGATGATGATGACGTTGGTGGTGATGATGACGGTGGTGGTGATGACGGTGGTGGTGATGACGATGACGGTGGTGGTGATGACGGTGGTGATGATGATGACGGTGGTGATGATGATGACGGTGGTGATGATGATGACGGTGGTGGTGGTGATGATGATAACGGTGGTGGTGATGACGGTGGTGATGATGATGATGATGGTGGTGATGATGAAGACGGTGATGATGATGATGACGGTGGTGATGATGACGGTGGTGGTGGTGATGATGGTGGTGGTGATGATGACGGTGATGATGATGACGTTGGTGGTGATGATGACGGTGGTGGTGATGACGGTGGTGGTGATGATGATGACGGTGGTGGTGATGACGGTGGTGATGATGATGACGGTGGTGATGATGATGACGGTGGTGATGATGATGACGGTGGTGGTGGTGATGATGATAACGGTGGTGGTGATGACGGTGGTGATGATGATGATGATGGTGGTGGTGATGACGACGGTGATGATGATGATGATGACGGTGGTGGTGGTGTCGCGTGCGGTGCAGGCTCTGGCGGGCATACTGGACACGAACGCCTTCCTGGACCGATTCCACAACTACATCCTCCCTCGCCTTCGCGGGGAGGACCGCGTGTGCCACTGCGTGTGCGGGAGGTGGGGAACTCGCGCACAGACTCGCATAACATACACGTTACACACAACATGCACACACCATGCAACATACACACAACATACACGTTACACACAACATGCACACAGCATGCAACATACACACAACATACACGTTACACACAGCATGCACACAGCATGCAACATACACACAACATACACGTTACACACAACATGCACACAGCATGCAACATACACACAACATACACGTTACACACAACATGCACACAGCATGCAACATACACACAACATACACGTTACACACAACATGCACACAGCATGCAACATACACACAACATACACGTTACACACAACATGCACACAGCATGCAACATACACACAACATACACGTTACACACAACATGCACACAGCATGCAACATACACACAACATACACGTTACACACAACATGCACACAGCATGCAACATACACACAACATACACGTTACACACAACATGCACACAGCATGCAACATACACACAACATACACGTTACACACAACATGCACACAGCATGCAACATACACACAACATACACGTTACACACAACATGCACACAGCATGCAACATACACACAACATACACGTTACACACAGCATGCACACAGCATGCAACATACACACAACATACACGTTACACACAACATGCACACAGCATGCAACATACACACAACATACAAATTACATACAACATGCACACAGCATGCAACATACACACAACATACAAATTACATACAACATGCACACAGCATGCAACATACACACAACATACAAATTACATACAACATGCACACAGCATGCAACATACACACAACATACAATTTACATACAACATGCACACAGCATGCAACATACTCACAACCTTCAACATACAAATTACATACAACTTGCGCACAGACTAAATATTCAAATTGCATACAACACGCAGCAAACAACATACACACAACATATCAATTACATACAACATGCAAATGACAAACAATATACACATTGCATACAACGCAAGCAAACATGCAAAATACACACAACATATACACAACAAACACACAGAGACATGCACACAAAACATCCACACACACAATATGCACACCATGCGTATAAACACGAATGTATGTTGAACTTTCTTCGCACCGTACGTAGCCAACCAACCACGCTAATCGGAGGTCTTCTCGGCCACAGAGATGCCCTTCCCTCCCTTCTCTATGTTTGCGAAACGTGGAGCCTTTTAAAGGAGTTTAAAACGCAGTACAAGTCGGCTATAGCGACCAATATTATCCATAATAGCGGTTGTTTTTGGATTAGATCGCGTAAATATAAATGCGTCGCTAAACTCGGCCACCACGTGGTCTTAAGGTGCACCTTTGAAAGGAACACGTGCGCCGGTTAGAAACATTAATGCTGCCCTATCTACGATCCGTGCTGGGTTTAGCCAGGCTGGATTGTGTGCGGTGCTCACAGATCCTTTAAAGATCTGAACAAAGTCCCATCGGTGAGCTCCTCCGGCAGGCAAGGCTGCGTTGGCTGGGTCATGTAGCCCGCATGCCCAAGCAGCTTCTGTTTGGCTGGGTAGAGGGGGCTAAACGGGCACGACACGGGCTAGAGAAGAGATGGAGTGATGAGGTTCAGGAGGATGTGGAGCTGAGTGGACTTGCCGATGACTGGTACCAGCGGTGTTAAAGTCGGCCTCGATGGAGGCTCGTGAAGGACGCTGCTGGACAGTTGGAGGCAGTCGCCCTCCAACAACAACGGAGGGCGGAGGAGCGACGCTCACAACAACGAGCGGAGCGCCGGGTGGATAAAATGCAGCGAGGTGGTACAGCGGGCAGCACAGGTGGTGCATCTGCCAATGATCTCAACCAGACAACGCATGGCACCTGGGTCTGTCCCATGACCTCCTCCCAGCATCGAGTCTTCCACACTTTACGTGGCCTCAAAGTGCACCTAGCATGGCACAAGTACTCTGGTGGCATGACTGCCACTTCGTAGGAAATGTAAGCTGTAGTCTACATGTGATCTGTATGTTATTGTGTGTCCAGTATACGTGCTATTATCTATCTATCTGTGTATGATCATATATCCCTGTGTGCATATCAGTAGGGGTGTGAGCAGTGTTGCAGTGGTTAGCGCACTGCGCTACGAACCCCGTGCCCTCAGTTAGATTCCCGCTCACGGTGAACATAAGAGGATGAATATCTGAACCGGTCCTGGGCCTTCCCTAGGTCGACTCAGCCTCAACTGAGTACCTGTTGCAGTGTATGTAAATATCGCCACGGGAGAGACAAAGGCACCCAGACGTGGTGCTGACCACCCACCCCCTCGTGTGCCGTGCCGGCCTTCATTAGGTGCTGCTCACTAACAGCACTTGCCCCAACAGTCTGTTACAGGCTACGCGGGGGATCTTTGTCTTGTTTCTTTCCTATTGTGATGGCAATGCGGCGGTGGTCGCTAAATGTCTGCTAAGGCAATTTCGGGGGATCTTTTATCTTTGCCCGCAGTCGTTCCCCGAAGTCCAATCACACGCCCTCCTCCGTTCCCGTCCGTCAGCTGATGATGCACATTCACAAATTGACGCGTGCAGCGCAAAGCCTCGTTTGCATATAGATGAGGAATAATTGGCCGGATAAGGGAGAGGGGACAAAACAAATCCATTCCTCGTCTCGGAAGGGGATGACAAAGACAAAGATCCCCCCCACCCCACCACTCCCGATATAGCCTCGAAGGTTTTTGCGCTGTGCGGCAAGTGAGTTAGCGGGCGGAATCGTCGAAGGGGAGACGGATTTCACGGTGGTCCATCCGGCAGGCCCCGGCGAGACTCCCACCGGCACCATCCCAAGCCGTGCGGCCACCGAGCGAGCCCCCAGCGAGACATCGGCAGGCTCGGATTTACACGGCGCGGAGAGAAAAACAATTATGACATGAATCTCAATTTTGGAGCTTTCGTGACTGCAGGAATTATTCTTTGGTTCTTTCGGTTAAGTCACGTATAAAGATAAAATAATAAATTAAATAATTGCATACTACGACTTTCAGAATTGCAACACAAGCAATCATCATCATCAGGTATAAACGAAATAGCAACAAAAATCTAACCAGAAAACTATAGACAGACACACACATCTGCCGATACGTATTCTCTCTCTGTGTGTCTTTGTGATGTCTGTCTGCTTGTGTGTCTGTCTATAGTTTTCTGGTTAGATTTGTGTTGCTATTTCTTTCTTTCATGCCTGATGATGATGATTGCTTGTGCTGCAGTCGAAACGTCGTAGTATGCTATTATGTAATTTATTATTTTATCTTTATACATAAGTGACTTAACCGAAAGAACCAAAGAATTATGACATGACCCAACCCCCCGACCCACCGCCACCGTCCCCCCCCCCACCCATCTCGTCACGTCATCCCGGTTAGGGTGGACCGACCGCAAATCATCGGCCGGACAACAACAAACGACAAAAATGTATGCTGCTAGATGATGAATCACCCCCGGCGCACGAGACATGCCCCCTCCGTTGTCGGCCCCATTTGTCGACGAGTGTTGGTCAACTATCGATTCGTTCGGGTGTTCGTTCATCGGAGCGATCGACCCGGCTTGGTTTGAAATGCAGGCGGTGCTTCAACAAACAATGCGAACACTCTTCTTGGTTCTTTCGGTAAAGTCACGTAGAAGGGAAGTAATAAAATAATAAAAATTAAACACAATATTATTTTATTACTTCCCTTCTACGTGACTTTACCGAAAGAACCAAGAAGATGAATCCCTGCAGTCACGAAAGCTTTAAATCGAAAAAAAATGTGAACACTTCTGAGGATTTGAAACAACACCGCCTCTGGGCTCTGGAGACCTCCTGGAGAAGATTCCAGGCCACGTGCCGACAACGATGGCGAACACGAGTGGAAGACTCTTTGACTTTTTGAAGCTATTAACATTACATTTGTTAATTGTTTTTTTACCCTTCTATCTGGCAACAAAACTGACACCTTTTTTTTTACAAGGAGTCATGTTTGCATAGACCACAATACCTGCAGCCATAATTGGCGTCATCTGGTCCAACCCATGTGAGACTAGGCTCTAAGGAAAGCTGTCTCGGGTGTGGACCAATCAACTTCAAGGACAGTGCATATATTATCAGAGTTGTGTTTTTTGTTTGCGTTATGACTGCAGGTATTGTGGTCTATGCAAACATGACTCCTTGTAAAAAAAAAAGGTGTCAGTTTTGTTGCCAGATAGAAGGGTAAAAAACCAATGATCATATTTTTTACTGGCAAATGAGGTTCCAATGGTGGATTACATTTGTTATCATGTTACAGTGCATTCATATCCGTTCTTCTTCCATTAAAAACGACAGTCCCATGTAAGTGTTAACATTTTTTTTGAGGCACCCTCAATCATCTCGCCTCGTCATTAAATAGATCAGCTAACGGGGTGTATCTCGATTAGCTATTGCCTGGTCACATAAACGTTGTTACGTGATCATCTCAATTACATACTCCCTGGTTTAACACATTACCAAAGCAGGGAAGGCCTTGCTAGCCTCTGCTGTACCGTTCCACGTGGCTCCACCACGCACGCACAGCGCAACATTTGATTGACCGATCGACTGATCGAACGAACGAATCGATGAAGGTGGTCGACAGTGGTGAGCGGAAGGGGTCGGGGTGTGACGTCACGCGACGTTGGTGAGCTGCAGGAGGAGATGGAGTGCTGCTCTCGAAACCCGTTCCTAAGTTCCGCGGGTTCCAGATCGAGAACTCACTTCCTCAGAACTCATTTTGGTGTTTAGTTTGTTGTCCTTCCGATTAGCATGGTTGGCTACGTACGGTGCGAAAGAAGTTCAACGTGCATAGGTGCTCGTTGACAGCTCTTGCCCCAGCAGCCTGTTCAAGGCTATATAGGTGATATTTGTCTTTGTGTGTGGAAAGTGCCTCCCACCAACAAAACTAAACTAAATTTCGATTTAAAGCTTTCGTGGCTGCAGGGATTCATCTTCTTGGTTCTTTCGGTAAAGTCACGTAGAAGGGAAGTAATAAAATAATAAAAATAAAACATAATAATAAAACGTCGTGAGAATTATTTTATTATGTTTTATTTTTATTATTGTATTACTTCCCTTCTACGTGACTTTACCGAAAGAGCCAAGAAGAAAAAAACTAAACTACTGTTTTTGCCAGGTAAGGACCCATTGAGCTGCTGTGTAGCTCTTTTTCAGAAGCGACCTGGCCACCACGAATGATAGCTCAGTGGCTTATCATCATGCGGAAATGTAGAGCAGCCAAATACTCTATGAATACTCTCTAAACGCGTGACGTTCATTCTAAATGTGGAGGGGGGAAACCGGAGGACCCGGAGAAAAAATCCGCGCGACCACGGAGAGAGAGAGAGACACGCAGACTCCAAATATACAGCAGCAGGCATCAGGGTCGAGACCGAACCCACGACCTCCTGTACACCAGGCGAGGTAGTTAACATCTCCTAGCCACTGTGATGATGATGAGAGAGAGAGACACGCAAACTCCAAACACACAGCAGGCATCGTCAGGGTCGTGATCGAACCCACGTCCTCCTGCATACCAGGCGAGGTAGTCAACATCTCACCACGGGGAGAGAGAGAGACACCGCAAACTCCAAACACACAGCAGGCATCGTCAGGGTCGTGATCGAACCCACGACCTCCTGCATACCAGGCGAGATAGTTAACATCTCCTAGCCACCGTGATGATAATGAGAGAGAGAGACACGCAAACTCCAAATATACAGCAGCAGGCGTCAGGGTCGTGATCGTACCCACGACCTCCTGTAGACCAGGCGAGGCAGCCAACATCTCACCACGGGGAGAGAGAGAGACACGCAAACTCCAAACACACAACAGGCATCGTCAGGGTCGTGATCGAACCCACGACCTCCTGTACACCAGGCGAGGCAGCCAACATCTCACCACCGCTGCACCTCTCGCCCCCCCCCCCCCCGTTCCGTGTGGTGCACGCAGGCACCATGTGCACTACGTGGTGCCGTACGCGGGCGACAGTGCAGAGGTGCACAGCCCCGACGGGTACGCGGTGACTCCTGCGCTGAGCAAGCAGGAGGTGGATCTGCTGCTGGGACTCACGCTTGGTCTGGGCATCAGCTGGCTCCTGCTCTGGCTCGACCGGCGCCTCACCGATGCGCAGCTCCGACAGCTCGCCGGTACCGCTCGGAACGGATTTCAACGTTTGTATTTGAGTCTAGATTTGAAGCATTCGTGACTGCAAGGATTCATATTCTTAGGTTTTTTCGGTAAAGTCACGTAGGTAAAACATTAAAATTAATTAAAGTAAAATAAAATAAAAATCCGAAACGTCGTGATTTTTATTTTATTTTACTTTCATTAATTTTAATGTTTTACCTACGTGACTTTACCGAAAAAACCTAAGAATAAGTTTGTATTTTTAGTGGTTTCGATACGGGTGCCGGACCGCCTGGTGGGATATGCGTCGTTTTGTGGTTCCGCTCGATCGACTTGCTAGTCAGCGACGTCGCGATCCCACCGTGGGCCGATCATCGCGGAGGTGTCCAATGCACATTTCGTCGTCGTCGTCGTTTTTTTGTTGTTTACACGTTCAATCTCTCTCGCGCTCTCTCGCTCTGTCTCTGTCTTGTCGTGCCAATATGCTCGAGTCGCGGCCGCATCTTTCCGGCACCGATCTCGTGTATGACGACGTTTCAAGTTTTCAAGTTTCATTTATTAGGTATAGCCTTGTGAGCCATTCGGCTCTTGAATCGGGTGCAACCGCAACAAACAAAAAAACTAAAACATGAACAAGAAAACATCTTAAAGTGACTATGTGCAAACAGAAAATCCAAGAAAAGACTGCAAAATATTGCGGAAAAAGCACCGTACACCAACCCTGTGTGCAAAAATCCTCGAAGCTGTTCTCTGTCAGGTCTTCCTCTCTTTCCTGTTAACAGTGCCGGATTAAGCTAGTTTTGGGGCCTGTGGCATATGTTATAAAGGGGCCCTAAAAAAAACACTTAAATATTAAAAACACATTTTTCTAACTTGCATAGTAAAGTAATTGTATCATTTCTATTTGCTATACAGCCAGATAATACGACAAATCGCTAACCTAAAACACCCAGTCGTTCATAAAAGTCGAAGGCGGTATAGTACTATAGTAATAGAGCAAGTTCAGAATCATTGAACCGGAATTGATAGCTTGAAAGCATTTAGCGCGGGGCCCTTGAAAGTGCGGGGCCCGTAGTTACTACACATGTAGCTACTACACATGTAGCTACTACACATGTAGCTACTACACATGTAGCTACTACACATGTAGCTACTACACATGCAGCTACTACACATGCAGCTACTACACATGCAGCTACTACACATGCAGCTACTACACATGTAGCTACTACACATGTAGCTACTACACATGCAGCTACTACACATGCAGCTACTACACATGCAGCTACTACACATGCAGCTACTACACATGCAGCTACTACACATGTAGCTACTACACATGTAGCTACTACACATGTAGCTACTACACATGTAGCTACTACACATGTAGCTACTACACATGTAGCTACTACACATGTAGCTACTTCTGCTACTAGGATAATCTGGCACTGCCTGCTCCTTCCATTTGTTTCGAACAGCAGCATCACATTTCATGTTCCTATCGTTGTGCACCCTACACGTGCGTCCAAAACGAACTACATGTGCTTGACTAAATTGTCCCACAGATGGATTTACCGATTTAATAATTAACTCGTTGACTGATTGATGCGCTGTTCATTTGACGGATCGATGGCGCATATTCTGAACTAATTGACTTACTGATGAACTGCGTGACTCGTGGGTGGACTAGTCCAGGGGTCGGCAGCCTACGGCTCCGGAGCCGCATGCGGCTCTTTACGGGCTGCTTCTTGACGATATGTACGTATGAACAGTATGTACTCAGATGCATTGCGGCTCTTGAAATACTGAATTTTGTACCGAATTGGAAAGAAATGGCTCTTCTTGTTATTTTGGTTGCCGACCCCTGGACTAGGCCGTCCGTCGTTTTGTGTTGGAACGGAGCGCACACCGTGCGTGATGCACGAGCGACCCAGACTCGCGGCTCAACACGCTTGCAAGGGCGCCCCCAGTGGCAGCTTTCCCTGCGCGGTGACCAGCTACGTGGCCTCGTTTTTTGTCGGACGGGATACTTTTTTCATCTTGGTTCTTTCGGTAAAATCACGTAGAAGGGAAATAATAAAATAATAAAAATAAAACGTAATAAAATAATTCTCACGACGTTTCGGCCACAACGCAAGCAGCCGTCCTCCCCGACAGACCTGTTCTTCACCTGAGGACGGCTGCTTGCGTTGCGGCCGAAACGTCGTGAGAATTATTTTATTATGTTTTATTTTTATTATTTTATTATTTCCCTTCCACGTGATGACTTTACCGAAAGAACCAAGAAGATGAATCCCTGCAGTCACGAAAGCTTTAAATCGGGAAACTTTTTGTGCCTGTCCCCCGCCGTCGATGCCGGGTCGCGGTGGACTACGTAGCCTTGTGACGGTTTTCGCCAACGGCGGCGTCCATCGGTACGAGGAGAGACGAGCAAAGACGGCGCATTCGGATTTGCAGATGTCTTGGAGGAATGTGGGAGAGGCACGGTGATGCTGCCGCCGCTGCTGCTGCTTCTGCTGCTGCTGCTGCTTCTGCTGCTGCTGCTTCTGCTGCTGCTGCTTCTGATGCTACTGCTGCTGCTACTGCTGCTGCTGCTTCTGCTGCTGCTGCTGCTGCTTCTGCTGCTGCTGCTTCTGCTGCTGCTGCTTCTGCTGCTGCTTCTGCTGCTGCTTCTGCTGCTTCTGCTGCTGCTGCTGCTTCTGCTGCTGCTTCTGCTTCTGTTGCTGCTGCTGCTTCTGCTGCTGCTTCTGCTGCTGCTTCTGCTTCTGCTGCTTCTGCTGCTTCTGTTGCTGCTGCTTCTGCTGCTGCTGCTGCTGCTTCTGCTGCTTCTGCTGCTTCTGCTTCTGCTGCTTCTGCTGCTTCTGCTGCTTCTGCTGCTGCTGCTTCTGCTGCTGCTGCTGCTTCTGCTGCTTCTGCTGCTGCTGCTTCTGCTGCTGCTGCTGCTGCTTCTGCTGCTTCTGCTGCTTCTGCTGCTGCTGCTTCTGCTGCTTCTGCTGCTTCTGCTGCTGCTGCTTCTGCTGCTGCTGCTGCTGCTGCTTCTGCTTCTGCTGCTTCTGCTGCTTCTGCTGCTTCTGCTTCTGCTGCTTCTGCTGCTGCTGCTGCTTCTGCTGCTTCTGCTGCTTCTGCTGCTTCTGCTGCTTCTGCTTCTGCTGCTTCTGCTGCTGCTGCTGCTGCTGCTGCTTCTGCTGCTTCTGCTGCTTCTGCTGCTGCTGCTTCTGCTGCTTCTGCTGCTTCTGCTGCTGCTGCTTCTGCTGCTTCTGCTGCTTCTGCTGCTGCTGCTTCTGCTGCTTCTGCTGCTTCTGCTGCTTCTGCTGCTGCTGCTTCTGCTGCTTCTGCTGCTTCTGCTGCTTCTGCTGCTGCTGCTGCTGCTGCTTCTGCTGCTGCTGCTGCTGCTGCTTCTGCTGCTGCTGCTGCTGCTGCTTCTGCTGCTTCTGCTGCTTCTGCTGCTGCTGCTTCTGCTGCTTCTGCTGCTTCTGCTGCTTCTGCTGCTTCTGCTGCTGCTGCTTCTGCTGCTGCTTCTGCTTCTGCTGCTTCTGCTGCTTCTGCTGCTTCTGCTGCTGCTTCTGCTTCTGCTGCTTCTGCTGCTTCTGCTGCTGCTGCTTCTGCTGCTGCTTCTGCTTCTGCTGCTTCTGCTGCTTCTGCTGCTGCTTCTGCTGCTGCTGCTGCTTCTGCTTCTGCTGCTGCTTCTGCTTCTGCTGCTTCTGCTGCTTCTGCTGCTTCTGCTGCTTCTGCTGCTGCTTCTGCTTCTGCTGCTGCTTCTGCTTCTGCTGCTTCTGCTGCTGCTTCTGCTTCTGCTGCTTCTGCTGCTTCTGCTGCTTCTGCTGCTTCTGCTTCTGCTGCTTCTGCTGCTGCTGCTGTGCCCCTCGCCCCGCACAGGGACAGCTGCCGCTGGGGGTGCCCGGCCGCTTCTCATCTCATCCTACACACCGCACGGGCGGGGTGGGGAGCGCTTGCCATCTCTTTATTCTGCCCCCATCTCCCCCTCTCCTCCCCGATCCCACCTCCCCCCTCCTCCTCTCTCCTCCTTCACTCTCCCCCCTCCTCCTCCATCCTCCCCCTCTTCTCCCCTCCTCCCTGATCCCCGCCGCCTCTTCACCTCCCTACCCCCTCGTCCTCCTCCTCGTCCCTCCTCCCTTCTCCTCCATCCCTCTCCACCTCCCCTATCCTCCATCACCATCCTTCCTCCTCTTCCCTCCTCCCATCCTCCCCCCTCCTCTCCTCCTCCCCCCTCCTCCCCCCTCCTCCCCCCCTCCTCCTCCATCTCCTCCTCCCCCCCCCCGTCCCCCCGTCCCCCCTCCCCCCCTGTGTGAGTAGCCGAGGCGTGGCGATGGCTCTCCTGCCGCTTCACCCCCAAGCGCCGCTCCGTGGGCGGCGGCGGTGGCGGCGGCAGCGGGCGGCGGCACCGCTACCACGCGTTCCCCCGCGACGACGATGACGACGACGAGGAGGACGACTCGGCGGGCGCCGGGCTGCTCGTGCCCGCAGGGGCGGGAGGAGGAGGTGGAGGAGGAATCGGAGGAATAGGAGGAGGAATCGGAGGAGTGGGAGGAGGAGGAGGAGTGCTGGCGCCCGCCGGGAACGCGTTAGGGCACGGCCACACGCACGCCCAGCAGCAGCAGCAGCACGGCGCCCACGCTGGCCACGAGAACTCGATGCACTTTAAGCCGCGGCTCTGCCACCACAACGGCCACGCGGCCACTGGCAAGCGGCTCTGAGCCACGCGCCACCGCAGCCGCAGCAGCAGCAGGAGGAGCAGGAGAAGGTGCGCTCGTCTGGGAACGGCGAGGTGGGGAGGTGGTGTTGGATCAGGAGGTAGTGGAGGTGATGGTGGAGATTGGGAAAGTGGTGAAAATGGTGGAGGTGATGGTGTAAGAGGTGGTGAAGGTGGTGGTTGTTGGTGGCGGTGACGGCGATGGATGTAGTGGCTACGGCAGTCGTGGGCATGGTGGTGCAGGTGGAGGTAAAGGTGAGGATGGTCGTGGTGATGGTGGAAGAGGTGGAGGGTGAGATACAGTTGGTGGTGTTGGTAGTGAAGGTGATGATGTTGGAGGTGGTGTTGGTGGCGGTGATGGTAGCAGTGGTGAAGGAGCGAGGGGAGGTGGTGATGGAGGAGGGGGGGGGGTGCTAATGGTGGTAGCAGATTGTGAAGGTCGTCAAGGAGATGGTGGAGCTGACGTTGGTAATTGTGGTGGTGGTGGTGGTGGTGGTGGTGGTGGAGGAGGAAATGATGAAGGAGATTTTTGGTGGAAATTGATGAGATATTGGAGAAGGTAGAGGTGGAGGAGGGGGGGGGGATGATTGGAGGTGGATGAGGTGACGGTGGTGATAACATGGCAGAGGTGGTGGTGGCAGTGGCGTTGTATGGTTAGATAACGGTGTCAGCGGCTATAGTCGGTGGGTAGCGGGGATTGTCGTTGTGCGGAGCGGAGGTGGAGGCATCTGTTGGCAATTGGTCGAGGAGCTGGTGGCAGTGACCACTGTGCTGGTAGTATTCGTGGTGGCGGTGGTGCGTTGTGCTACGGTTGGGGCAGGTTTCAGTTCCATACACGTCTCCTGAACATCTGTGGAACATTTTGGACGTCTGTGGAGAAAAAGAGCGTCGTAGGCTCATGGGATTGCTCCAGTATGAATCAATAGAGAGACTCATCTACTTACGAACTAGTTAGGTTGTAGATGTCTGTTCGTAAGTCGATTTTTTTCGTAAGTCCAACTTTACTCCTGTCGATTCCAAACACATTGTACGGCTTGTACACAAAACACGGGGAATGGCTTTAAAAGTTGTATAATCCCCTGTAGATGTCGATGCCACTGGATCTTCACGTTCTGTAGATGTAGATGCCACTGGTTCTTCACATTCTGTAGATGCCACCGGTTCTTCGCGTTCTGCAGATGTAGATGCCACTGGTTCTTCACGTTCTGCAGATGTAGATGCCACTGGTTCTTCACATTCTGTAGATGCCACCGGTTCTTCACGTTCTGCAGATGTAGATGCCACTGGTTCTTCACATTCTGTAGATGTAGATGCCACCGGTTCTTCACGTTCTGCAGATGTATATGCCACTGGTTCTTCACGTTCTGCAGATGTAGATGCCACTGGTTCTTCACATTCTGTAGATGCCACCGGTTCTTCACGTTCTGCAGATGTAGATGCCACTGGTTCTTCACGTTCTGCAGATGTAGATGCCACTGGTTCTTCACGTTCTGCAGATGTAGATGCCACTGGTTCTTCACGTTCTGCAGATGTAGATGCCAATGGTTCTTCACGTTCTGCAGATGTAGATGCCACTGGTTCTTCACGTTCTGCAGATGTAGATGCCACCACAGCCATCTGTTGCACGGCGGTTGAACTTTCGATCCGAACAGGCAGCTTGGACATACAGCCAGGTTTGTTCGTATCTCTGAAAGTTCACAAGTCGAATGTTCATAAGCAGAGGAGTCCCTGTAGTCTGATTCTGAGTTGTGGACACAGCGGAAGAGGTGGTGGTAACGTGTTAACGTCGGTAGAGGTGGGCCTGTGTTGGAGATGTATGTAGGTGCTAGTGGTTGAGTAAATGGTGGCGATCATAACGACGGGAGTTTGGTGATGGGAGGGAGGTTGTGGTGGTGATGATGCAGTTGTGGGTACCTCTGGTGGTGGTGTCGTTGCAGCTGGCAGTGGTGATGACGATGGTGGTGGTGGTGGTGAAGGTGGACGTAGCGGTGGTTATGGATGTCGCGATGAATCTATCGATGAACAAATTCGAGTCCCAAATCGCACGGCGCACGGGTAGAATAAGTCATCACCGACATCTGCAATGGTCAATCCACTGCTGGATGAATTCATCGACGCGTGTAGAGAATCAATATGTTGAAACTCACTCTGTTGTACGTACAGCTGCAATGGTTTGATTCCACCAGCCACTAGAGGTCACGACTTTCACCACGGCATTTGACTAATATATACTGTATACTCTGAATCGAATCGCGACCATGAATCAGGACAAATACTTGAATCATGGGGTTGGGGAATAATTGGTGGAGGTGATGCAGGTGATGAAACAGCTGTTATCGTTGCTGCTGCTGCTATAGCAGCTTCCGAGATTGTTGGTGGTGATGTTGGTGATGATGGTGATGATGGTCGCTGCGATGGTCATGGAGGAGGTGAGAGGTGGGAATGATACTGCTAGCACCGGTGTTGATGGTGGCTCTGGTGGTGGTGGTGGTGTTGATGGTGGTGGTGGTGGTGGTGTGGATGGTGGTGGAGTGGGTGGTGGTGGTGTGGGTGGTGGTGGTGTGGATGGTGGTGGTGATGATGCTGCTGCTGCTCATAATGACGATGGTGGTGGCACAGCTGATGATGTTGGCCATGCTAGCGGTGATGGTGTGGCTGCTGCTGCTGGTGATGCATGGTGCTTGCTGCTGATAATGATGGTGGAGGTGGCATAGCTGATGGTGTTTGTCGTGCCGGTGGCGGTGGTCGCGATGCAGGTGGTATCGGTAGTGAGATGGTGTATGCCCGCTGGTGACTGCGCTGCTGGTGGTCACGTGGCACATCCTCCATCCATCGCCAGCTGCCCGCCCGCGTGGCACCGCCTTCACCACCACAGTCGTGATTGAGCGAGCGAGCGTGCGTGAGCGTGTCAGCGTGTTTGACAGTGGGAGAGGCGAAGTTGGAGGGAGCGTGTTTACATTTTCATTGCATATCGTGCCCATAAACCGTGCCATACCTCACTTATTGAGAGAATGTGAAATCATCCCATCGTCATCATCGTCGTCATCATCATCATCATCATCCGATTAGCACGGTTGGTTGCGTACGGTACGAAAGAAGTTCAACATGCATCACCATTGCCGCGTCGAACAAGAAGGGACTGGTGCGAAATGAATCCCATCGTATCGTGTGGCCATCGGCAACATCATCACCGTCTTCGCCAACTTTGCCATCATCGTCATCAATGTCGTTGCCAACACCAGCGCCAAGTGCGCCAACGTGAATCGTCCTCTTCGTCGACATCCATCGCCACCGCGATCGGCAACAACAACAACAACAAAAGTATCGACCGTCATCTTCGCCACCACCACCATCACCGCCTCACCACCTCTCTCTCTCTTCTTCTCCCGTCGCCAATGACGGCCCAGCGGCGCGTCACCACGCGGCTGGGATTTGTTTCGCTTGGGGAGTTTTTATTTTCTTTTAAAGAAGTAACATCTCGTCGCTTAACCTCTCGCCGAACGCCGAACCGCTGAGCGATCGGCGACGAGCGAGCGACGCGGCGAGAGGATGGATCCTGCGGACAAAGTGGAGGCAATGGCCCCGCGAGCATCAGCAGCATCAGCAGCAAGAGCAGCGTGACCCCCAAAGTAGCCGCGCGGTGGTCGAGCGAGCCAGGGGGGACGCAGAGGGCACAACGATCGGAGGGCGAGCGAGGAAAAATCCGCGAGACCGAAGGGACGCCCGGTGCATGACGACGTGGAGCCGTCGAGAGGGAGATGCTGCGAGGATGATGACGCCTCGAGAACGCAGAGAGAGAGAGCGAGCGAGGGGTGAGGAGGGAGGAGGACCCCTCGCTTGAAACGCGTTACCCAAATGATTTTTTTTTTCGTCTTCAAAAATAATTTCCAGAGCTGGAAAGAAAGAAGAGAACGTGGAATGCACGTAGCCTAAACCACGGATTTCGGCAGCCTCACGGGGAGGCGAAAAACAAAAAAAAATGTGCGTGATGTGAACGCAGGCACCGCCAGACTGACGGACGGACGCGGGGGGTAGTCTTTGTCCTCGGTGTCTTGCGTGTGGTGTCTGCAAGTGGGACAACAGATTCGGAGGGTCGAGTGAGTGGAGGAAAGACGCGGGGAAGAGCGAGGGAAGAAGAAGATGATGTTGTTGTTGTTCTCAAAAAGGGCGGCGGTGCTGAAGTGCCAAACGATGTTTGGATGTCGGAAACAAAATGTCGAACTTTAGTACTTTTGATTTGGGAAGGTTTTTGTTGTTGTTGTTGATGATGATGTTGATTTTTTTTTCCCCAATCCGCACGAAAGAAAATGCGGAATTCCCGAGTCAGCATTTAGCAGCAGCAGCGGCGGGTGGATGGATGATGATGCATTTGAAACGAAAGAGAAGTGGGATATAAAACGGACGTTATTTATTTTATATTACGACGCCGTCGTGTAACCAAGCGTACGTGTAGAATGTTGTCCGTGGTTCGCGTTCCGGCATCGGCGCCCTAAGGAACTCCCTCTTTTATTTGCGGTGGTAGTGATGGGTGGGGGTAAATAAACAAGTAAAATTATAATAAATAATAATAATAATAACCGCTGCGACGAAACGTAAAGAAAAATATCGAAAGGCACGCATTTTTGTCCAATATTATAATTATAATAATTATTTCGATTTAAAGCTTTCGTGACTGCAGGGATTCATCTTCTTGGTTCTTTCGGTAAAGTCACGTAGAATGGAAATAAAACAGCAATATATAATTATTTTATTATTTTTATTATTTTATTATTTCCATTCTACGTGACTTCACCGAAAGAACCAAGAAGATAATTTTTATTATTTGCACAAGGCAACAGGAATGGCAGTATGCACGGTGCATCGAACCTCTTGCTCGCACCCCGCAAGGAGCCGTCCGTGCAAATCGGAGGTGCGGGGCGGGGGGAGGTGGACGACGAACGCGATGCCGATTAGACGTTTCGGGAAGAGGGGGAACGGGGGGTGGGGGTGGTGGGGGAGGAAAAAAACGAGGAGATTGAGACAAATTTGCGACGATGAGTTTGGGGGGTGGGGGGTGGGGGGGTGGGGGGGGTCTGAGACTAAGCGGGACTGAGACCGACCAGAGAGGGGCCTTGCCGTGGGCTGCATCTCGTCTGTTTGTAATCTTTGTTGTCGTAACGTTTTGACCCCAATGCCCCTACTGGACATCTGTGAAAAAGAGCTTTATAGCTCATCGGATTGCACCGGTATACATAAATATTCTGATTCTGGGGGGGGGGGCAGGAAGGGTGGGGAGGGGAGTGGCGTGGGTTTTCCACGTTCCTTCTAGATTTGAAGCTTTCGTGACTGCAAGGATTCGGTAAAGTCACGTAGGTAAAAAAATGAAAAATAACGTTCCTGCCAGAAAGGGCCCACGCGGGTGTTCATTTTTTTGCTGCAGTGGCTCAAGGTCAGCGATGCCCTCCCGGTGGCCTGGCACGGCCTGGCAAAGCGTGACACGTGACACGGCCTGGCAAAGCGTGACGTGGCACGGCCTGGTAAAGCGTGACACGTGGCACGGCCTGGCAAAGTGTGACACGTGGCACGGCCTGGCAAAGCGTGACACGTGGCACGGCGTGGCAAAGCGTGACACGTGGCACGGCCTGGCAAAGCGTGACACGTGGCACGGCCTGGCAAAGCGTGACACGTGACACGGCCTGGCAAAGCGTGACGTGGCACGGCCTGGCAAAGCGTGACACGTGGCACGGCCTGGCAAAGCGTGACACGTGGCACGGCCTGGCAAAGCGTGACACGTGGCACGGCCTGGCAAAGCGTGACGACGTTTCCCCGTGCCGTCCCAGCCACCAACCCACCCTCCAAAAAAAAAGTTATACTTTTCTTAAATATTATAAATGACGCGGACGAAGAGTGCGAAACGTCGATTTGAGTGGCATTTGTGTTGAGCCCCATCCCCCCGTCCCCCTCCGCACCGTCGTGCCGCGCACACAAGGCTGACTGAACGCCCTGCAGTCAGCCTGGTCGAACGGCGAGGGCCGCGCTGCGTTTGCCGACTCGCTGCCTGCCCTACGACGGTCGTTGTGGGCCGTGACCCCTTGCGTTGAGTGCGTCCTGCAGCGGCGTTAAAAATCGCTCTCACGATGTCAGACGCGACTGCATCTCAGCGGCACCATCATTGGTCTCGCTGCAGTTCGAGGACGCGGTGGCTACGATGTGCGTGGCGAAGTTAGCAGATTCACAATACAGGTTTTTGTTGTTGTTGTTGTTTTGGGAGGTTAGATCGCGTAAATATAAATGCGTCGATAATAGGTTTCCCCCCCCCCTTTTTTCTGGCGACAAAACAGGCGTTTTAACATCTCGACACCTGTTTTGTAGCCAGAAAATGGGGGAAAAACCTATTGTCCTATTTTGCTACTGGCAAAGGTAGGTCCCGTGATATAAATGCGTCGTTAAACCCACCACCACCACCTGACCGACACAGCCCCAGTTAGCAAGGTTTGGCACGTCCACGTGTTGTGACCGTACGGCCATATAGCCCGTTCACTTCTTCATCGCTTCGCTGGGTTCGTCCTTAGTTGGATGAGACGGGAGACGCAACGATGATCACGCACGAGCCGCTGCGTGCGCCACGAGGCGGGTGATGCCGGGTTTGGTTCTTCGCGGTTCACGAAAACCCGCCCACCCTGATCCAGGTTCGACTCCCGATGATGGTGTTCTGATTGTGAACATCAGCGATGGGGAGACAGACGCGGCCGGGTGTCTGTCTGTGTGTGTGTGTGTCTGTGCGTGTCTGTGCGTGTGTGTGTGTCTGTAAGTGTGTGTCTGTAAGTGTGTGTGTGTCTGTCTATGCGTGTGTCTGTGCGTGTGTGTCTGTGCGTGTGTTTTTGTGTGTGTCTATAAGTGTGTATGTGTGTGTCTGTCTGTGTGTCTGTGCGTGTGTGTGTGTCTGTGCGTATGTCTGTGTATGTGTCTGTGCGTGTGTCTGTGTGTGTTAAGGCTAAATGGGGGGGGGGTCTTTGTGGTGTAGCGGTTAGCGCTGCGCTGCGCTACGAACCTGACGAGCCGAGTTCGATTCCCACTCAAGGCCAACACCGGTGACGATTATCTGAACCGGTCCTGGGCCTCCCCTAGGTCGACTCAGCCTCAAATGAGTACCTGGTGCGGTGCGTAAACATCGCCACTCTGGGAGACAAGACGGCCGGGCGTGCTTGCTGGCCACCCACCCCCTCGTGAGCCGTGCAGACCTTCATAGGTGCTGCTCGCTAACAGCACTCGACCCAACAGTCTGTTAAGGCTACACGGGGAATCTTTGTCTTAATAGGTGCTCGCTAACAGCGCTTGGTGACATACAGCTGCTACAAACAGGGCACTATTGATCGATGGGTCTCCGTGCACGTGCATCCACTCGTCGTCTCCCGCGACCTCACGTCATCGCTAAGAGTGACCGATTAGTATCCAAACAGTTGCCCGGATCATCCCCCCTAGGTTGACTTGGCCTAAAATAGGCATCACACCTGGCGTTACCATGGCAACGTGACCACAAGCGTCATCACCAAGGCGTTGGGAAGACAAATGGGGCGGTGCTGACACCAAAGATAAAGATCCCCCGTGTCGCCTTAGCCTGACTGTAGGGGCAAGTGCTGTTAGCGAGTAGCACCTAAGAAGGCCGGCACGGCACACCAGGGAGCTGGTGGCCAGCATCACGCCCGGCCGCCTTTGTCTCCCCAGTGGCGGTGCTTACTACACACCGCTACACCAGGTACTCATTTGAGGCCGAGTCGACCTAGGGGAGGCGCAGGACCGGTTCAGATGATAATCGTCAACCGGCGTTGGTGGCCGTGAGCGGGAATCGAACTCGGGTCGCCGTGTTAGCAGCGCAGCGCGCCGACTGCTACCACCACCACACTCGCCTGCCAACCTAAATAGGTGCTCGCAAACAACACAGTCTGCTCCGTGAGGCTTAAGTGTTGGCTGCGTGTTGGTGGCAGGGAACTCTCACCTGGCGTGAGTTCTGCCATCGGAGTTGTGCAGCTAAAACTTAGAGAGACAACTCAACACCTTCTTGGTTCTTTCGGTAAAGTCACGGAGAAGGGAAGTAATCAAATAATAAAAATAAAACATAATAAAATAATTCTCACGACGTTTCGGCCACAACGCAAGCAGCCGTCCTCAGGTGAAGAATGAGGACGGCTGCTTGCGTTGTGGCCGAAACGTCGTGAGAATTATTTTATTATGTTTTATTTTTATTATTTTATTATTTTCCTTCTACGTGACTTTACCGAAAGAACCAAGAAGATGAATCCCTGCAGCCACGAAAGCTTTAAATCGACAACTCAACACGTCCGTCAATGACGCCGATAACCATCATAAGGGGCGACGTTACTGGCAGTGACCCTTCAGAGCACACACTACGAACAATAATATTAATAATTTGTACTTTTAAGGCACTTATTGAGGAATGTGCCAGAATACAAAGATCTCGTTTTGCTTTTAACGGCAGTGTTCTGTCACTGCAAGGGTCCAGCCAGGGTGGTGGCCTTCACTGCGGCCGCGACAAATACACAAATCGTGAAAACGCTCCCCCGTCATCATCATCATGATCGTCGTCGTCGTCAGCGTGCTGCTGTCAAACCCAACAATGGTTTCAAATGCGTGGCGGCCCTCCTCCCACTGACGATGTCTTATCGGCGAAATTGCCCCCCAAAACCCTCCACCCTCTCTCTGAAAATGAGTTAAGAACTCCGCTCTGTAGTTTGGTGGCGTCTGTAACTTCCCATTGCCAGTCATAGGCCTCCACCCCCCCCCCTGCCCCCACTACCCCAACTCTCTCCCATTCCTCCGTTACCAGAGGTCGCAACCGGGTACCCGATACTCGTACCCTACCCGATACCCGGCTACCCGTACCCGTTTGCGACCCTGGTGCGGCCAGGTACGGGTAGGCCCTGAGTCACTGGTGAGTAACCGTTTGTCACTCATTTCCCAACGTCTTGTCTCTTCTCACAATTCAAGTTCCTAGAATCAACACACCCGCGCCTGCAACATGGCTTCATCCCAGAGGTCGCAATCGGGTACCCGATACCCGTTTGCGACCCTGGTGCGGCCGGGTATGGGTACGGGTATCCGCATGAAGCTTCCGGGGCCTTGCGCATCGATGGGAATTTCAAACCCCGAGTAGCGCCCTATCCCGTCCACACCCTCACTAACCCACCGTGACCAGTGCGGTGAAGTATGGCGAAACAACAAACCCATGGCCTTCACCCAGATAGCAGATTCACAAAAGGGAGCTGTTTAGTTATTACCCCCTGAGGCCATTGGCCGCGATGGCTTATCAGTACCAAGCCAGGGTGGCAAATGCAAACAGTATTTTTTTTAAGGAGCATTGAACGTCTAGATCACAACTGTGTATGATAGCAAGGTGACCTTGGTCGCTTTTTTTTATTTATTTTTTACGGAATATTTTTTGCAGGGACCGAGTCCCGTACGTATGTTGCAAACAGAATATAATTTCGGAAGGAGAAAAAACGAGGCCGTGTCGTGGGGAAAACGTGTGCGGAATGTGAAAATAAATATTGCTTGTGTCCACAAGAAGAGGCCGGGTTTAGACGGAGCGTAGTTGCGAATGGTTGCGTGCCATCAGTATTACGATCAACGTTACCTTTGGTTAACCCAGGGGTTGGCAACCCGTGGCTCCGTAATCGCCAAAAAAAAAAAACTCAAATCTGAAAAAGTAATTTAACGTAAAGAAAATGTGATTAAATATGGGCAGGTCACTATGGAATGTCTTGGTGACAACAAAAATGTCCAACGGTCAAGCGGCGATGTTAAGCAATCACTAACGGGGTGTGTGTGGGGGGGGGGAGAAAATAAATAGACGCAAGTTTATACCGTCACCTATTTTGTCTTAAGTCACAATGTGTGTTGTTGTTGTTATCGTCTGTTGTGTATACCTGTTTGTGTAACAGGTAGCTGTGCGTGTGCGATGCGGATCGCATAACTGTGTTTGGTCAAAGACGAAAACAACATAACGTGTCTCTTCTTCTTTGGAAGGTTAGCAACTTCCCCTCTGGTTTAGCCCACGGGGAAAGCCCTCACCGAGTAGTCTTGAGACTCTTTTGCAGGAGGGTCCTGCCACGTTTTTCTCAATCAGAGCGGTTGTGGTGGTTGTGTTGTTGTTGCTGTTGCTGCTGCTGCTGTGTAATCCCAACCGAGTAATTCGCTGCTATTTATTTTTGTTGTTGTTGCTGCATCGGGATGTCTAAAGATTCTGATTTTGGTGTTATTCGTAGCCAATGCAAGTGACGGTGGTGCCGTGGCCACGTGTGTAATTTCAAGGAGTAGCAGTTGCCCCCCAGGTGGTACTAACGACTCCCCCCCCCCCCCCCGTGACTCATGCGCTCTAATTATAATTGGCAACTTCGTGCCCTTCAGCAGGAGGGCCCTAGAGATGAATCGTGCCATTTATATTAACCTTTTTTATTTTTAAATCACACCAGCCAAATTCCAAATGCCACTCTGCCCTGGCACGCCATCGTCCTCGGAGCAAGATAAGACTTGGTCACGCAGCGTTCGCGTCTTGCATTGAGACATACGGGCCACGGAATCGGCAGCCTTGCCTCAAGGTTTGCTTTTCATTGCGTTAACGACAGGAATCAACAAGGTTCCATTAATTAACAACATTCCATGATTCTCAAAACACTTGGGCGACCAGCCTTTGAATCAGACTCAGACTAACAAATGGTGTCAACCAAGCAGCTCCCGAAGGTTCTGTTAAAAGTTAGGATTTTCCACAAGAGTTTTTTTTTAAACTTGGCTTAGATCGCATAAATATAAATGCGTCTTTAAACCCGCCACCACCCGACACAGCCGAATAGTAAAGTGTGTCATGTAAACAGAACGGGTGAATTCGTTACCGGTTCAGAACCACCGGTTGTGAGTTGGAGAGTAAACCCAGTACATTTACAATCGAGTACCGTCACGTTTCACCGGTAATTACAACCGGTATCATCAGGCGAGAGCCAGACAACTGACAACTCTGGCAGTCGCCTGATGAAACTGGTTGTAATCTCCGGTTGGTGGCGGGTATAATGACCAGAGGTCGCAATCAGGTACCCGATACCCGTACCCTACCCGTACCCGGTCGGGTACGGGTACGGCCGGGTACGGGTACCCGTTTGCGACCCTGGTGCGGCCGGGTACGGGTACGGGTAAGGAATCAAAGCCCGTTTGCGACCTCTGATAATGACACGTTTATATTTACGCGACCTACCCCCAAGGAAACCGCTCTTTGATGGATAATATTGTTTGCAAAAGCCTCCAGCAACACATGATCCGGGCGGAGGGCGGGGCTACCTGGGTAGTGGGTGGGGCTAACCAGACAGTGGGCGGGGCTACCCGATTAGGGGGCGGTGGCTATCTGGCCAGGGAGCGGAGCTACCCGACTTGGGGGGCGGAGCTACAAGACTAGGAGGCGGGGCTACCCGACGAGGGGGGGGGGGCTACAAGACTAGGAGGTGGGGCTACCTGGGTAGTGGGTGGGGCTAACTGGACAGTGGGCGGGGCTACCCGATTAGGGGGCGGAGCTACAAGACTAGGAGGCGGGGCTACCTGGGTAGTGGGTGGGGCTAACTGGACAGTGGGCGGGGCTACCCGACTTGGGGGGGCGGAGCTACAAGCCTAGGAGGCGGGGCTACCTGGGTAGTGGGTGGGGCTAACTGGACAGGAGGCGGGGCTACCCGACTTGGGGGGCGGAACTACAAGACTAGGAGGCGGGGCTACCCGCCGAGGAGGGGGGCGGGGCTACTCGGGTAGTGGGTGGAGCTACCTGAGTAGGTAGCTGCTGAGATCGAGGGCTGGACGCGGGAGCGGTGCTAGTCGTGGAGTGGGCGTGGTTACGTAAAAGTAGGGGGGGGGGCGCTGACGGAAGAGGGAGGGGCTACCAGCTCAGCACCACCTGGTCCCCCGGTTGAGCCTTGCAGAAGTTTGGTAGCCTTCGACCAAACTGGTTTGACAGAAATAAAAAAAAACTGGGCGGGTGAATCTGTACTCCGTGTTGAACAAACGTGGGTACGTACGTGTGCGTGTGTTGAACTTCTTTCGCACCGTACGCAGGTGCCGGGTGGAAAGGAACAAGCTGCCTTTTATATTGTGTCCGCGTAGGGGAAACTCCATGAAGTTCGCTGGCCAATGCAAAGACGTTCTCGACTGTTAACGCCGGCGTATGACCGACGCTGTGCCCCCCCCCCCCCCGTGTTGTTATAACACGAGAGAGAAAGGGGGGGGGGGTATTCTTAGGTTTTTTTTCCGGTAAAGTCACGTAGGTAAAACATTAAAATTAATAAAAGTAAAATAAAATAATAAATAAATAATGTTTCATTTTTTTCTTTTAATGTTTTACCTACGTGACTTTACCGAAAAAAAAAACCTAAGAACATGAATCCTTGCAGTCACGAAAGCTTCAAATCTAGAAAGGGGGGGGGTTAGTGCGGGTTTGCTCAGCGAGTTCATAATGACCGCATCGGAGCCACTGACCTGGCCCCCCCGTTGAGATCCCGGCTTCGAATGTTTAGGATGTTGAGCAGCGCCACGATTGAACCGCGAAAAATGTGAAATTGACGGTCACAGGCCGGGCCACCAATGACGAGGCACAGGGAAACATGGAAACGAACGTGACTGTCGCCGTAGAGTAGCAGCAGCAGTTCGTCGTGTTGCCGGTGTCACGGACTTGAAGCTTTCGTCGGTGCGATCGTTGATCAACGTGGCCTGAATGAAACGACTCCCCGTCAAGTAGTAGTAGGAGGTTTTTACCCTTTAAACTGGTACAAAACTGACACCTTTATACAAGGCATCATGTTTGCAATAACCACAACACAAGTAGTCAAAATGCAAACAAAAAGAAACAACTCTGATAATGATAATAATATTTACTGTCCTTGAAGTTGATTGGTCCACACCCGAGACAGCTTTCCTTAAGGAAAGCTGTCTCGGGTGTGGACCAATCAACCAATCAACTTCCTTAAGGCAAGCTGTCTCGGGTGTGGACCAATCAACCAATCAACTTCAAGGACAGTGCATATCATTATCATCATCAGAGTTGTTTCTTTTTGTTTGCATTTTGACTACTTGTGTTGTGGTTATTGCAAACATGATGCCTTGTATAAAGGTGTCAGTGTTGTACCAGTTTAAATGGTAAAAACCTACTACTATATTTTGCCACTGTTAAAGGAGATGTCTCATAGTGACTCCCCGTCAAGTTGTTCAGCGACGTCGCCTGCTTCGCCGCGGTGAGCCACCGCTGGTCTCTCGGCGAAGACTCGTCTGAGTATTTACTTTTCTCAAAGCCGTCATCATCATCGTCGTCGTTGTCGTGGTCGTCGCCATAATGTCTATAATTTAAACAGGGTGCCTTCTTTCGGCGTGTTTTCAGGGTGAAATCCGACCACATTTCTGTTGCCTTTTTTTGCGCTTTGAGTTCCCATCGCCTGCCTTAGTGGGGGGGGGGGGAGTTAGTGGGGGGAGTTAGTGGGGGGAGTTAGTGGGGGGAGTTAGTGGGGGGAGTTAGTGGGGGGAGTTAGTGGGGGGAGTTAGTGGGGGGAGTTAGTGGGGGGAGTTAGTGGGGTTTGACTGTGAGACAGACACGCGGCCCGACCCGGTCCGGCACGGTTCGGTCCGGCACGGTTCACGGCCCGGTTTATCCACACGGGGTTGCTGGCACGGCTGTTAACAGCAACGGCGGTGGGGCACAACCACCAGCAACAACAACAACAACAACTCGCAACCATCCAGTAGCAACATGCAACCACCAGCAGCAACAATGCGCAACCACTTGTAGCAACAACACAGCCGTCAATAACACGCAACCGATGTCAACAAAACAACCACATTCACAAGAGACAACCACCAGAACACAACCACTGTCAACAACAACAACAACAAGAACCAGTCATAACAACACAACCCAGATCCTCCAGCACAAAATATCTCTCTATTGGGGCATAATCGACAAAAAAAATGTAAAATGAAAGAGCAATTGAACAAAATGCAACTAAACACACAACAACAACAACAACAACGACCGCCATTCGCCACTGAGTGGCGGTGACGTCGCCACGACGCTTGTGCCAGGCTACGTGCACATTGAGGCCACGTGAAGTGTCGAATGCCCGCTGACAGCGGGAGGTTACGGGGCAGACCCAGCAGGTGCCATGGGTTGACTGACTGAGATGACTGGCCAATGCACCACCTGTGCCCCTACTGTGCCAACTAAACACACATACACGAACACACGCATGAACACACACGCATGAACAGACCCAGATGAACACACAAACATGAACGCACATGCATGAACACACATACACATGAACGCACACGCATGAACAAACACATGAACGCACATGCATGAACACGCGCATGAACACACACGCATGAACACACTCACACATGAACACAAGTGACTGCATTCACAATCCAACACACGCACACACACGCAGTTTAGCGCACCCAGCCTAACGTATCGGAGTGCGAGATTCGTTTCCTCGGCGATACAAAGCCATTGGCTTCGGGGAAACAACATCGATTGCTTAACAATAATGTGCACGAAAGTGTTTTAATGCTGTCGTGGTATCACGTGAGTCGATCAGCAAATCGTGTGTGGTGAGGCAAAGCGTGGGCACTCACATCTCTTCCAAGACATCGCCTGGCCACCCGTGGAAGAGTAGGCCAAGGATACCACCTCGAGGAAGGAACCCCCCCCCCCGCGCCGCCCATCCCGAGCTCCCTCGCACTCCAGGAGGAGGTCGCTACCGCCAGCAGTGCCGCTTGGCAGGCAGTTGCAGGGATGCGCCTTTAGCGATGTTATATTTAGCTGCGTCTAAGATGAAACGTCGACACGACGTCCAGAGGCGTTCATTCGATCATTGCAAGTTCACATTGGTGAAGAATTTGTACAAATCGAGAGGGGGCGCCACCACGGTGGCTAGGAGATGTTAACTCTCTCGCCTGGTCTACAGGAGGTCGTGGGCTCGATCCCGACCCTGACGCCTGTTGCTGCTGCTGTTTATTTGGAGTTTGCGGTGTCTCTCTCTCTCATCATCATCACGGTGGCCAGGAGATGTTAACTACCTCGCCTGGTCTACAGGAGGTCGTGGGCTCGATCCAGACCCTGACGCCTGCTGCTGCTGTATATTTGGAGTTTGCGTGTCTCTCTCTCTCATCATCATCACGGTGGCCAGGAGATGTTAACTTCCTCGCCTGGTCTACAGGAGGTCGTGGGCTCGATCCCGACCCTGACGCCTGCTGCTGCTGTATATTTGGAGTTTGCGGTGTCTCTCTCTCACCGTGGTCGCGTGGATTTTTTTCTCGGGGTGCTCTGGTTTTCCCCAGACTCGACGTCACGCGTTTAGAGGGTTTGTCTGCTATCAATTTCCACGTGATGATGATGACGATGAGCCCACTTCCACTGAACTATCATTTGTGATCGCCAGGTCGCTTCTGAAAAAGAGCTACACGGCAGCTCAGGGGGCCTTACCTGGTCAAATAAAACATAGTTTAGTTCATAGTTTAGTTGAATATGACATACCGCGGCCGTCAAAATTAATGGGGGGGGGGGGGCGTGGGTGGAGGGTGGGGGGGTGCTCGCCAGATGACCCTTTTGCCCCCCGGGATTTGCCCTCTGACCCATGACCCACACACCGGCACCACACGCAGGCAGCAGCACCGCGTGAGTTCCACCGCAGCCGTGTGCCGTACAACCCGCGTGCGTGCGTCCGCGCGTGTGTCCGCGTGTAGTTTCGTGTTCGTCGTCGTCGTGGTGGTGGTGGTGTCGTTCCGTGTTCCCCTTTGTTGTACTGTACTATGGCGACACGTCGCCACGTTGGATGTGAGCTGGGCAGGGGGGGGGGGGTGGTTACCAACGAATTTCACCTTCTCTCCGAACCGCACGTGGACACAAGTAGAAATCGCCATCCTGGGTTAGTTCTACCCAAGTAGAGATTCGATCGTGTTTTGTTTTAGTTCGAGTGGTTGTTTCACGTTTCACTAATCACGAGAGGTGGCCGGGTGGGTCATAGGTCACCGACGATGAGCCGGCATCACCGCTGAGAGCCTGGGTTCAAATCCAGATCGCTGCCACCGCTGCCCGCTTATTCGACCGCTGAGTTGACATCTCAGCCCAGCCACCGTTGACTTCTCACGCCCGTGACCCGTGTAGACTCACGTCGACACGCACAGGCGACTTACGCAGAGAGCCACGGGTTTACAGAGACTCGTAGAGTTACGTAGAGACCCACGCCGCATCGCCTGGGATGTGATTAAACCGAGTTCTCGTGTGCAATGAGTGGATGGTCTCAGCTAGGCCATCAGTGACCACGCAACACAAACAACCCATTACATTGCATTAGGATCTGTGCTTAATTAATTTGGAGCCTACGTTAACCTACGCTATTATCGAGCAGCCTTCGATCAAGGCGTTGAAGCATTATCAATAAATAAACCCGGTATCAACGAATAGGCGATTTAAACCAATATTTATAATATTGCTTCCATCGTCACGTGATGAAGGAAGGTGCTGCCCCCCTCACCGCGCGCGGACTGCGCCAGGACGTCGTTCCGTGACGTCCGCCTCCGCGGTCCGTTTTCTCGCACGGGATGAGAGTCGCTGCTGCTGCTGCTGCTCGCCGCGATTTCCCCCAGCACCACTCCTCGACTCTCGCCACACAAAGCCGGTCGCAAGGCTCCGGATGAGACCGGACGGGAAGGGGAAAAATAAAGAAACGCGTTAACATTGACAAGCGAAACGTTCATTCATTCGCCGTCCGACTACTCTGCCACCGCAATCAAACTATTGAGCGGTTTCAGATTTGGATTTTGTTTTTTTTATTATTAGAATCGCCACCAACGTATTTTGCCACCACTCATAGCGGGGCCAGCACCAGCCTCACTGTTCACACGAACAACGGAGAGGATGACTCTAAACTCGCCACGGCAGATTATTCCCAATGTCAGATGGGAATTTTTTTTATTTTTTGGCGGGGGTGGTGGGTGGTGTGGGATGCTGTCACACAGCGATCTGTGTTGTGGTCAGCCGCACCGGACTTGCACATGCAGATGCGTCGTTCGGTTCAACTTCCCAGCGTGGCGGTGCTCAAACATCGGTGCGAGTCCAACCGGCCGTGATTTTAGCCTGAGCGGGGTCACGCCACGGGGTTAGTCGACCGGCTCACACGTCGCATGGGGTTGGGGTAGGGCAGCGTGGGTGGGTTACTCCCTCCTCTTGCACGGCGTAGCGGGGTCCGCGTGGAGTCGAAGGCCAAAAACACCCTCTGTATAAATCTCGACTTCAAGCTTTCGTGACTGCAGGAATTCATATTCTTTGGGTCTTTCGGTAAAGTCACGTGGATAGGTTCAAAGAAAATACCCCCAAAAAACTACGACGTTTCGATCTTTTATTTTCTTTGAACCTATCTACATGATTCTAGATTTGAAGCTTTCGTGACTGCAAGGATTCATACTCTTAGTTGTTTCGGTAAAGTCATGTAGGTAAAAAAAATGAAATTAGAATTAATAAAAATAAAAGACCCCAAGAATACCCCCTCTGTACGTTAAACTTCTTTCGCGCCGTACGTAGCTTGACCGCGCTAATCGGAGGCGCGGGGGAAGCACAACAAACTCAAACGCAACAAGCAGTTCTAAAGAAATGACTTTTTCAATCTAAATGACGACTCAAAAGTTGCACAGCGCCCAGTAGCTTCCTAACATCGGAAGGAAGAGCGTTCCAGACGGCCGCAGAAGCGCGTCTGAAAGCGACGAGCGGTGCGGCGACCGCCGTCTTTGTTCGGATGGCCAAGCCAGAAGCCGCTGCTGCTGCTGCTGAGAGGCTGACACCGGAGTAGTCAATGACCCCTCGATAACTTCCTCTCGAGCTCCCTACAGCAGAGGTTCCCTTCTGCCGGCAGTGTCACGAGTGAGCAACTGCAGGGTTGCGCCTTCATCATCACCTTCAACTCGTACCCCCCCCCCCACACACCCCCCCCCCCCTCCGACCCTTTATATAGCCACGGTCAACTCCTGCCGATGTTACGTTGAACCATTTGCGCGTTTAGTTTGAGATAAGCCCCGCGGGGTGTGTGCACGTTCTCACCTTTCTACAGATAACGTGGACACGGAGACAGAGCGGGGGTGGGTTGGGGGTTGGAGGGACACCCACGGAACGGATAAGTTGCCGCGAGTTGTACCGCCACGTTCGTCCCTGGTATCCGCGAACTTTCCAGGCGACTGTTCCTCTCAAAGTTGTTCTTTTTCGCTTTCGGTTTTCTTCTCTGGGCTCGCTCGTTCGCAGTCGAAACGAAATCTGTCAAAGTAGCGACTCCGCCAAAGCCCCCCCCCCCCCATCACCACCCCGCCCCCCTGTCCCCCCCCTCCCCCCCTACCCCCTCCCCTTCCGTCCTTGAGATTTCCACCGCGTTTACTTGGAAGTCCGTGAACTCAGAAATGTAAACTGTTGATATTGGAATGTTGCTTTAAAAATAAAAACAAGATATATATAAACTAAAAAGTAAAAAAAAAGTACAAAATGCGTCCTGAATCGACGACCGTGGTTTCCCCCTTCCTACGGACCCAACATCAAAAACAAGTGTGTACAATTTTTGTTGATGTTGTTGTTTTTTGTTGTCGTTTGTTTGTTGTTTGTTGTTCTTGCCTAAACCGTTCGATTGATTTTGAATGAATTAATATTTAGGGATGTGATGATTAATCGATTAAAATAGTTTTTTGTGCTCACGATAAATGCATCCAGTTGTATCGAATTGTGCGTGTGTTTGCACCCGCTGTGGTCTCCACTGATTCATGGCACTGTCATAATGTTTAGGGGTATTTTTCTTCTATATACACACACACACGTACACATAGCGTCATTGTTCGTGCAAATCGCATCTCACAATTGCTGCGGTTGAACCCACGGACAAAGTTGGGAGGCAGCATGCCACACCTGAAGACGTACCAATGAAGTTACTTTGTTTTATTTTTCTTCCGTTTCCGTTACGGTTACGTATCTGTACGTCATCGGATTTGCGAATAAGACTAAACTACGAAACTATTTTTATTTTACCAGGTAAGGACCCACTGAACTATATAGCTTTTTTCAGAAGCGACCTGGCGATCACAAATTATTGCTCAACCAAGTGACTTATCATTAAGTGGAAATTGATAGCAGCCAAATACTCTCAAATTGTGACATTGATTCTAAACATGGAGGGAAAAACCGGAGGACCCAGAGAAAAATTCACGCGACCATGGGGAGAGAGACACCGCAAACTCCAAATATACAGCGGGCGTCAGGGTCGGGATCGAACCCACGACATCCTGCAAACCGGACGAGGTAGTTAACATCCCGCCACCGCAGCGATGATGACGTACATGTACGTACAAATTTCGATTTAAAGCTTTCGTGACTGCAGGGATTCATCTTCTTGGTTCTTTCGGTAAAGTCACGTAGAATGGAAATAATAAAATAATAAAATAAAACAAGGCGCCCTTTCCCCCCTTCATCGCAGCTTAAATAATCCCTCCAAGCCTGGAGTGTGTCATTCAGACGCTGTCTTCTCGACAGACCTGTTCTTCACCTGAGGACGGCTGCTTGCGTTGTGGCCGAAACGTCGTGAGAATTATTTTATTATGTTTTATATTATTATTTTATTATTTCCATTCTACGTGCCTTTACCGAAAGAACCAAGAAGAAGTACGTACAAGTACGCCATCATCACCGTGGTGATGACGTACAAGTACGTCTTCAGAATGGGAAAGGGCTAAGGAACGAACACAAAAGTTTTTATTCCTTGCGGTGGGAGACGGTTGCCCCCCCCCCCCCTGCGCCCCCCCCCCCCCCCCCCACCGGTTTTTTGCGTCACCTTAAACACGACCAACGCCGTCATCTACGGCGAAATGGCCGCCGTTGATTCGCATCCAGATGTGATCCGTAGAATCTAAATGCCGGAAATAAAAAAAAAAGTCCCTATTAAGGGCCAGACACCGATCGGACGAGGTCTTCAAGCGTACCGACTAAAGACATCGAATTGACTCTCGATGCCTAAATGTGCCACACGCCCTGTCGTATGGCCTTGTGGGAGCCTGGGTACGTCTTCCGACCTGAAGAGATGCCAATAAAGCTGCAGTCGTCTCCGCTGAAGCCCTCTCGTTGCGGCCAGAAGCAGCACCTGAACCACACCCCGCTGCTTGCCATCGCGCGCAAGAATAGAACATAATCCGTCCGTGGCCCTGTCACGAATGTCATAAACGTGTTAATAAGTCAGAAATCCTCCTCCTCCCTCTTCCCTCCATCCGACAACAACGGCAGGCCACGCACGTGTCGACCGAGTAGCTCCTAACGACCCCACAAAGCCACATCTGGCACCGCTGATAATTTTCATCGGTTCGGCCCCTGCGAAGGACGGACTCCCATGGGTGGCATTTCAAAAGCCTCCTTCTCGTCGATGCGGGAGCAAGGGCTCCAACTCCACGTGCAGGTGTTCAAGGCCAGGTGACAGACCGCGTCAGGAGCAGCGGCGCAGGGGATCGCCGTGACGTTTCCTCCGGTTTTTTTTTTGTGTTTTCGTAAGCGACGCCTACCGTCGGCAAAGTTATTGCGGTGTTCGTAGATTGGCCACGCGAGTCTGATGGATTCTAAAATTCTATTTTATTGTATTGGAGGTGTAGAGCTCTTCTTCAGAAGCCACCTGGCCATGACCAATGAGAGCTCAGTGAAGTGGCGGCCAATCATCAACACGCGGACATTTACAGCAGCAGCAGCCAAATAACTCTAAACGCAAGTTGACGTTGATTCTAAACGTGAAGGGGGGAAAAAACCGGAGGACCCGGGAGAAAAATCCACGTGGCCACGGGGAGAGAGAGAGACGCAGACTCCAAATATACAGCAGCAGGCGTCAGGGGTCGGGATCAAACCCACGAACTCCTGTACACCAGGCGAGGTAATTAACATCTCTTAGGCACCGTGACGATGATGAGAAAGAGACACGCAAACTCCAAATATACAGCAGCAGGCGTCACGGGTCAGGATCCAACCCACGACCTCCTGTAAACCAGGCGAGGGAGTTAACATCTCGCGGCACGTGTTAGGTAACCCTGCGAACGCTGAGCCGACGTTGGCACGCGCGGTTGGAACCGTTGGGGGGGGGGGGGGGGGGGGGGTTGGGGGGGGGGGGGTCCCCAACGTTGGCCCGACGTTCCGCATCCACCGCGTGGCGAGGGGTTCGGGGAGGTGGAGAGGCAGGGAGGGAGGGAGGGTGGGGGGGGCACTCGGCTCGTGAATGAACGCCAGGCGAGCGCGCTGGGTGGGGTGTAAATAGTCAACTCAACTCACCCCGCACGCGGACCGGGGCGGCCAAGCAGATTCCCAGCGAGGAAGAGGGCGGGCGGGGGGGCACGGGGTAGGGGGGCACGGAGTAAGGGGCGCGGGGTAAGGGGCACGGGGTAGGGGGCACGGGGTAGGGGGGGTAGGGGGCACGGGGTAGGGTGGCACCAGCTAGGGGGGCACTAGCTAGGGGGGCACGGGGTAGGGGTCACCAGCTAGGGGGGCACGGGGTAGGGGGGGCACGGGGTAGGGGGGGCACGGGGTAGGGGGGCACGGGGTAGGGGGGCACGGGGTAGGGGGGCACGGGGTAGGGGGGCACGGGGGTAGAGGACACGGGGTAGGGGGGGGGTAGGGGTAGGGGGCACGGGTAGGGGGCACGGGGTAGGGGGGCACCAGCTAGGGGGGTAGGGGGCACGGGGTAGGGGGCACCAGCTAGGGGGGCACGGGGTAGGGGGCACGGGGTAGGGGGCACCAGCTAGGGGGGCACGGGGTAGAGTGATGGTGATGAGATGCCCAGCCGCCGCCGCGTGTTGCATCGAGCGGGGCCTGCGTTACCTAATTGGGACAATCAATCGATGCGCGTAAGTGGTGAGCTAAGCGAAGTGCATTTTGCACACAGACGGAATTCAAGATGCGGGGGGTTGAGGGCAAACAGAGAGGAGTTGGGGGTGGCTCGACAGGCGATGCGGGAGAGGGCTCCTCGCCCTGGGCTGTGTCTGGCACAACACTTGAGCCTGGCACCTCTCAGAGGCGGGGTTCGAGTCCCGGTGTGGGTCGTCAGTCCTCGTCCGTTCGAAGCGGAGCAGCGCTCTTCATCGCCGCAAGGCCCCGGCGCGGGCCTTCCGTGCGGCCCTCTGACGTTCGCCCCCTCCCCCCCGACACAAAACACAAAGAGCGAAAAACACCGCCCCCCTCCCCCATCATCATCGTGGTGGTGTCACATACCCCCCCCCCCCCCATGGTTTCAAATGTTTGTGGCGGCCCTCACACGGATGACGTCTTTTCGGCCCTCCATCTGAAAATGAGTGAAGGACGCCGCTGCAGTTGGTAGCGTCTGTAGCTTCCCGCTGCCAGCCACAGGCCTCCACCCCCCCCCCTCCCCCCACTTGTCTCTCTCTCTATCTGCTCCATTCCTCAGTCACCCGGTGGCCGTCTGCCTCTGCGTCTTCTGCCTTCTTGTCTCTCTCTCTCGGTCTCCGTCAGCGGACTCCTCCGGCTCGCCATCCCCTCGACCTCCCCATCCCACTTGCCCTCCGCTCCCTCCCACCCCCCGTCCAAAATCCGCGATGAAACCACGAAGATTCAATGATTCTCTCCGTGATTTGAGGAAGTGAATTTTTGTTTCTTCCGGGACGATCACGCGGCACACGACTCATCGTGCTGCCAGTTTCACACGCGCTGTGGGACACTCATTTCTCTTCTTGGCTCTTTCGGCAAAGTCACGTAGAATGGAAATAATAAAATAATAAAAAAATAAAACATAATAAAATTATTCTCACGACGTTTCGGCCACAACGCAAGCAGCCGTCCTCAGGTGAAGAACAGGTCTGTCAGAAAGGTCTGTCAGAAAGGTCTCTCAGAAAGACGCTGTCTTTCTGACAGACCTGTTCTTCACCCGAGGACGGCTGCTTCACCTGAGGACGGCTGCTTGCGTTGTGGCCGAAACGTCGTGAGAATTATTTTATTATGTTTTATTTTTATTATTTTATTATTTCCATTCTACGTGACTTTACCGAAAGAACCAAGAAGATGAATCCCTGCAGTCACGAAAGCTTTAAATCGAAATCCACTCATTTCTGTCCCCTGCTCCAATGTTGTCATTCTGTCCCTCGACATTCACTGGCCGCTGATGGTGGCTGCAGTGGTGGCGGTGACCACGCCGGTGCACGCGGTCGCCTGTAATCCAGCAGCGAGGGCGGGGTGGGATTGGTGGAACACCGCGCACAGACGGTGGTGTGGAACTTCCCTTTTTTGCACGATTGTATTTAACTCACTCTGTCTGTTGTTGTTGTATCCTCAAATCTTGTAACTCAATTTTAACCCACTTCCCAATGTGGTATCGACTGCAAACTTAGTATACTTGTGTCATACTGATGACAATACTATATTCTATCATAAAAAAAAATATGTATATATTTTTTTTAACATTTGTTTTATATGTTATGTTTCGGCTTGGGTCTAATTGTCCACGATCAACTCACGTTGGCTGTAGTTACCCACGGTCCCTTACGTTATGGCACCTTTTGGCGTCATCTGGTCCAACACCATGTGAGACTAGTCTCTAAGAAAAGCTGTCTCGGGTGTGGACCAATCAATTTCAAGGACAGTGCATACATTATCAGAGTTGTGTTTTTGTTTGCATTCCGACCGCAGGTATTGTGGTCAATGCAAACATGACTCCTTGTAAAAAAAGATCTCAGTTTTGTTGCAAGATAAAAGGGTAAAAAAACAATTATCATATTTTGCTACTGGCAAAGGATGTTCCAATGGTGTAAAGGGTATCTTGTTTGGGTGTTTGGACGTCCGAACACAACTCCTGTTTAATTGCCAGAAAGGGTAAAACCCATTCTTATTTTTCATCATATTTGACACTGGCAAACACGTCCCAAAGATAAACTCTCAACCTGTTCCATCTGGTTTTGCGATAGGAGCATTCCCCATCCTCGCACGCGTGGTCTTTTCTCTGGCTGCTCCAAATGTTCCCCCGGCAACGTGAAAAACAAACACTCATCCATTAAATTGGTTTAACAAAAAAACAGCAGAAAAGTGCCTTTCTCATCCACGTAGCCAGCACCCCGTGCGTGCTGGGGATCGTTTGTCGCCGTTGTGCGGACGCCGTTTGCGCGCGTGTGATTGGCATCACAGTCCGTCCTCCAATAACGCGACTCGGATATAACGCGACATTTTTCTTTTATAACGCGGATGCCAATTGGATGCAGTAACGCGTTCGAGCAGACGTAACTGAGTATGAATGTGCGGTCGTATAACGGCGGCCTCGGCGTAGCATCGTCACACACGTGGATGCATTGGGGGATGCTGCTGGATGCTTTTAGATCAGTGGCCCTTCGTAACGTGGGGTGCACACACACCCCCCTGGGGGTGCGAGACGTGGCCAGATTCATTTCGAAGACACGAATTAAGCACGAGCACGTAAGTTACAACTTACTTTGTTTGATCAAACCCTACCTAGTTCATAACATTGCACATTCACTATGAGACCTCCTTTACCAGTGGCAAAATATAGTAGTAGGGTTTTACCCTTTAAACTGGTACAAAACTGACACCTTTATACAAGGCATCATGTTTGCAATAACCGCCTTTTGGCGTCATCTGGTCCAACACCAATGGAGACTAGGCTCGAACGAAAGCTGTCTCGGGTGTGGACCAATCAACTTCAAGGACAGTGCATATCATTACCATTATCAGAGTTGTTTCTTTTTATTTGCATTTTGACTGCTTGTGTTGCGGTTATTGCAAACATGATACCCTGTATAAAGGTGTCAGTTTTGTACCAGTTAAAAGGGTAAAACCCTACTACAACATTGTACATTGTTTGAACGATTGAGAGCCAAAGGGTTGCAAGTCTGCAGCAAGGGTTAAAAACCACTGTTCTCGACGCTGACCACGTCATTTGTTCGTCCCTGCGCGCATCGTCTCACGCGTTATCGCGGACCGCGCCTCACCACCTCCAAATCGACATTCTCATTATGACTTATTATCACGCGATTTCTCCCGAACGCGGTGTTGTTCAGGAACGAAACTACCGCGGCTACAGGAGAACCGACTGTAACTACTCCGTGCAACTGGGGAGGCTAGCGGGGGGGGTTAAGGGCTTTGCTATCGCCTCGTCGCGGGTCTGTTTGCAGCCGCGGGCAGAAATGAAACTCGGGTGGCCGGGTTCGCAATGCGCAGAACGCCGGCCACTTGGCACCGCCAACGGCACAGATGGATCGGTGAGCATCGATCGTTAAACAACTCGGATCAATGCGTATTTCTTGAGCTTCAGAATCGATATCCGTCTATAAATCGACGCAGCACTCCACCCGCCCTGTGATATAGAGCGCGGCATATTAATTGGGCAAGGCTGATCCTTGACGCGCACACACACACACGGCTGATCCTTGACGCGCACACACACACACGGCTGATCCTTGACGCGCACACACACACACGGCTGATCCTTGACGCGCACACACACACACGGCTGATCCTTGACGCGCACACACACACACGGCTGATCCTTGACGCGCACACACACACACAAGGCTGATCCTTGATGCACACACACACGCACGCACACACACACGCACACACACACACGCACGCACACACACACGCACACACACACACACGCACGTGGGGGGGCGGGCAGGCGCGCGCACACTCTTTGATGGAGTACGCTGCGAAGGATTTCAAACATTATCCGCGGGATAAAAAAAAAGAAAAATGCCAATTAAAAACGGCCCTCTCGAGCGTGGCCAATTGACGACCTCGGCTTTTGGTCGCCTCGACAGCTGAACGGGAACAGCGACAACACGAAATGCAATTTGAACGGCGTTGCGTTTGAGGGTTACCACTTGAATTGGGCCCCAGCCCCAGCGTGCCGAGGAGCCGTTTGGCGTTCATCGCCAGGCTGTGAACGCCACCATTCGCGAAGCGTACGCGGTGTGGCTGGCGGCAACACGAGGTGTGTTCCGCAGAGGATGAGCGAGTGAATGTGTTGTGTTGCCTTTGCGAGATGGGGAGCGGTAGTGTAGCGGTTAGCGCGCTGCGCAATGAAGCCGGTTGACCCGGGTTCGATTCCCGCTCACGGCCCACACCGGTGACGATTATCTGAACCGGTCCTGTGCCTCCCCTAGGTCGACGCAGCCTCAAATGAGTAACCTGGTGAATGGGTGTGTAAACATCGCCACTGGGAAGACAAAGGCGGTCGGGCGTGGTGCTGGCCACCCACCCCCTCGTGTACCGTTCCGGCCTTCATAGGTGCTCGCTAACAGCACTTGCCCCCGAACAAGTCTGTTACATCTTCTTGGTTCTTAAAAACCCAGCTTAAATATACACTCCAAGCTTGGTGGTGTTTCATTCTTCACCTGAGGACGGCTGCTTGCGTTGTGGCCGAAACGTCGTGAGAATTATTTTATAATGTTTTATTTTTATTATTTTATTATTTCCATTCTACGTGACTTTACCGAAAGAACCAATAAGATGAATCCCTGCAGTCACGAAAGCTTTAAATCGAAACATCATCATCAACATCATCGCCATCATCGTCGTCGTCATCTTCGTGCTGCTGTCAAAGCCCACCCAAACGACGCTTTCAAAATGTGTGGCGCCCCTCACGCTGACGATGTCTTATCGATTTAAAGTTTTCGTGACTGCAGGGATTCATCTTCTTGGTTCTTTCGGTAGTCACGCAGAAGGGAAATAATACAATATTTCACAAGTTGTACTAATCGCATATCTGCATTTCCCATAAATATGCTAAATTCCTCTTGATATGCAAATTATTTTGTCAAGGCGCCCTTCCCCCCTCCATCCCAGCTTAAATAGTCGCTCCAAGCCTGGAGTGTGTCATTCAGACTCTGTCTTCTCGACAGACCTGTTCTTCACCTGAGGACGGCTGCTTGCGTTGTGGCCGAAACGTCGTGAGAATTATTTTATTGTTTTATTTTTATTATTTTATTATTTCCATTCTACGTGACTTTACCGAAAGAACCAAGAAGATGTCTTATCGGCGAAGGTATCCTCCCCTTACCCTCTGAAATGTAGTGAAGAACACTGCCATCAACAACAACCAATGACGAAGCCAGGATTTTTCAGGTGGGGGGGGGCAACCCCTCCAGCAATGAGAAATGATAGAGGAGTTGTTAGTAAGTAAGGACTTGTCCCTTGCTTTTTATTCGACGCGTGTGCGGCGATGGTGCAGCCATCGATCGAGGGTCGAATTCGAACCGCGTTGTGTGATCGGCATCGCGCTCGCTGAAGGTGTTGATGCCTTCAGGGAAGTCGTGGACTGTATACGCAACTGCGCACAATTATGTGAGTCACTTATAACTGCTTTGCCGTTAGTTATTGCCAATTATGGACTATCATCTCATAGAGTCCCTGGCACATAATAACATGCTACACAGTGGCAGTGGGGGTCGCAAAATGCCGATGTATTACTAATAAACCCCAATGATCCGATCGAAATTAGGGATTTAGATCGAATAATTGGGGGGGTGGCACGTGCCACCCTACCCCCGCCAGTGACAACAACCGCCATTCGCCACTCAGTGGCGGTGACGTCACCACGGCGCTTGTGCCAGGCTACGTGCACGTTGAGGCCACGCGAAGTGTCGAACGCCCGCCTGCAGCAGGAGGTCACGGGGCAGACCCAGCAGGTGCCACGGGTCGACTGAGATGACTGCCCCGATGCACCACCTGTGCCCCCTACTGTGCCAAATGTCTCTCTCCCCACTCTCTGCACACACTCTCTCCACTCTCTCTCCCCACCGTGTCTCTCTCCCCACTGTCTCTCCACGCTGTCTCTCCCCGCTCTCTCTCCCCACCGTGTCTCTCTCCCCACTCTCTCCATGCCCATTCTCGGCCTCGAGTCTTCAACCGCCCGTGCTTTAAGCCCCCGGCAGCCTGGACCCTGTCGACCCCCCCCCCTCCCCCAAGCCTCCATCCCCCTTCCTTGAAGTGCCCTCTTCACCTACTCCTCTCCTCAATGGCGCCGTCTAGTGGACAGAGGCGAGTCTAGTTCTCGAGCTCGGTCGATGGCACTGTGATGATCTTGACGATCATCGCGATCTTCATCATAGTCATCATCATGATTGTGCGGATTCATAGAGACATCGTCCTCTTCCCCAATATGCTGTGACGTCTCAAGAGCGCTGTACCACACGCGTCTCGTATCAACGCGTTTGAAAGGGGCACCCCCTCCCACAGTGGCAGCTGTCCCTGTGTGTAAGTTGAACTTCTTTCGCACCGTACGTAGCCAACCGTGCTAATTCGGAGGTGCGGGGGGGGGATAACAAACTAAAGACAAAAAGCAGTTCTAAAGAAGTGAGTTTATCAATCTGAATGATGAAGTAAAAGTGCGTAGCTCCCCAGTGGCTTTCTAATATCAGAAAGGAAGAGCGTTCCAGACGGCCACGGAACGCGCGTGACGCAGTCTTTGTTCGCACAGTGGGGGTCACAGGCGGTGCATCGGCCACTCGTCTCGGCCAGTCAACCGCATGGCACCTGCTGGGTCGACGCTTCACGTGGCTTTAACGTGCACTTGGCCTGGCACGAACGCCGTGGTGACGTCACCGCCACTTAGTGGCGAATAGCGGTTGTTGTCGTCGTCGCCGGTGTTTGTGGCCGTGAGCGGGAATCGAACTCGGGTCGCCGGGTTCGTAGCGCAGCGTGCTAAGCGCTGCACCACCGCTCCCCACGCACTTACACACACGGAGAGGTCGATATGCGCGCGCGCGCACGCACAACATAGCAGTCATGCCTCACTCAGTGCTGGCAACGTCACCACAGAGCTTTTGCCAGGCTAGGGGCACTGACAAAAGACAAATATCCCCCGTATAGCTTTTAACAGACTGTTGGGACAAGTGCCGTTACCATTATCAAAGGCCGAAACGGCACACGGTGGGGTGGGTGGGTGGCCAGCACCACGCTCCGGCCGCCTTTGTCTCCCCAATGCTGATGTTTACACACCGCACCAGGTGCTCATTTAAGGCTGAGGCGACCTAAGGGAAGTCCCAGGACCAGTAGGGATTGTTCACCACCTAAGTTGGCCGCGAGCAGGAATCGAACTCGGGTCGCTGGGTTCGTAGCATTGACACGCGCCAGCTCACGCGCGCGCACACCTACATACACTTCATTACAAATATATTAACGCATTTGACACACACGCGTGCGCACAGAGAAACTTCTACTATGAAATGTATTGCCGTCACATTTTAGAAATCGCTGTAAATCTGAACTCGGGAACCTCCGTTTTGGCACAAATCCGTCACCTTCATCACGCCGCTCCTGACCGCTGGAGACGCGCACGAGCCCGGAGTGACAGGACACTCGCTGCAGACAAAGCACGACACGGCTCGACACACACGGCCAGGGGTACTCGCCGACACACAGAGAGCACTCACCCACACACACACAGAGCACTCACCCACACACACACAGAGAGCACTCACCCACACACACACAGAGCACTCACCCACACACACACACATAGAGCACTCACCCACACACAGAGAGCACTCACCAACACACACACACATAGAGCACTCACCCACACACAGAGAGAGCACTCACCCACACACACACACAGACACCACTCACCGACACACACACAGAGAGCACTCACCGACACACACAGAGAGCACTCACCCACACACACACACCACTCACCGACACACACACAGAAAGCACTCACCAACACACACACAGAGAACTCACCGACACACACACACAGACACCACTCACCGACACACACACAAGAGCACTCACCGACACACAGAGAGCACTCACCAACACACACACACAGACACCACTCACCGACACACACACAAGAGCACTCACCGACACACAGAGAGCACTCACCAACACACACACACAGAGCACTCACCAACACACACACAGAGCACTCACCGACACACACACACAGACACCACTCACCGACACACACACAGAGAGCACTCACCAACACACACACACAGACACCACTCACCGACACACACACAGAGAGCACTCACCAACACACACAGACACCACTCACCGACACACACACAGAGAGCACTCACCGACACACAGAGAGCACTCACCAACACACACACAGAGCACTCACCCACACACACACACAGCACTCACCAACACAGAGCACTCACCAACACAGACACCACTCACCGACACGCACACACCACTCACCAACACACATAGAGAGCACTCACTGACACACACACACACCACTCACGGACACGCACAGAGCACTCACCAACACACAAAGAGCACTCACCGACACACAGACGGCACTCAACAACACACACACACCACTCACCGACGCGCAGAGCACTCACCAACACACGCAGCACTCATCCACAAGCACAGATGGAACTCACCGACACGCACGGACCTTTACTCGACAGTCTCCTACAGGCTCGGGGCGCCATCACTCGCTCGTATTTTTCGCCGACGATTTCCCAATCGGCAGAGACAAGATGATCCCCTACGCTGCGCCCACTCTCGACCGATCGCTTTCGCACACGGGCCGAGTGTGGGATCCGACTAGGCGGGAGGCGACTGCTGAAAGTCCTCTTCTTGGTTCTTTCGATAAAGTCACGCAGAAGGGAAATAATAAAATAATAAAAACAAAAAATAATAAAATAATTCTCACGACGTTTCGGCCACAACGCAAGCAGCCGTCCTCAGGTGAATGGTTCTTGTGTGTGTGTGCGTCGTGGCCGAAACGTCGTGAGAATTATTTTATTATTTTTATTATTTTATTACTTCCCTTCTACGTGACTTTACCGAAAGAACCAAGAAGATGAATCCCTGCAGTCACGAAAGCTTTAAATCGAAAAAAAATGCTGAAAGTCCGTGGCGGAAAAAAAATCACCCACACTGCTTCGGAGTAAAGCGGCACGCAATTAGAGAAAGCGCCGCGATTTCTCCTTCCGTGGAATCAAAGCCTGGGGCCTAACAACCCCCCCCCCCCCTAGGGCCTAACCCCCCCCGGGGCCTAACACCCCCCCCCCCGTGGGGCCTAACCCCCCCTGGGCCCGCAGGGGGGGGGGCCTTCCCAGAACACCCCCGGAGCGGTTCCGGATCGACGCGAAGCACTGACACGAGTCCGACAGGGCGCGCGCGTGTGTGGCATAACGAACGACGCAGTGCAATATTATCGCGATAATTAGTGTTGTCAGTCCTATCGAACCAGGCCAGAAGATGCCACGGTAAAGCGCAGCGTTCGACTCACAATCGCGGTCAAGTCCCGGTCACGGGTTGACTCGGAACATCCATCATTATTCTCCCTCCAGCGTCAAGAAAATGAGCGGCCACCTCGATAGGATGCCAACCGTCAGACCGTGTTTTTGGAGGAACAGCCTCTGCCAAAGGAATGTGGAATTTCTACGTACGTATGTACGTACGTGTGCGCCCCAAACTTCTTTTCGCGCCGCACGTAGCCAACCGTGCTAATCGGAGGGTGCGGGGTCAGGCCCGCCGCCAGAGATGGGAGCGGGGGGTGGGGGGTGGGCAGAGGGTGGGGGGGGCACGCACGCTCCGACTTGAACTCCCGTTGGTGCCAGAGGTCCAAAGTGAAACGCGTGCTCGTCTCGTGATGACGACGATGGCAACAATCGAGATAAAGGCGGAGAAAAAGGTACTATTTATTTATTTTTAAACGGAGTCAATTCCTGAATGGGTAACCCGTGGTGGGCAAACCGTTCCGTAACCCATCAACTCATCAGTCTACTCTGAAATTTAGTAAAAGTCGCCCTTTTAAGATTTCTTCCCGAGCCCCCTCCCACCGCCTCTCTCTCTCTCTGTAGCAACAACGGGCAGGGTGGATGGGTGGGGGATGAGGTGAGGGGGGGTGAGCCCACAGTGTGCCCCCTGGCTCACAAATCATGGGAACATTCAGACGCTGTCTTTCCGACAGACCTGTTCTTCACCTGAGGACGGCTGCTTGCGTTGTGGCCGAAACGTCGTGAAAATTATTTTATGATGTTTTATTTTTATTATTTTATTACTTCCCTTCTACGTGACTTTACCGAAAGAACCAAGAAGATGAATCCCTGCAGTCACGAAAGCTTTAAATCGAAACATGGGAACCGACTTCGTGTCCTAGTGCTCTGCCTGGGCCGGAACCAGTCTGACAGCAGGCCAGCACGGGCCCGGTTGCCAAGTGGCAACAGCCCAGCTGAGCCAGCGTGGCACTCTCACGGCAAGGGGTAGTTTCCCAGAGCCAAACCGTGCTACGCTGGCGTCACGAGACGTCTGAAACCCGCTCGGGGCCAAGCCGGGGCGGGCACGGCTCGGCTCGGCTCGCGCAGTGGAAAAACTGCCCTGGCGCCTCCTGAGCCGCACCAGGGCTGACCACGGCATTGCACGGCTCGGTTGTCGGTGTAGCAAAGAGGTGATGGAGAAGCAGAGTCGATCACGGAGCCTGGGCCGGAACTGGGCCGGCAGTGGTTGTGGAAAGGACGCGCGAGCCACCGTTCCCCGTGTGGCTGGTGCCCCCCTGGGCTGCGATCACATGACGCTGCACCAGGTCCTCCTCCTCCCGTTCACAGGCTCCGTGTCATCTTCGCTGCTCGAAGCCCTGGAACTTGAGCCTGGGTGATGGAAAACGACGGGCGGGGGGGAACGGGAGGAGGTTTACAATGGCTGTGTCAAGACACACTGGAGAGATGAACTATTTTTGTATCTCTGTCTCTCAGGGGATTGAAAATGGCTATGCCACAGATACTGAGAAAGCGCCATCAAGATCCTGGTTTCAAAATACCAAGGCCAAGTCTGGATGTGTCTCTCTATCTGTCTCGGGGGGTTCTTAATGGCTGTGTTGAAAACACCAGACTGATTTAGAATGTGAAGTCCAAACTAAACTATTTATTATTTTACTAGGTTAAGGTCCACTGAGCTATATTGCTATTTTTCAGAAGCGACCTGGCTATTTCAAATGATAGCTCAACGAAGTGGCTCATCACGTGGAAATGTACGGCAGCCAAATACATAAACAAGTGATGTTCATTCTAAGTGTGGAGGGGAAAACCGGAGGACCCGGGAGAAAAATCCACGTGGCCACGGGGAGAGAAAGCAGACTCCAAATATACAGCAGGTGTCAGGGGTCGGGATCGAACCCACGACCTCACTGTATACCAGGCGAAGTAATTAACATCTTCAAGCCACTGTGGTGATGAGATAGAGACGCAGACTCCAAATATACAGCAGCAGGCGTCAGGGTCGGGATGGAACCCACGACCTCCTGTAGACCAGGCGTGGTGCGGTGGCGAATATAAGTGGAGGTCTCATCGTGAAGAAAATACAACGCAGGCTACGGTCACGGCGCTCTGCCGCAGCTCGGCGGCGGTGATGTCAGTGGCGAAATGAAAAGTTTTGGACTGGCGTGAAGATCTCGGATGTGGCATGACGTATTACCACTTCAGCAGCATCGCCGGTGTTGCTGTTGTAGTAGGGACAGCGACCCGCACACACCAAACAACTCGGGAGCGCATGTCTCGCCGATGGTTACAGCCAGCAGCATCATCATCACCATCAGGCATAATACGGATACCGGTTGTAATTACTGGCGAAACGTCGTACTCAGATTGTAAATGTTGTGGATTTGCTCTCCAACATACCGGTGTGGCTGTACTAGTAACGAATTGGCACGTTCTGTTTATTCTAGATTTGAAGCTTTCGTGACTGCAAGGATTCATACTCTTAGGTTCTTTCGGTAAAGTCACGTAGGTAAAAATAATAATAATAATATAAATAATAATAGAAATAAAATCACTTGATACAGTAAATTTAGCTGTGACGGTTCCACCTGATGACGGAGACTTGTGTTGCCTCCGAAACGTCGTGATTTATTATTTAATTTCTATTATTATTATTATTTTTTACCTACGTGACTTTATCGAAAAAACCTAAGAGTACATTCTGCTTACGTGACAAACCTTACTAATTGGCTGTTTCGGGTGGTGGCGGGTTAAACGACACATTGATATTTCCGCGATCTAACCCAAAAAAAACCCCGTATATTATGGATGATATTGGTCGCGAAGGCCTACGTGTTAAACCATCCGGCAGTTGTCAAAATGTTCTTGGGCAACTGCATGACGACGAAGACAGTCCCAAAAACACAAGTACCAGTAATACCAATTTAAAGTTTCACATTGATAATGTCCAGTCGATCGGTTGATCGATCACCCGAAGGGCCGACAGCCGCAGCCTCTGGGTAATGTGGCTCTGGGTGGTGTGGCTCTGGGTGGTGGGGCTCTGGGTGGTGGGGCTCTGGGTGGTGGGGCTCTGGGTGGTGTGGCTCTGGGTGGTGTGGCTCTGGGTGGTGTGGCTCTGCGTGGTGTGGCTCTGGGTGGTGTGGCTCTGGGTGGTGTGGCTCTGGGTGGTGTGGCTCTGGGTGGTGTGGCTCTGGGTGGTGTCGCTCTGGGTGGTGTGGCTCTGAGTGGTGTGGCTCTGAGTGATGTGGCTCTGAGTGATGTGGCTCTGGGTGGTGTGGCTCTGGGTGGTGTGGCTCTGGGTGGTGTGGCTCTGGGTGGTGTGGCTCTGGGTGGTGTGGCTCTGGGTGGTGTGGCTCTGGGTGGTGTGGCTCTGGGTGGTGTGGCTCTGGGTGGTGTGGCTCTGGGTGGTGTGACTCTGGGTGGTGTGGCTCTGGGTGGTGTGGCTCTGGGTGGTGCAGCTCTGCGTGGTGCGGCTCTGTGTGGTGCGGGCTCTGGGTGGTGTGGCTCTGGGTGGTGTGGCTCTGGGTGGTGTGGCTCTGGCTCTGGGTGGTGTGGCTCTGGGTGGTGTGGCTCTGGGTGGTGCGGACGTACAGGCTGGCGGTGCCCCATCCGCGTGGCAGAGGGGCGGGTCATCCGAGTGATATTTGGTTGCTATAAATTTACACGTGATAAGCCGCTTTGTTGAGCGATCATTTGTGGCCAGGTCGCTTCTGAAAAATAAGTGAATACATCGGTGGGCTTTGCCTGGTAGGATGGGGATGGCTTCGTTTAATTTGCATGCGTTTAGGTGACCTGTTCGCTCTTTCCTGTACTCCCATCGTGTTTTTGTATTGTTTGGCGTCGTAACGTTCTTACCTCGCGCCCCTTCTGGACATCTGTGGAAAAGAGCTTCACAGGCTTATCGGATTCCTCCTCCAGCGTAAATAAAGATTGTGTTTCTCCGCTGCACTCACCGAGCGAGCTGTCGGAGGCCGAGCTCTCGTCGTCGCTCCAGACTTCTTCGTCGCGCTCAAACTCGCGCCGGAAGCTCGAGGCCACAACGTGTCTGCACGCATGCACGGACAAAGATATAGGCTCCCCCGTGTAGCCTTAACAGACTGAGGCTGAGTCGACCTAGGGGAGGCCGAGGACCGGTTAAGATGTATGTATACATGTTAAACTTCTTTTGAACGGTACGTAGCCAACCGTGCTAATCGGACGTGCGATTAGCACGATAATCGTCACTGGCGTTCATGGCCGTGAGCGGGAATCGAACTCGGGTGGCCGGGTTCGTAGCGCGGCGTGCTAACCACTGCACTACCGCTCCCCAAACACAGACAAAGACAAGGCTCCCCCTCATAGCCTCAACAGACTGTCGGGGTAAGTGCTGTGGCGAACACCTTTGCAGGCCAGCACGGCACACGAGAGAGTGGGTGGGCGGCACCTGTGGCGATGTTTACACACCGCACCGGATACTCATTTGAGGCTGAGTCGACTTAGGAGAGGCCCAGGACCGGTTCAGATAATCGTCACAGGTGGTGGCCTTGAGAGATGAGTGACACGTACCCGTGCGTGAGTGACGAGTAACCCCACGTGTGCCAGTGACGTCTGCCCGCGTACCCGTTTTCGCGGTGGTGGCTGTTGGCTCCGCCCCCGTGCGGGAGCTCCTCCCACAGCAGCAGGCTCCGCCCCCCCGTGCCCCAGCGCTGCAGGCCGCTGGGGGTGCAGGTGGTGGCGACGCAGAGCAGGCGGGGGGTCGCCTCACCCCCCAGCGTCGCCATGTACGGCTCCCCGCCCTCCGCAAGCAGCCGCACTGAACGCACGGTGGGGGGGGGGGGGGCAGGGGAGGGGAGGGGTGACGAGCGAGAGGACGGAAACACGAAACTAGAACTCATCTTCTTGGTTCTTTCGGTAAAGTCACGTAGAAGGGAAGTAATAAAATAATAAAAATAAAACATAATAAAATAATTATCACGACGTTTCGGCCACAACGCAGCCGTCCTCAGTGACTTTACCGAAAGAACCAAGAAGATGAATCCCTGCAGTCACGAAAGCTTTAAATCGAAACTAGAACTGTTTTTTATTTTATCAGGTAAGGGCCACTGAGCTATATCGCTTGTTTTTAGAAGCGACCTGGCCATTACAAATGATAGCTCAACTAAGTGGCTTATCGTGTGAACATCTACAGCAGCCAAATACTGCAAACGCGTGCGGTTTATTCGAAATGAGGGAAAAACCGGAGGACCCGGAGAAAAATCGACTCGACTACGAAGGAGAGAGAGAGACACGTAAACTCCAAACATACCGCAGGCATTAGGGTCGGGATCGAACCAATGACTTCCTGCACACCAGGCGAGGTAGTTAACATCTCGCCACGGTGGCGCGAGCAGTGGCTGCTCAGGTGCAGAGGTCGCAACCGGGTACCCGATACCCGTACCCTACCCGATACCCGGCTACCCGTACCCGGCCGGGTACGGGTACGGGTAGCCGTTTGCAACCCTGGTGCGGCCGGGTACGGGTAGGCCGTGAGTCACTGGTGAGTAACCGTTTGTCACTCATTTCCCAACGTCTTGTCTCTTCTCACAATTCAAGTTCCTAGAATCAATCCACCCACGCCTGCAACATGGCTTCATCCCAGAGGTCGCAATCGGGTACCCGATACCCGTACCCTACCCGTGCCCGGCCGGGTACGGGTACGGCCGGGTACGGGTACGGGTACCCGTTTGCGACCCTGGTGCGGCCGGGTACGGGTACGGGTAAGGAATCAAAACCCGTTTGCGACCTCTGCCCCACCGCTCACCGTTGATGTAGCCGTGACCTCGGTCAATGTCGTAGCCCGCGGACAGCATCAGGCGAGTGTCGCCATCGCCGCCACCGCTCGCCGTGGACAGGCAGTCGGTGAAGCCGCAGTCGCTGTTGTGGTTGGGCAGCTTCCGCAATATGGAGCCTGATAGGGAGGGGGGTGGAGGGGGAAGGGCGATAAAGGAGGGTTTCAAGTTGATTTTGAGTAACGAGGTTAAGAACTCAAGGGACCAGGATGAGTCTCATTTGCAAGAGAGACCTGGATCAACAAATGTCCCGCACCTCCGATTAACGTGGTTGGCTACTTACGGTGCGGAAGAAGTTCTACATACGTACACACACACACATCACGGAGAGCATCTCTCATGTACAAGGGGATGGGCGATTAACGCCGTTAGATGTGACTTACCGAGCCACAGTCCTGCCCGAGCGGGACCCTGACCCCCTGTCCATGACCCCGACTGGGACACTGACCGTGCCCCGACCCTCACCAAGACCCCGATCGCGACCCTCACCGCGACCTCGTGACACTGACCGCGACCCCGACCCCTGCCGCGGCCGCGACCCTCACCAAGACTCCGAGCCCGACCCGACCCTCACCAAGACTCCGACTTTGCCCGTGACCCCAACCCGACCCTCACCAAGACTCCGACCTTGCCCGTGACCCCGATCGCGACCCTCACCGCGACCTCGTGACATTGACCGCGACCCCTGCCGCGGCCGCGACCCTCACCCGTCCGCCAGTCGAGAACCCGGATGCTGGCGCCTTCGTCGGCGGAGTAGAGGAGGCGGCCGTGGGGTCGCGGCCCCGCCAGGAGGCAGCGCAGGGGGGACACGCCACGGCGGCGCCCGTCGGCGCTCCACTCGTCGCCCTCCGTGCAGAAGAGCAGGTGCAGGCGGGGGCCAGGGCGCAGCTCCCACACGCGCACCTGGCCATCCCGGCCACCCGTGCACGCCAGCGAGCCGTGCAGCTTGCGCCGAGGGCGGGAGGGGAGGAGCAAGCGAGAGACGAGAGAGAGATAGAGAGACGGAGGGAGAGCCCGAGGTGGAGGAAGAGATCGGAAGATAGAGATGGGCGGAGAGAGACAGAGAGAAATGGGGAGATGGGGAGGGAGAGAAAGAGGCAGGGAAGGAGAGAGGCATGGAGAGGGACGGGGAGACGGGGAGAGAGAGATGGGGAGAGAGAGATGGGGAGAGCGAGAAGGTGGCAGGGAAGGAGAGAAACATGGAGATAGGCAGGGAGACAGGGAGATGGGAGGAGAAAGATGGGAAGATGGGGAGAGAGAAAGAGGCATGGAAGGCAACAGGCGTGGACAGAGACAGGGAGCCGGGGAGATGTGTAGAGAGAGATAGATGGGGAGACAGCCAGAGTGACAGGAAGATGGGGAGATGCAGAGATAGGTATACGGTGAGACAGAGTAAGGGATATAGGGGTAGCGGAGAGAGAGAGCAAACGTGAAGTGGGAGTAGTGAAGAAGAGGAGGGAGGGGAAAGAGAGGAGCAGGTTGGGGAGAAAGCGGAGGAGAAAGTGAGGAAGAGAGATTTAAAAAAAAAGAAAGAGAGAGAAAGAAAGAAAAGTAAGAGGAGAGACAGACGTGAGGAGAGAGAGCGTGGGAGAGAGACGGGGAGAGATAACAGCCGTGTTTACACTTCCCTCTTGCGTCAGACACAAAGACACATGTGGACACACAAGTGACAGGTCCTCGGCAAGCTGCATTGGCTTCCCCTTGCTGAATGAATACATTATACGGTCACACTCATTACACACAAAGTGTTTGCCACAAATAAACCACAATGCCTTGCATAAATCACCACGCAAACGGCGGTCATCCTCGCAGCCGCTTTTGGCTTGGCATCTATACATCGCGCGCTTTCAGATGCGCTTCTGCGGCCGTCTGGACTGCTCTTCCTTCTCAAATTAGGAAGCCAATGGAGCTATCTTTCTATATACAAGTAAAAAATCGTCTGCTTGTCGGTTTGTGGCTTTATGTGTGTTCGTGCGATTGCGAAGGATTTGGCTCTCCAACGGTGGGGTTGACGTTAAATAAATAAAAATAGCCAGGCACCACGCCGTAAGCCCCGCCGTGAGCAAGCGCTATTCATTTTTCACATCCGTCAACTTTTAATAAGTTAAATTAGCGATTTAGTGCGATTTTTATGCGCTATTTCTTAATTTATTTATTCATGACGGGTGCACGACCATACCAACTCACGCGCCTTTGGTGGGGGGGGGACAGCCCATGCCAAGTCGCACGCCTTCGGTGGGAATGAGGGGGACATTTTCTTTCGCGTAAAAAATGCTTTAAGAATACACTAAGCACCAGGCTTAAATCTTCACTGTGTGATGTCCCCCCCCACCCCCCAATGCGTGCAGTTACTACTATATACAGTCGCTAGATGCTACCACTACAGGCCGTAGATATTACTGCAGAGCGGCCGGGGAGATCGTGGCTGGGAGGGGGGGGGTCACGGGTAGCAGCCCAGCCCACCAAGGTGCCACCTCGGCCGGCTGGACAATCTAGGCGAGGCCGGAGGCTCTGCACGGGACTAGGCCTCACCACGCCACTCTGTCAGGTGAGTACTTTGTGCTATAGAGTCGATAAATACTGCTATAGAGTCAGCATGTACTACTGTAGTGATAGCAGGTACCACCACAGTCAGTATGCACTGCTGTAATCATAGCAGGTACCACCACAGTCAGTACGCACTGCTGTTAGATTTTTAACAGTAGTTTTGATATATTTTTTGGCCCGGGCAACGCCGGGTATATAAGCTAGTACACTTTTAAAACTAATTTCTTTAGAACTGCTTTTTGTGTTTAGTTTATTGTCCTTCCCCCGTACCTCCAATTAGCATGGTTGGCTACGCACGGTGCAAAAGAAATTCAACGTACATAAATACACAGGCAGGCACACATATGCTTGGGCGCACACACACACACACAGACACGAACACAGGTGTGCTCTCACCTGCAGGCAGGTGATGGCGTCTTCATGAGCACGAAACGACTGCACGCTGGCGCCCGTCGTGAGGTCCCACATGTCCAGCTTCCCTCCGTCTCACCATCCCCGGCACACACACACACAGACAAAGATCCCCATATTGCCTTAACAGACTTTTGGGACAAATGCTGTTAGTGAGCACTGATGAAGGCCAGCACAGCACATGGTGGGGGGGGAGGGGGTGGGTGGCCAGCACCACGCCCGAGTGGCGATGTTTGCACACCACAGTAGGTACTCATTTGAGGCTGAGTCAACCTAGGGTCGGCCCAGGACCGGTTCTGATAATCGTCATTGTTGTTGGCCGTGAGCGGGAATTGAACTCGGGTCGCCGGGTTCGTAGCGCATCGCGCTAACCGCTCCCCAAACACAGACACGCACACAGAAACGCACACACACAGACAATACGCTCAGGAGCATAAATGCCAATGTTGAGGTCTGATAGCCACGAGAGGGCTACATTAACAGTTAATCATAATTTACTACAACATTCATTTCCGTGCCATTCTCATAGGACAAGGCTATCACAGAGGCGCAGCTATATTTCACAGACACAGTCTGCGGTAGATTCACAGTGCAGGAGGAGGGGGGGGAGTGGTGGCGGTGATGTTGCTGCTGCTGTTGCTGCTGTGCATGATACCCACCGAGAGCAACTCGGCATTGAGTCATGTTTCAACATTTAGAGAATTTGAAGCGTGTCGCGGGGCACACGACGGACGGCCTACTCTTTTTGAGTGACGTCACGGGATCTTGAACGTCGGTGAGCGCGGTGGGACTAAGCTCCGCGGAGTTTCTGTACCCCCCCCTTTCTGCGTCGCGGTTTTGTACTCTGTACCGGGCTCCAATTTGGAGGGGGAAAAAATAATCCGTGTGTGTGCGTGTGTGTGCGTACGCGTGTGCGTGCGTGTGTGTGTGTGTGATGGTGCTCCCGCGAATCACCGGACGCGGAGAGGAGGAGCCCCGGCTCGGGGAGGAACGCGATCGCCGAAACGGGGCTGTAGGTGTAGACGCTCCGCACCTCCTGCCCTGAGCACACACAGACAGTCCCCCATGTATAGCCTTTAACAGACTGCTGGGGCAAGGGCTGTTAGCCAGAATCTCACACACACACAACAAAGATCCCCCGTATAGCCTTTAACAGACTGCTGGGGCAAGGACTGTTAGCGAGAATATCACACACACACACAACAAAGATCCCCCATAAAGCCTTTAACAGACTGCTGGGGCAAGGGCTGTTAGCGAGAATCTCACACACACACACAACAAAGATCCCCCGTATAGCCTTTAACAGACTGTTGGGGCAAGTGCTGTTAGCGAGCAGCACTTATGAAGGCCGGCACGGCACACGAGGGGGTGGGTGGTCAGCACCACCGCCCTTTGTCTCCCCAGTGGCGATGTTTACTACACCGCACCATGGGGAGGCCCAGAAGCGTTTCAGATAATCGTCACGAGTGTTGACCACGAGCGGGAATCAAAATTCGGGTCGCCGGGTTCATACCGCAGCGCACACCAACCGCTACACAATCGCTCCTCTCACAAAGATGTAACAAGAATAATAATCATAATCAGAACGTTGGTTACAAAAGAGAGGGGACCATTTGGGTGCATCTGGCTGGTTAGGGCAGGAAACCAGGGACAAGCTGCAAGGTGGCCAGAAACCGGAGCCAACGATTGTCCAAGCTCCGAGGTCTGCCAGTAGGGGGCCACGATTGCTGTGTGTAATCTCAATTGTGTAATTTTTATGATTATTTTATTATTACTATTTCAAATTTTGTCAAATTTGGACCGTGACGCCGGCGACACTGTGGCCTACCCTTGCGAAAGACATCACGAAATCTCTAACGTCCGCCATGAAGCAAACGGCGCGTGGTGTTTTACGGTGAATGCACCCGCGGCGTTAACCAGGAAGGCCGCTGGGTCTCAACCGCGAACCTCTACAACGGGCGCAGCGAAGGAGCGACCGTTTTGGGGCCGCGTCACCCACGACGACGACAATCGCTTGTTTTTATAGAGCACCCTGTGTCTCAAAGCGCTTCGCATGCGACGATCGACACGCATTGCATCTATATTTCTAACGTCTCAAAGGGCACCCTCCAGCGGCAGCTGTCCCCCGTGCGGCACAGGGTGACTCGGCACCCAGCGATCGCTCTCTTCACCTGTGCGCAGAGACCAGATCTTCACTGTGCAGTCGCTGGATCCACTCGCCAAGAAATCCTCATCGTCCGCGCAATCAAGAGCCTTCCCTGAACACACGGCAATGACACACACTCCGGTTTAGCGATTGCTCTGGTTTAGCGATGGCTCTGGTTCAGCGACGACCCCGTTTAGCAAAGGCCCTGGGGTTCAGCGAAGGTGCATTTTTACCGATGGCGGTGGCGGTGGCGGCTGGGGCGATGGCCACGCAGGTGACGCTGCCCGTGTGCCCGCCGAGGTTGGCCTCCTCCGTGCACGTCGCGGCGTGCCACAGCTTCACCGTCGTATCGCGGCTGCAGGCGACGTCACAACGACACGGCACAGAGCACACGAACAAATGCTCGTACAATACAAAAATGCAATCGCGAAATATGCGCAGGGAAGTGACAGGGCCCAGAGGTACCACTATTTTCAGAGGTTCGCGGAACGATTGCAGTGGCTGCCCTGGTTATTACTGCAGGTGGATTAACCGTAAAATACTACGCACCGTCTGCTTCACATTGGTTCGTTAAAGATCCTGTGGCGTTATTTCAAACAAGCAGCCCATTGTGTGCTAGGCATCACGGTCCAATCGAAAAATTACCCCCAAATTACTGAGCTGTGCCGGCCCAGTATCGCGGTGGCAAGATGTTAACTCCCTCGCCTGGTATGCTGGAGGTCGTGGGTTCGATCCCGGCCCCGACGCCTGTATATATGGAATTTGCGTGTCTCTCTCCCCGTGGTTGCATGGATTTTTCTCTGAGTACTCCAGCTTTTCCCTCCACATTTATAAACGTACATTTAGAGGATTTGGCTGCAATAACTTTCTAGATGATGATGAGCGCACTTCGTTGAGCCATCATTTGTGGCCAGGTCACTTCTGAAGAAGAGCTACGTCACTCAGTGGGGCCTTACCTGATAAAATTAAAAAAATAGTTTGGTTTCAAATAGTTTAGTTTTAGTTCCTTCCTCCGGGGATGGACTTGAGTCCATCACCGCTCTTAGGGACGATGATAGGTTGATAAGTTCAGCAATGCGCGTGTGTCATTTATTCCTGCCTAAGTGCTCCTCCCTCTCCTTTGACCATTCCCCAGCCCCTTCCCCACTCCTCCCGGCACTCCCTCTCCTTCCCCCCTGCTCCCTCCACTTTCTTTTTAAAGTTATGTTTCCCCTCACCGTCCCCTCCTCATATTAAAATACACACAGCCCACTCGTGGTCCCTGATCGGTGGAACAGCGAGCCCACTCTTCCCCCCCCCCACCACCTCCCTGTCTTTAAACTCAGGAGCACAAAGTTGGGGACTGAGGTCCGCGGAGTTTCTGTAACCGCCCTGCCTGCATCACGCTTTGTACTCTGTAAAATACATAACTTCGACATACATATATGTATGTACATATATGTATGTCGGTGTTATGTGAGTGGACGTGGGTTGACATCCACTCACGTAACATTGACATACATATGCATTTAATTGATGAAGTTATGAATGTATTCCCTTGTGTATCTGGTACTCTGTGTAAAAGCATTCGGTAAATAAATAAAACTGGGCTCCTATTAAAATAAAATTTAAATTTTTTTAAATTCTTGTCCGTCTCTCTCTCCGCACGAGGGAGAAGAGTGCCCCCACCTCCCCCCCCTCTCTTTCTCTCTCTCGCGAGAGCTCGCGTGTCCTTGCCTGCCGGAGACGATGTACGATCCGTGGAAGGCGACGGCGGTGACGAGGTCGCTGTGACCCACCAGCGGCGTCACGGCGAAGCGCGCGTTCCCCCAGCGCTCCCGCAGCCGCCGCAGCCCCGCCGGGGCCGCCGGCTCCACCTCTTTCTTCGCCGACACCACCGCCGGCGCCGTCGTCACCGTCGGACGCGTCCCCGCTTCTTTCGCTGACGGGCACAAGCGAGCAAGCGCGTGTCGCTTGAGCTAAACCGGCCGGGGCTAGAAGGCCCGCGCACTTCCAATCTCGAACGGCTCCTCCAGCTGCCGCTCCGTCGCGGCGGACGCCAAATGCGCACGCACGCACGCACCTGTTTGTCCGGCGCGTGTTGGCGTCCCCTCGCTCCGCGCCTCCTGCTTAGGCTGCTTCGCGGGCGCACACGCGGTCTCTGGGGCAGCGTGAGCGGAGCCCCGTGTCCCGCTTCTGCCGCGACAAAAACGGGAGGCACAACAGTGGAGTTCTCCACCGCGTTGCGGTAACATGGCGTCACGACGATCGCAGCAGCCGGGTGACGATGTCGCGACAGCGCACGTTCACCACCGTCAACGCCGACACGTCACAGCGATTACGGTCGCCCGTTCAGGCATCTGTAGCTCGTTTCTCCTTACAAGCTATTCTCTACATCATAAACGCATGCAGTCGACAACAAACCTTTTCGCTGTATGTGAGTAGGATGCGAGTTTTCTTTCAAAGGATGGATGCATTTCTTTATCCATCCTATCGATTGTCAAAAAATATTTTATACAAATCGAGTGAAACTATAACGTGGCACGGAATCGAGTCCTCCTGAGCCACATGGTCAGCTGGTGACGATGACGATGAGGTCGACTGATCGCTCACTCGCCCATTACACCACACTACGCAAACCATTGCAACAACGACGCCCGTCATCCGATCATCGGCAAGGTGGCAGCGCAGCAGTAACATTCGCGCCTCACGACGACGTCCTGGGTTCGACTTCCGACTATCTGCGTGGAGTTTGTATGTTCTCTCTGTCTGTCTCTCTTTAGGTCTGTCTGGCAATGTCTATTCACTTGTCCAACTGCATTCCTGCCTGCCTGTATGTCTCTCAGTGTATCGGTGTTTGTCCGCAAGTCTGTTTATCATTTTGGACGGCAAGGCAGCACAGTGGTAACACTTGTGCCTCAAAGCAAGATGTAACTGGGTTCGATTCGTGTCTTGGGTGCCTTGTACAGAGTTTGTATGTTCTCCCATCGTTCGGCACGGGTTTGCTCCGAATTCTCCAGCAAAAGAAACTGGGATTGGCAAGAAACCATCCCAATGCTGAAAACATGACCTGCAAATTATTCAATTGGGACTAAACACAGAAACATCAGCCGCCCTTTGCGAAAACTTGGCAGGACCCTCCTGAAAAAGTCTGGAAACTTTAGCGAGGCTTTCCTGCGCAAATAATCGTAATAATAACAACAATAGTAATACCCAAACAATGTGGAGACACTGCGTTGGCAGTGGCGCAAAACTCGACACACTCACCAACAAAACTGCCTTAAAAGGAAAACAAAAATAAAAAAATGTAATCCATGACGTTTTGGGCCACGGCCCTCCTTCATAAGCACGTAAATTCCTTGGTAACGACCGAGCTGTTGCGCGTCTCGGTCTCACGTTCGCTTCATGCTGTCGCCTCCGTCGTGCCGAGGCGTAGGCTCGGCGTCGGGGGGCGTTGTGGTCGATGTCACAGGATCAGGCTCGGCGACGAGGGGCGTTGTGGTCGATGTCGCCGGCGCGGGGGGCTCCGGGTCCCCCTCCCGCTCCGCGAGAGCCCTCAGCAACCCCGCCAACCTCCGCCGCAGCTCGCATTTCTGGGTCACCTGCGTGCGATTGAACAGTCGGCGCTACGATATGCGACAACAACGGTCGCCGTTCGCCACTAGGTGCTTCGGTTTTTCCCTCCGCATTTGGAAATATGCATTTAGAGCGTTTGGCTGCTATAAATTTGCGTGTGATAAGCCGCTTCGTTGAGCTATCAGTTGTGGCTGGGCAGCTTCTGAAAAAGAGCTACATAGCTCAGTGGGCCTTACCTGGTAAAATAAAAAAGTTTAGTTTAAGTGGCAGCGACATCCCGACGGCACCTGTGCCAGGCCAGGTGTACTTTGAGGCCATCTGAAGTGTCGAAGGCTCTGTTCGCCTTCTGGCGTTCTCTGGTCTGACACTGGTGAGACTAGGCCATGAAGAAGGCTGTCTCTGGTGTAGGCCAATCAGTTTCAAAGACAATGCTCTATATATTATCAGAACATGATCATTTGCATGTTCACCACAAGTACGTGTGGTTAATGGAGACTTTATTCCTTGCAAAAGGTTTCTATTTGGTGTTTGAACATCTTAACACCTGTTGTATTGCTAGAAAGGGTAGAACCTATTATTTTTTATATTTAGAAGGCTCGCTGGCAGGAGGTCACGGGGCAGACTCAGGTGCTATGGGTTGACCAACTGAGATGACTGGCAGATGCACCAGCGTTACCCCTCCTGTGCCAACTTGCTGCATTTTAGCCGCCTGCCGGCTCCGCTCATGGTTGCGAGCATCGCTCCTCTGCCCTCCGTTGTTGCTGGAGGACGACCGACTGCCTCCAACTCCCCAGTAGCGTCCTTCACGAGCCTCCTCACCCACTCACACCACAATACAGTTAGACCCCGGCTTTCATCGGGGAAGATGCGTTCCTGAAAGGTGCGACGTTGAATATCAAAATGACGTCAATCAAAGATATTTACGGGGTTAGGTGGTGGGGGCGAAGGCTGAGAGACGACAGGATAACTGAAAAATTAACCCGTAAAAACAAAGTTTTTCACTCTAAATCCTTTATATGCGTGGCAGCTAGAGTCCTCTCGTCCTCTGCCTTGAGATGGCTGCCACCTATGGGTCAGATGATTGTCTGGCAGCATTAAGCAATTGGTAATTAAATATTTAAAAAAAATTCCCTAAACAGTGTAAAATTTTGGAAAAAATTTTACACTGTTTAGGGAAAATTAATTGTCACGCACAACGAGTCTGTGTGGAAAATGTTAGCTCGATTGGATCACGGGAAGTGGGTTAAAAAACGACCGAAAGATTTGCACGGTCGTAAGCGCGCAAGCAAGCAAGCGAACTTAATATAAAGGATTTAAAAAGGACGGACGATGCCTTCAGCGACGTGAATGTGGGGGTTGAGGCGACGCAAATCGGGTAGCGGTATTAATGAAGTGACGACGTGTTTGCGAAACTACGTAAAGAGGGGGAGGCTTAAATCGGGGTATCCACTGCTAGATGAAGCCTTCCGCCAAGTCGCCGCCACCTCTTTGCGGTTCTGCGATGCGACAGTTACACCCGGCATTTTAAGTTTAGTAACAAAAATTGCCTCGGTTTATTTTGGCACAGGTAAAAACCCAGTCGTTTTCGATCGTGACCTGGCTACTCAATAGAAACCTGGTTCCAGTAAGACAAGTGAAAACAATCTAATAACAACTGTACTCTGTCAAGGTAAAACACATCTTTTGTTTTACCCGGTAAGGCCCACTGAGCTATAGTTCTTTTTTTTGTTGCAGAAGCGACCTGGCCATAAATGGCAGCTCAACGAAGTGGCTTATCACGTGGACATTTATAGCTGTCAATTACTCCAAAGGCACGTTGGTTCTAAATGTTGAGGGAGAAAAACCGGAGGACCTGGAGAAAAATCAACGTGACCACGGGGAGAGACACGCAAACTTCAAATATACAGCAGGCTTCGTCTTCTTGGTTCTTTCAGTAAAGTCACGTAGAAAGGAAATAAAAAAATAAAACATAATAAAATAATATAATTGTTTTTTTTAATTTCCCTTCTGCGTGACTTTACCGAAAGAACCAAGAAGATGAATCCCTGCAGTCACGAAAGCTTTAAATCGAAATATACAGCAGGCGTCAAGGGTCGGGATCGAACCCACGACGTCCTGCACACCAGGCGAGGTAGTTAACATCTCGCCACTAAGTTACGAATGGGCAGGGTCGTGCATCGACAATGGTGCACGTATATGGGCATTGTGTAAACATCAAATGTCAAAGCATTATGACTATTAAGCCACGGATTAATCTGGCTGTCCGCCTGATGCTGCTTGCTGCAATTACTGGCGCAACGTCGTACAGTACTCAGATTGCAAATGTAAAACTCCGGTGTGGCTGTACCAGTAACGAATTGGCCACGTTCTGTTTACGTGACAACCCTTTACTAATTGGCTGTGTCGGGTGGTGGCGGGTTCAACGACACATTGAGATTCACGCGATCTAACTACCCCCCTCCCCCCCCATATATTATGGTAGCCCGTGGCTTATTCCCAGCTCATAGACAAGTATCCAAAGCTAAGCAGATCTCAGCCTGGACACTACTTTGATGGATAGGCGGTCGCTCACGCACTCGTCAGCTGTAAGAGACACTGTGGCGGGCACGTGTCGGCTATCAGAGGGCAGTGTGGCCGCACCAATTGTTGAGTTGTACTTCTACACGCCCAGCCGTGCTCTCCCGCATTCACTATTATAATCGGCGATGACCAGCGTGGTGAAGTATGGTCAAATACAACAACAAAAACACCCCACCCCCCCTCGCGACCCGCAACGGCATCGGGGATGAGTCCCGTCATCCAGCAGTGGGTTGACACAAGGGCTGTTAAACACGAAACGCGTGCTGCCAATGCGGTGCAGCGTTCAATGTGGAGTGACAGTCACACGAGGTGAAGATTCATCCAGCGGTGGAGAGAGCGTGTGGCCCCGGCTGTACGAGGCACATTCTTAGGTTTTTTCGGTAAAGTCACGTAGGTAAAAAAATGTCAATTAATTAAAGTAAAATTTTAATTTTTTACCTAGGTGACTTTACCGAAGAAAACCTAAGAATATGAATCCTTGCAGTCACGAAAGCTTCAAATCTAAAATTAATGGACGAGACACGTTGCAAACAAAGCTCGCGTTTCAACTTCCCACTGCACATCGACAGCGCGTCCTCGATCCCGCCTCCCCATTGGCTACGACTCACACGGCAGGGCGTGGCCAGAGGGTAAATCAGAGTGGGCGTCACCCACTCTGGCCGATTCCAGCCACTCACGTCCCGAGACGCACGACACACACAGCGACGCATGAGTGTTACCAAATCTAAACACGGGATTTTGCCGCCCTATTAAAATAACAACATTAACATTTTCTTTGTCAAAGTATTAAATTTTTTACTTTAATCGCCTCCTCCTCCGTGAGCGTTCGCGGCAGATGTTCGAGGTTTTCAATCTGCCTCAGCTTCTTCCTCAGTTTGCGAATCTCGCCATCGGGCGAACGCCCGCTCTCGGCCATAGAGGACCTCCGCCGTTCGCGTCTCACAATCTCCAGTGCACACAAGCAAAGGAGGAGAGGGGATGGTACGACGCCGTTGCTTATGAGTAGTGGGGAATTGTGTTTCCCATATAAGGGCATGGGCGGAGCGTTTGCAAATGAGATGGGAGTGGACTATGCTAATATATGTTAATTAGGTAGAATGGTGGTGGGTGTGTGGGATGGTGGTGGGTGTGTGGGATGGTGGTGGTCGGTGGGTGGATGGTGGTGGGTGGGTGTGTGGATGATGATTGTGGGTGGGTGGTGGTGGGTGGTGGTGGTGGTGGGTGGGGGTGTGGGTGGATGGTGGTGGTGGGTGGGGGTGTGGGTGGTAGTGGGTGGATGGTGGTAGTGGGTGGATGGTGGTGGTGGGTGGGGGTGGATGGTGGTGGGTGGGTGTGTGGATGGATGGATGATGGTTGTGGGTGGGTGGTGATGGTTGTGGGTGGGTGGTGATGGTTGTGGTGGTGGGTGAATGGTGGTAGTGGGTGGATGGTGGTAGTGGGTGTGTGGGTGGTGGTGGTGGGTGGGGGTGGATGGTGGTGGTGGGTGAGTGGATGGATGGTGGTGGTGGGTGAGTGGATGGATGGTGGTTGGTGGGTGGATGTGTGAGTGGATGGTGGTGGTGGGTGGGCGGCCGGGTAAATGGTGGTAGTGGGTGGGTTGTTGGTGGTGGTGGTGGTTGAGTGGTGGTGGTTGAGTGGTGGTGGGTGAGTGGGTCGGTGGATGGATGGTGGTGGTGGGTGTGTGAGTGGATGGTGGGGGTGAGTGTGTGGGTGGATGGTGGTGGGTGGGTGGATGGTGGTGGTGGGTGGGCGGGCGGGTGGGGGTGGGTGGTGGTGAGTGGGTAGGCGGTTGATGGTGGGTGGATGTGATGGTTGGTGAGTGGTAAGTGGGTGGATGAGTGGTGGTGGGTAGGTGGGTGGATGGTGGTGGGTGGGTGAATGTTAGTGGTGGGTGGTTGGTGGTGGTTGATAGGTGGTGGTGTTGGTAGTGTCCCCGACTGCCCAACCAGCAGTATAAATGGACACACCAAATGTAGTCGACCGGCAGGTCACGTGTGGTAGGATAAAATGTGGGTGTTCCCACGTCTTTCACCATGGCGTATGACCAATGTGGAAGAGTAGACCAAATACACACAAGACGGGCTCTCCAGAGCTCTGTCGAGTGGAGATCATTCCGCTAAAATTGTCAGAAATTGCAGGACCGCACCTCTGTCTTTACGCCTATACTACTACTACGGATATGTAGTGAATATAGATTTGAAGTTTTCGTGACTGCAGGGTTCCATACTCTTTGGTTCTTTCGGTAAAGTCACGTAGCTATAAAATAAGTTAAATTAGTGGGCCCACTTCAGCAATTGTTTCTTGCTGTGGTTATCCCACCTGATGACGGACGCTTGTGTTGTGCCCGAAACGTCGTGAGTTAATTTATTTTTTACCTACGTGACTTTACCGAAAGAACCAAAGGATATGTCGTGGTTGAAGATCTCATCCAGCAGTGGATTTACCATGGTTGAGGATGATTGTACAAGTGATTCGGTGATGCAGATGCGTTGGCAGTGGTGCACAGGCACTTAACTAAATAAAAACCGTAACATTCGTGACAGCATGTGCTTATGAAGGACCATTGCACGAAACGTCGCCGGTTATATATTTTTCTAAGGCAAAAAAAAAACCTTAACGAATTTTTAAAAATATGTTTTTATTATTGACTGGATAAGCGTCGCTGCAAGAACAGAAATACAAATTTATTTTGACTTGAGAATCGAATAAGGAAAAATTTGAGGCGCGCGTGACGATTAATCGAATCGTTTTATGAGCGAACCCTATTATGCTAATGATCCGTTATTCTAATGACCCGGTATGCTAATTATCCGATATGCTAATTACACGGTAAACGTAAAGGCACGTTTATGCTAATTATCCGGAAGTGAGCGTTTTAAAGCCCACGCGCGCGCAACGCTTGCTAATAAAAATCGGAAGTTTCCGCCGGCAAACCGGAAGTGTATATTAATTAGCTCCTTATACGAGTTAATTATCCCCCGCCCACTCCCACCCACTTTGCTGGAGTGGGCGGGGCCATGATGGGATGGGCGGGGCCATGATGAGGGGGGGGGCGGGGCTATGAGTGAGTGAGTGGGTGGAGAGGGAGGGGTGAGGGGGTGGGGAGGAAGGCGGGGCCCGCGCGGGGAGGAGGCGGAGGAGAGCGCGAGGGAGCAAAGAGAGAGCGCTCGAAGAAAAAAAGCGGAGACGCCGAGCCGAGAGAGAGAGAGAAAAAAACTCTCCCCCCCCCTGTCCGTGTCTCTCGCAAGCTCGACTCGGAGCGGCCAACGGCAAAGGTGCGTTTCGCTGCAAGGCGCCGAGCATTCCGCTTTTCGCCGTCACCACTTCGTATTTTATTCGTCAGCCGAAGCGGTGTTTTTTTTACAGCAAGCTGCTCGCTCGTTAACCGTCGTAACGCTGTCGTTTAATTGATTGCCCGCGCTTTATTTTTTTTTATAAAAAGGCGCGTCAGGTATGCGGAGCCTTGAGGGGGGGCGGGGGTAGGGGGGGGGGCGTAGCTGAGGGGCGGGGCCGTTGGGGGGGGGAGGTATAAAAGCGCGCGATCGCCCGTTGCATTTCCCAGCGCGCATCGGGTTCCTCCGGCGTTCCCATTGGTCGGCGTGCGCGTCACGTGCCTCGCCCGCGCCGGTCGGTGGGCGGTGCGCGCGCCACGATCTCGACCAATGGGAGCGCGCCGTTTCCCGCCAACGCCGCGCGTGTGCAGTAGAGATTTTAAAAGGGCGGGGCCGGGTGGGGAGGGGTGTGTGAGGGGCGGGGCCCGCGTGGGGGGGGGGAGTGGATGAGGGGAGGGGCCGAGGGGGGGTTTGCGGGTAAAAAAAATGGCGGCTCTTTTTTTCTTTTCGTTTTTTTATCTTTTTTTTCTACCCCCATTTTTTTTGCTTAAGAGTTTTTTTTCTTTTGCCCACCTCTCTCCGGCTGAAGTGGCGACCGCCAACGTTACCCGTGGCGAAATTGAGGGAAATTAATTGCGCGACAAAATGTTTTTTACCTTTGAAAATAACCAACATACGTGTTGTGTGTGTGTGTATATATATGTAAACGCGCGCACCAGACAAAAGAGCCCACTGTTTTATTTAAGCTCACATTGTTAACGAGCCCACTATTAAGTGCGAATTTTAATGAGCTTCCGACACAAGTGATGCGAATGAGGAGGCAACGTGATTATAAAAAAAACAGCACAGGGCAATCAAATCCCCCAAGCCGCCTTTGTCTCGTTTGTTTAAGGCTGAGCCGACCTAGAGGTGGTACAGGCACGTCTTGTCTATAGTTAGCGATGGTGCTATCAATGCTGGCAATATAGTGGTGGTTTAACTCCTATCATAATATTGTGCATGTATGGTTGTGCGTACGAATGCAAAACAGTTTGCGAGCATCTATTGTTACAGCTCGTTACATCGCTGGTGATTGTGGTGGTGGTGGTTATTGATAGTGGAAGTTGTATTGGTTAAACCACGCGTGTTGTGTGGTCGTTTTAAGGCCGAGTCGACGTAGGGGAGAGCTGGCCTGTTGAGAATGGCTGTAAAATCGTACAGTATTGAAATTCCCGTCTCGGCAATCCATCCTTGGTGAACGATGTTCGTAGTGGACACGCCAATGCAACATACAGTACATACAAATATGCAGGTATTCGTACATGCAGTTGTCATAGGATTATGTGTACACGTAATATAACTAATGTAATAATATACGTGCACAGTTCCACACGTAAACAGCTCAAAATACACTGGGTTTTCTGTGTATATTTACACAATTATATGCTCACACGCGTGTACATATACACACTTGTACACAAGCATGTACATATGCAACACGTGTACATTCACGTTGCCACGTGTACTTTGTAAAAATGCAAACCTGATGTACATAGTATACATGCACATACACACGTGTACTCACACGTACGCGTATACCTACACGCACGTAAGCACATACGTATTCGTACTTGCACACGCGAGTCAGCGTGAACACTTACACACGTGTAATACAAATGCAAAGGTCCCCCGTATAGCCTTTAACAGACTGTTGGGGCAAGTGCTGTTGGCGTGTAGCACATGAAGGCACACGAGGGGTTGGGGCCAGCACCATGCCCGGCCGTCTTTGTCTCCTCGGTGCTGATGTTTAGCCATCGCAGCAGGTGGCTAAACATTTAAGGCAGAGACGATCTAGGGGAGAGGCACGGGACCTCTGCAAGATAATCGGTACCGGTGTTGGTCGTGAGCCAGAATCGAACTCGAGTCGTCGAGTTCGTCGCGCTGTCCGCTAACCACTGCACCACCGCTCCTCACACACACGTGTATAATGCACACGTATACATTCACGTAAACATGCATTCCAAACATACACACTTCAATGCAGGTAATTCTGTGTGCGTACACAATTATAAATGTACAAATACACGCGCAGCAGCATACGCACGTACTGTCGAAATGCACAAGTGATTACCATATATGCAAAACTATACCCACACCTGTATGTGGACACATTAAAGTACTATACTGTATATATATTCACAAGCATACGAAAACACCCTTGAGTACATATGCAAGTACACATGCATGATTCAGTACACAATATATACGTAGACACCCATCTCGTACATCACGTGCACTCTGCACCATGCAATCATACATGCAACTGCCCACACTCCACATGCACAGACACATGCATTACGACTGCGCACGTATACAAGCATGCTTGTCCACACATGGACACAGTGTATATAGTTAATGTACAACTTATGCATGCACAAACAAGTACAGTATGTGTACGTAGGCACAGTGTGTACAGTGCATGTCCAACGTATGCATGCATACAGTACACGTGTAGTATATGACATACGTGTACTCATTTACAGTCTTTTGTCAATCCATTGCTTGATGACGACCTCCCCACGACTTGTACTGAACTCCTATTTGTGCTGAGCACACACACGTGCACTCTTTAGCATCTGCACACGCAGAAGTGTAACCGTACACGTCCTGTGAGTGTAAACAGTGAACGTACGTAGGCACACATCATCACACGTAATGCACAAAGAATATCGTCACACGCGAGATTACGTAAACATGTATTTACGCGTGTGTGGACATGTACGGCCGTGTACACATTTCCTACATATATGCAGTGCTAAATACTAAATGCAATGAACCGTACACAGGGCCATACATTTGCTTTACACAAGTATACGTGCGTGCACACACACATCTTCACACTCAATGTGCAGTATTACACTCGCGCGTACACAGCGTGTTGACTCGCCACCCTTGATCAATATCCTGCGTAGTGTGTACACCCGTGTGCACGTGCCGTGCGTTTTTGTTGTTGTTTAGTTTAGTTGGCTACGTACGGTGCGAAAGAAGTTCATCATATTGTACATGCACAGTGCGCATTCTACGTGCGGTACAGTTCATACACACGGACACACAAAACAAACACCCCACCACCTCCCAAATGATTCTTTTAGACCATAAAACAAGTGTAAGTGCACCTACGAAGGGTCGATCCACGCGTGTGAATTGCAGCACGCACGAGTGTGCGCGCGCGCCAGTTGACACGCCCACGTGTGCTGCACGCGCACGTACTGTACTACGATATCCGAGCACGTGTGGGTCGTTACCACGGCGGCCGTGCCAGGCTAGGTGCACTCCGAGGCCACGTGAAGTGACGGATGTCTCGCTGGCAATGCGATCATGGGACAGACCCCCCCCAGGTGCCCTGGGTTGACTGAGATGACTGGCAGATGCACCACCTTTGCCGCTCGTTGTTGTGAACGTCGCTCTTTTTTTCCTAATAGCGTACTTCACGAGCTTCGCCCACAGAGGCCGATCTTAACACTGCTGGTTACCGGTGTTAGGCAAGTCCACAGCCTCCTGTACCACATCAGTCCAGCTATTCTCTCGCTGGGCATGCGGATTACAATGACCCAGCCATAAAGAACGTACACGCTTGTACATGCACACACGTGCATACAGTACAGATAACATGAGCTATATGTAAGCTCCTGCACTACTGTGTGTGTGAGAGAGATGGATGGGGAGCGGTAGTGTAGCGGTTACCGCGCTGTGCCGCTTATGGCAATCATCGGTGGCGATTATCTGAACCGGTCGAATGCCTCAACTAGGTCAACTTTGCCTTAATTGAGTAACGCGATGCGGTGTGTACACATCGCCACGAGGGAGACGAAGGCGGCCTGGCCTGGCGCTGGCCACCCAACCCCCCTTTGTGTGCTGTGCCGTGCCGGCCTTCATATATAAGGTGCTCGCTTACGGCACTTGTCCCGACAGTCTGTGAAGGGGGGGGGGTCTTTGTACGCACTTTACGTGGAAGCTCATAGTCAAACATAGGCTTACGGGTCAACCAACGTGGTGTGTCCGTGCATACTTCGCACGGGGAGCGGGAGGGGTGTCGATCGAGTCCTAGCCAAGGGGAGGAGTAGGAGGGGATGGTGCTTTGTGGTGATGATAATGGTGATGATGATGGAGATCGAAGGATACTAATGTTGATGGGGAGGAGGGAGTGAGTGAGATGAAGACTGGGTGGGTGTTTGACTCCGCCTCTGAGAACATGGCGACTGCGGCTGCCATTTTTGGTTTTTTTTTCCTTTTGTCTCGTTTGGTTTAAAGGGAGGGAGGAGAGAGTGGAGCGATGCGGAGAGAGAGAGACGCAGAGCGAGAGTAAGACAGACTGGATGGTGCACATACAGAGGGAGGGGGGTGTCAGTGGCTCACCTAGAGCCCCCCCCCCCCCCATTTTGATTTGACTGAGACTCGTTGCGTGCTGCTGGAATGAGAAATGTTGTGTTTTTCTTAGGGGGCGCGGGGAGGTTCGTTATTTTTTTTAGTCCAAACTCTTTACTTCCCCCCCCCCACTTCTGTTTTGACTACGTGATGGCTGCGTTTTTTTTTAAGTACTGTACTGTTATTTTTCCTTAAAAAATGTGCCACGGTGTTATTTTAAAGACTTGCATGTGTTCCCCCCCACCTTCACCAAATGCAGTGGCGTTTATTAATGGTGCATTGTGATGTTCCAAAATGTAATGCAGTGGTGGGTATTTGAAGGCTCTTTTAGAAAATATTTATACGGTAGTGTAGACTTGTGTAAATTGTACAGCATTTCATACTAAGTACCGTACACGTTTTAGAAAAAAAATTATACGTAAATGACTGGAGTTTGTGTTTACAACTTTCTAGAGAGTACTGTCAGTTGTGATGTTTCAGAGGCGTCTCCATTGGCGACTGAGCCAATGGGGGGTAATTCCACATTCCCATGACGGGGCTGGAGAGCAAAGCTACGAATGACGACCGCAGTTCACTTACCACAATGTAGTACTTTATCAACACCCTAAAGGAATGATGATGGGTTGAGATGAAAAATGGGATGAATGGTAATCTGCCACTGTGATTGCTAGATGCCTTATTACACCATCCTATTGGATTATGCTCTCTGTCCCAGACAGGCAATACACCTAATTCTAAAATATATCCTGTATATAGATGTAAAGTACAGTACTGGATATTAAAATAGTGAAATACGCTCTAATATACTTTCAGCAGTATGTTTTTATTATTTATACAGTAGTCATTTTAAGGTACAGTACCGTATTTTAAAATATGCTATGTAAGCCCCGTTAGAAACTCCGCTGTGCGTACTTTATTTTAATAACGAATTTATTTGATTGTGCAAAACTGCGTTTTAAAAGGCGAATTTCAAAACTCAATTATGTGTGTGCGCTTTATGTTTTTAATACTCGAAACAGGACCGACATTTGAAAACATAATTCTTAATGTTGCCACATTTTTAAACAATCGTTTTTTTTACTGCTAAGTACACTGCCTTAGTCGGGCCGTCACTTCACGTGGCCTCGGAGTGCACCTAGCCTGGCACGGCCGCCGTGGTAACGACCCACACGTGCTCGGATATCGCAGTACAGTACGTGCGCGTGCAGCACACGTGGGCGTGTCAACTGGCGCGCGCGCACACTCGTGCGTGCTGCAATTCACACGCGGGGATCGATTAGCCAGCCCCATGTGCCGTGCCAGCCCTTCGTAGGTGCACTTACACTTGTCTTATGGTCTAAAATAATCATTTGGGAGGCGGTGGGGTGTTTGTTTTGTGTGTCCGTGTGTATGAACTGTACTGCACGTAGAATGCGCACTGTGCATGTACAATATGATGAACTTCTTTCGCACCGTACGTAGCCAACCGTGCCAGTCGGACGTGCGGGAGTAAGGACAAACGAAACACAACAACAAAAACGCACGGCACGTGCACACGGGTGTACACTACGCGGTGAAAACATCGATTAAGCTCACGATCTCACCATCCTCTAGGGACCGCTCTACTCACCACTGGTCGGGTCAGATCAGCCCATCATCCTCAACCGGCCCTTGGCCTTGAGGATATATGAGATGAGTACCACTTTATGGGAAGTACTTAGTTAGCCAACAGTTGTGTTCTTATCTTGGCCCTGCCACATGAATCTAGAATGTTTAATAGGTGACACATAGCCATAAACAAGTGATGTGGATCGCCCCACATCCCTGACTTTCTAGCAATGCTATTTTTAATTCCTATATCTTGCCATGACATTTTAAAATCTGGTTTGTATGCAATACATTCATAGCTTTTAGTATTATTTGCAATTCAGCCTTTGTGTAACACATGTAAAGACCACGTCTTGGTGTATTTTTTTTTAATGCTGTACTTGTGAAGTAAGTTATTGGACGTACTTTATGCATCACGATTTAATTTCAATATGGTATCGCCTGAACGCGTGTTCACACGATGCATTTTCGCGAGAACATGGTTCTTCCACTCTGTGCCTATTAATAACGTGGAATACGCCCGTTATAACGCGGTTTCTGAGCGGTCGACGACGAACTACTTTCTTGAGCTGAGTGGATAAAGTACGGGGAATGATACAGTGACGCGGCGACGTACCCTCAGTTGTTAATCTCGCCGCGTGCGTGCACACATCTTATCTCGCCAAACTTTATTGTGCCATTATATATGCGGTAATTGTTTTCGCTGCGACACTTGGGAACGCATCTACCGTGTTAAACGAGGACTTACTGTATTCGTTTTACTGTTTAGATATTACTTTTTTTTTACATGATATCCTTTCACAGTAATTCTATTTAAAAAGCGTGGATTTTTCCCCCTTAGTTTATCAAGCCATTGACAAGTGCATTTCCATGTGTATCTGGGTGGGCGTCAGGTTCACTGCGCTATGAATCAGGCGACCCGAGTTCGATTCCCAGCCACGGCTGACGTGAGTGGTGATTGATATCTGATATTCTTAGGTTTTTTCGGTGAAGTCACGTAGGTAAAACATTTTTTTTTATAAAAAATAAAATAAAAATCACGACGTTTCGGAGGCAACACAAGCTTCTGTCTTCAGGTGGAACCGTCACAGCACGATTGCTGTATGCAGTGAGATACAGCTATCTGAGCCGGCCCTTAGCGCTCCTCCCCCCCACCCTTGCGCCAACCTGCACTGACCACCTGCATAATTATGCAGGTGTAATAACCATAATACTACGTGCCGTCTGCTTCACAGTAGCTGATAAACCCCCCTGTGACCATCATTCGCGAGAGGAAGCCACTGTGTGCTGGTGGCCACTATCCAAATTTTCAAAATGTTAAACTTGCCCGCAAATTATTTGCACGGTACGCAGCAAGTGTCGTCCCCTACTGACAGACTAATGCCCCAGGTCACTCTTACAAATGAGACATTCCCACCCCACTTGGAGAAACAAAATAAGCATGAGGTGGCGTATGGCTGTGATCTCGCACTTTTGAGAAAAGCGTGGGTCGATCGCAGCGATTTGTGAATCTGTCCCATCGACCCACTGGCCTGCGAGAGCAAGGAGATGGTAGTACAGCAACAAGTTTTGGGAACCCGTCTGTGGACCTTTTGTATCTATCCCCTGTGTTATCACCTCATCAATCACGTAATTTTTCAGTTATTCCGGTTTCCTCTGGCACGCAAAACACACCTTAAAAATGGAAACGATTAAACTTCCCAAAGCAGGACCCTCCTAAAAATTGTCTTGAGACTCGGGGTGAGGCTTTGACGGGAAAAAAAATATATATAAATTTTATTCAACACGTATTTGGAAATTGTGAACGGTGTAGTGAATGACGCATACCAAACAGCGATAATGTCACCGCATTTTAATGCTTTCCTTTAAAAGGACATTTCGTTTCAAAAAACATTCCATGTTATTTTTTTAAAATACTGCTTAATTGTTTTTATTAGATTTCGATTTAAAGCTTTCGTGACTGCAGGGATTCATCTTCTTGGTTCTTTCGGTAAAGTCACGTAGAAGGAAAATAATAAAATAATACAAATAATACAAATAAAACATAATAAAATAATTCTCACGACGTTTCAGCGTCATTCAGACGCTGTCTTCCCGACAGACCTGTTCTTCACCTGAGGACGGCTGCTTGCGTTGTGGCCGAAACGTCGTGAGAATTATTTTTTTATGTTTCATTGTTGTTATTTTATTATTCTCCTTCTACGTGACTTTACCGAAAGAACCAAGAAAATGTTTTTATTAGAGTCCATTAAAATATAAAGTATTCTCTTAATGCAGCTTGAGCTTTACTACCATTGGCGAAAGTTCCATTGAAGTTCTTTACAGGATTGTGAGAGATGGCAACGGCTTGCGGAGGAGGGGGTTGAACGTGGCTGATGATCAATGAGTTTATATTAATCCCATATTTTATTTAACTGTTTTCAGCATTGCTCATCTCACATTTAACTGCATTATTATGATATAATTTAAAAGGTTTGGTAATTTCGGGTCAAAAAGTCAAAATGTTTTCCTTATCAAACGAGTTTGGGATAGCATTTTCTTCACTGGCAGTACCCGGTCGGTGGTTGAAATTGCACATTTCCAATGGCTGGGGTGAGTCTGCAGGATGAACCGCATTTGGCTTCTCCAAGTAAGTAGGTGGTAGTTAATTTATTGATCATGGGGAATGGTGATAAGATGGGCTGAGTCGACCCCAACTGAGATTCGAACTTGTGACCCTCCTGATTGCGGTTTGAGTATGCTAAATCGCAGTGCCAACTGGCTGGTTATTTTTAACATTAAGCATACCACAATTTTCGTTCATGTTTATGATTTTTCATCTGAAGCACCAAGCGGCGAGCATTTCCCACCTCCGTTTAATTGGCTGCAATTAAAGTAAAGCAACGGTAAGAAAATAGCAAATCAATTTTGTAATTAAAGAAATACAGAAACCTACATTTTAACCAGAATTAATGGACCACTGCATTAGGAGTCGGCTAGGTTTAAGTTGTGATATCAGTGTAGCCTCCGGCATCAGGAAGAATCCTTATAAAAATTAAATCACAAATCACTTTCATCCAAGGTGGGGGGAGCGGTGGTGCAATGGTGGTGAGCGCATTACACTGAACTTCGTGATTTAAGTGTGACTCCTAGCCATGGAACCGGACCTGCGCGCCCCCCCCCCTTCTGTCACAAACCCACACCGACCAAAATGAAGTATAGTCAAATAACTCCTTTGACATACAGCATGGGAAGAAGGCCTTCACCCAGCAGTGATTTGACAGAGGGTTGTAAAATCACAATTATTGCATCCAAACCATCGGTGGAATCATGTTAATTAGTCCGAGTGTCTCCTTGCTCAAATGGGCGTAGGCTCTGAAGCTTGTCTTGAAAATGGAACATTCCTCCGATTAGCACGGTTGGCTACGTACGGTGCGAAATAAGTTCGACATACATACATTCCCGTACTTTCGTATGGCTGATGTAGATGCAGAGCAACAACTACAATTTCACATTCAGGTGGTCAAGCCAGACAACTGCGTCAGCAGGAGTAGCGGAGTGTGTTGCCATGATGTTTCCTTCGTATTTGTGGATTGGGCATCGCATCGTTATGTGATATATGGTCTGTTCTGGGTGACCAGAGTCGCAAGCTGGAGAGTTTTTAATATTCCATTTCTGCATCAGGTATCCACATCTGCCATGGTTTGTGTGGATGCGGTTTAGGGTAGACCATGAGCTTTGTGGAAGCTCAAACCCAGGGATCTTCTGCGTTGGGCCTTTCAGACAAGAAGGCTCATTACAGAATCAGAATATGTATACTGGAGGAATCCGATGAGATATAAAGCCCTTTTTCAAAGATGTTCAGTGGAGCTATGAAGCTTTTTTTACTTCATAGGACCAGGACTGTTGACTTTCCACAAAGTGTGCCACTCAATTTGTCAACCCAGAGGGATGACGGTGATTCTCATGGGCCCAAGTCAACACTCGACCGGGACTTAACCCACGGCGGACGTCTGATTGTGAATTGAGTGCTTTCACCACAATGACACCTGGCCACTTTGTCATTATTTGGGCTGTAAAAAAATTGTGGTCTGCTCATCATGCTTGTTAAAATCGAGTATTAGTCCCAGTGATGGCAATTTCCATCGCCAACATAAGGCGCGTTGTTCACATAGTAATTATTCGTAATGAGTAAATTGCCTCAATTAATTAAACGTCTGGTTTGGCAGACTAAGTCACAGACCAAGGAGTTGGTAAATTAGAATCTGTAGACCCCTGGGGAGCAACAGGTGTTGTTTCTAGGAGGTAATCAAGTAGCTAAGCGATTTGTAGGTCCTCGGAAACAAAGAAGGGTTTTTGTCCATGCTCATCAGCACTCCTTAGAAGACCCCTCCGACTCTAACCTGTGACCTAACTCCTCTATAACGTTACATCGAACGGTTAACCTAAATCTTATACTCTAATGCTAACTCTAACACGAACCTTAATTTGAACCCCAGCCCTATCTGTAACCTGAATCCTGACCCTCATTCTAAACCCTCACAATAAATGTTTTAAATTTCGATTTAAAGCTTTCATGACTGCAGGGATTCATCTTCTTGGTTCTTTCGGTAAAGTCACGTAGAAGGGAAGTAATAAAATAATAAAAATAAAACATAACGCTGTCTCCCCCGACAGACCTGGTCTTCACCTGATGACGGCTGCTTGCGTTGTGGCCGAAACGTCGTGAGAATTATTTTATTATGTTTTTTATTATTATTTTATTACTTCCCTTCTACGTGACTTTACCGAAAGAACCAAGAAGATAAATGTTTTAATTCTAACTCAAATCATACTCCTAACTCTGCATCCCCTGTCAACCTATAAATCAAACCCTAATCTTAAACTGAGCGCTGATCATAATTCAAAACTTTTACCCTATTGTTGGTTCTAACTATAAACAATAGCCTAGTCCTAACATTAACTTCTGACTTAACCCCTCAATCTAACCATATATCAAACACTAATATTAACTTGAGTTGAAGCTTTCGTGACTGCAGGAATCTTTGGTTCTTTCGGTAAAGTCACGTAGGTAGAAAAATAAAACAAAATAAAAATTATATATCCCGACGTCCTCGGGTGGAAAAAAGAATCCAGCAGTGGAACTGCTGAACCAGCGAGAGAGCTGTTACAGCCATAACCTTAGCCTTTAAGGAGTGTAAAAATTGTCTCCATGATGCAATGAATCACCACGATTCAATGTAAGGATAAGTTATTTTTTGCCTTTTCGGTTTGTGTAGAGTCTATACGGTGTTGGTTGCATGATTTCTATGAACCATTCTCTGATGATATGAGAAAACACTTTCAGACACTTACTATATGTATAAAAGTAAGAGTTGAATGTTATTCTGGTGCCAACACGGCGTAACAGAGGGTAGTCTCACCACGTGCTCACACCTGCACGTTGTGCAGTGAAAATGCCTTTAACATCCATCCAAAAGAAAAGCTCACTGGGTTGCAAGTCCCTTTTTTTCAAGTGGGTCTGCATTTGGATGTTTGGTCAATTTTCTTTTTCGAGGAAGTATTTTGCATACGGGAGGAAACCGGAGTGCCCAGAGATAACCCGCACGCATGTATGAGGCGATAACTCAAAAATACTTGGTAATAAAAATGGGATGCTAATGTACTTGCTATACTACCATCTACTGGCTACCTTGTATACAGTACATGCAGGTTGGGAGTTTTATAGCAGACCGTTGTGCTGGATTACAGGTGGGTGTTATCATGCCTGACTTAAGTTAAATCCAACATCAAGGTTAGTTGCTCATGCATAAATGAGTCATTCATAGTCTGGTCTGATGTGACCTATCTGCTCCGCTATAGGGGCAATACAGTGTGTAGCTTTCCAGATCCGACTATACAGAACTTTTTAGTGATTTCAATGTGGGAATGTTTTCTCCGGATAATCCGATTTTCCACCAAAAACAAAGACGTACTTTAAAAATCAATTGGCCTCTTTTTTACCAAGCAGAACTATCCTCAAAGCTAGCCCAGATGGCGAGTGAGGCCCTCTTTTGAGTAAAGGTGTCTTAAAGCAACGGGCTGTAATACATCTACTGTATAGCGATTCGAGACGCGTGCTTTGTGATAACTACCAGCCTCTTGTCAGTCCACTGCGTAATGAAGGCCTCCCCACACTGTGTGCCAGTCTTGGGGTTGTTTCACCATACTTCACTAGGCTGGTCAGTGAGGGGGGGTGGTGAAGAGGGGTTACCAGAACTCGTTCAGATATCACTTGGCACTCTTAGCTATGGCCAGGAATTGAATTCAGGTTGCCAGGTTCATAGCGCATTGTGCTAACTGTTGCACCACTACTCCCTAATAATGATTACGTAATAAAAAAATGTATGTATGAAGGAAAGCCTGCGTATCATAACTGTTTGAGGAGGAGTCACATATTAGCTCCTTTTTTCAAATTCAAGTAAGTGTTTTGCACACTACGGATATATGGAGTAACCGGAGAAAATAATACGACAAATATGAAAACAACATTCAAATTTCGATTTAAAGCTTTCGTGACTGCAGGGATTCATCTTCTTGGTTCTTTCGGTAAAAGAACCAAGAAGATGAACATTCAAATTTCCACACGGATGGTGATGAGTTCAGGAACCTACTTCCTGTTCTGCTATTTCCTGCCTACCTTGCAGTGAAGCTTTCCGGAATAGACAAAGGAAATTAAATTAAAGGTATTGCCACCGCAACCAGTGGCGATGTTAATGTTGGTGAGCAGCGTAGCTGGACCGAAGCTTATGAAGCAGACGCATATCATTGAGCCTCGCTGAGTCTGAAGGCGTTCACTCCTCCGCTGCTGTTGCCTCAGCTGTTTGGAATTCCCTCTCACCGTCTTCACTGCTCTTTCCGCACCCTCTTCCAAGTCCAGGCTTAACACCTTCGTCTTCTCTGCCTGTACCTCGCCATTTTCATCTGTGCAGATCTCTTCATCAGCCCCCAAGTTATTCTGTCAATTACCTTGCTCACGTTATAACTATAGTATGGACCGGTCAACGACCTACTTTGTGTACTGCCACCTCCTGCTCACCTTACCACCCAGAGGGTTTAGGAGTTTGCTAAGTCTCACCGTGAGCCACCATCGCATGCTTCCAAAAAACCTCTGGATCGCAGGCGTGAGGCCAACCCGCCCTTTTTGAAAACCCAGGGCCCCATTGCACCCTTGCACCCTCGCGGCTATTTCGGGAGGAGGTTGGGAGGATTGTGGGAGGAATGAAATTTGGTGAGACTTGTGAAATGTTTATTTAGTTTGAAATGAGGTGCGGGGAAGTGCACAAGAATCCCAGTGGACGTTTTCAGTTGCTAACTCAACATTGGCATAAAACGGCCGAGCCTTGACTGCATTGGGCTGTGGAGAAGGCACATTTTTCCAAACCTTTTCTTCCTTTAAAATTCCTTTTTGAGGTTGTTTGAGAGGTAGGTTGATCAGTATGGGGGTCAATAGGTAGATGTTTTGGTGGCTGGGTAGACAGCCAAGTAATCGAATAGGGATGTGGTTAGGTAATAACTTGGTGGGTGGGTAGGTAGTTAAATAAGTTGGGTGAATTGGTAGGTGTTTTGGTGGGTGTGTAAGTAGGCAAGTAGATAGTTGGATGGGTAGGTAGGTGAATACGTGAGTCGATTGGTAGGTTTGACGAATTGGTCTGCGGTTTGGTGGTTGAGTAGCTTGGTGAATAGGTATGCGATTGTGTAACTTGATGGTTAGGTGGGTTAGTAGTGGGGGTGGAATGATGCATTTATTAATTGATTCATATAGTTTTTTTCTATAAAGACGTTAATAATCAGCGTCTTTTTAAATCCTTTATATTAAATTCGCTTGCTTGCTTACGACCGTGCAAATCTTTCCGTCGTTTATTAACCCACTTCCCATGATCCAATCGAGCTGACATTTTCCACACAGACTCGTTGTGCGTGACAATTAATGTTCGTGAAATTTTTTTTCCAAAATTTTACACTTTTTAGGACAAAAATATTATATTTATTTACCAATTGCTTAATGGTGCAATGCAATCATCTGACCCATAGGTGGCAGCCATCTCAAGCCAGAGGACGAGAGGACTCTAGCCGCCACGCATATAAAGGATTTATAGTGAAAAACTTAGTTTTTACGGGTTGATTTTTTTCCTTTTACATTTGCTGTGTGTAATGGGGTTCACGTCACCCCCCACAGCCACTAGAGGCACTACTGTTAGCGACAATTTTAATAATAGAATTGATTCAGTTTGTCAATGGGGGGGTGGGTGTGGGGGTGAATCATTCCATCCTGATTTAGTAGGAATCGTTCCATCCAGTATAACCAAGTTAGAGCTAGTTTAACACGTACAGTAGTTGGCTTTCGCAGCCAATGTTATCCACGAATCGGCATGTTTTGATTACGTGACAAACATTAATTGGCTTTATCGGATGGTGGAGGTTTTAACGACACATTTACGCCATCTAATACAAAAAAAACGTATGGGAAAGTAAGAGCCCTTTGAGAAAAGTGTATTATGTAAAGTATTTGGAACTATTATATGTATGTATGTTGAACTTCTTTCGCGCCATAAAATTCATTCAGGAGAGGTGACAAATTCGGAAGGTAAACAAAGTTGGTGTAAAATTAGAATTTAAAAAAACGCTTCGATTTAAAGCTTTCGTGACTCCAGGGATTCATCTTCTTGGTTCTTTTGGTAAAGTCACGTAGAATGGAAATAATAAAATAATAAAAATGAAACATAATAAAATACAAAATAAAACATAATAAAATACAATTCTCAAACATAATAAAATACAATTGTGAGAATTGTATTTTATTTCGATTTCAAGCTTTCGTGACTGCAGGGATTCATCTTCTTGGTTCTTTCGGTGAAGTCACGTAGAAGGGAAATAATAAAATAATAAACCATAATAAAATACAATTCTCAAACATAATAAAATACAATTGTGAGAATTGTATTTTATTTCGATTTCAAGCTTTCGTGACTGCAGGGATTCATCTTCTTGGTTCTTTCGGTAAAGTCACGTAGAATGGAAATAATAAAATAATAAAAATACAATCATTCTCACGACGTTTCGGCCACAACGCAAGCAGCCGTCCTCAGGTGAAGAACAGGTCTGTCAGAAAGACAGCGTCTGAATGGCAGACCTGTTCCAAGAAGATAAAAAAAAACGCTGTGAGTGTGCATACTAGTGAAATATCCCCATGTAGATTAACATTATTAAGGCTCAAGACTTGGAGTATTTGGCAAATTTATTTTTCTCTGTGTTGGAAGAAACTTCAGTCGAATAATCGTACATGCATGGGAATGAAAACTAGCAAAATATACAGCAACCTAATTCCTGTGCCGCCACATAGGTACCACTACGTATTGCTGCTGAGTTGAGTGTCTCGTGAAAATGATGGTCTCTGCATGACCCGCAAAACCCACCTCCAACTTTTGCTGAATTACAGTTGTGCACCACAATGCATGATTAATGGGGGAATATTTTTAAAGAAAATTAAACATCTGAAATTGATAATTGTTTTTTTTTTATCCTCAAGAGGACGGCTGCTTGTGCCACAACGTTGTGGCCGAAACGTCGTGAGAATTATTCTATTATGTTTTATTTTTATTATTTTATTATTTCCCTTCTACATGACTTTACCGAAAGAACCAAGAAGAAAAATGATTAATTCTTTGTGAGAGGTCAGCAGTGGTCACCTTGTGGAGAAAATGGCCCTGAACATGGGAATGTAGAATTTCCACTTCTTGGTCTGGACCACCAATGGGGGGGGGGGACCACCAACCTCACCCCAATTCTCATTTGTAAAGGGAGATACTTTGACTTTCACGAGGATGCTTTCTCAAATCAGAAATAACCATGCCCCTTATTTACCCAGGAAAGTATCACCGTGCCCCAACACTTATTTTCCGGATGGTCTTACATTTAAGATGTTTGACCCATTGATATCAATGCATGTTTTGTTTCAAGTGAGAAAATCCAAGGAGGTGACACTCGTGGCACAACTATGCCCTGCCACATTTTAGCCCTGTTCCTACAAACAACTATAAAAACTAAAACAAGTTTGTTTTTTATTTTACTAGGTTAGGCCCACTGAGCTATATAGCTTTCTTTTCAGAAGCGACCTGGCAACAAACGATAGCTGAACGAAGTAGTTTATGTGGAAATTTATAGTAGCCAAATACTGCAAACGCGTATTGATTCTGAATGTGGAGGTAAAAACCGGAAGACCTGGAGAAATCCACGCGACCACACGGAGATCATGCAAACTACAAATAAGCAGGCGTCAGGGTCGGGGTCAAACCCACAACCCTCCTGTATACCAGGCGAGGTAGTTAACATCTTGCCACCGTGGCACCTGGCAAACCTCGGTGGTCATTCATCTCACGAACTATCCAGACTCAATTCTGCGTTAGCCTCTGAGATCCAATGAGTTTGGCCACATTTAGATCGATTTGGTGACAAAATGAGTGCACAATATTTCGAGAGCGTTGTTTAAGCGACCGTGCAGTACATTGGGTCAGCTGTGTTTTTTCAGGCAAAATAAAAAAAACGACAATTGTGCCGCTGTGCGTGAACTGATCGCCACAGACAGGCCCCGACTCCTACATACAGTACAAGTATAAAACAAATACTGCTGTGGGGGAGGCGAGAGAAGAGAGAGAGAGTGGGGAAAGGGAGTTGAGAGAGAGAAAAAATCTAAAACAACAAATACTGTCGTCGTGGTCAACTATGAAAGAATAATATTAATAAGTAACGGACCTCCTCCCACAGTTACAGTGTGGACGAAGACCGCTGGGTTTGAGCTTCCACAAAGCTCATGGTCCACTCTAAATTGCATCCACTGCACAAATCACGGCAGTCAATGTGGAACACCTGATGCACAAGTCGAAAATTAAAAACTCTCCAGTCGTGTGCGACTGTAATCATCCAAAACAGACCATAATACAACGTATAACGACGCAACGCCCGATCCACAGATACGAAGGAGACATCGCGGCAATACACTCCGCTGGCTCCTGACGCAGTTATCTGGGCTTGACCACCTGAATGTGAAATTGTAGTTGTTGCTGCTCTTTCATCTACATCAGCCGTCCGTACGAAGGAAGAAGAACGCAGAAGAGTGTGTGTGCGACGAGATTTGGCCATTCAGCCAGGGCTTTTAGCAGCCCCCAATGTTTGACCAGGTGAAAAGGGGTAAAACAAACAGCCGGGCCGCCCATGGCTCAGCCTCTGCGTGAGTCCCTCGACTCGAGAGGCTTTTAAGGTTAAGGGGGGGGGGGTTATTTTTTTAGGCTGTTATTTTTTTTGTCTCTCCCCCCCCCTCGCCATGGGCCCCACAAACCTCCTTGCAGCAATGGGGCACAGCTGAGGGTTTTTTTCCCTGCTCTCCTAGCTCGAGTTGTACAAACAACACAGCCAGGGAACTGGAAAAGCTGGTCTCCAGAAAAAAAAGTGCCACTGGTGATGGCGGGTGTTGGTTGGAGCTCAACAAGGGCTGAGGGACTGGGTTCTGAGCGCGGACACATCTGCATCGGTACAATAATACGTTTATCTCGTTATTTTACTTGAGATGCTGCGATCCGCAAGGTTACCTGTTCGATTTTCCCAGCGTGGCAGGTTGAAACAACCGCGGCAAGTTTCGTAAATCCCATTGCCTCTGGCCGTCTAACAGAATAAATAGCATGCGCCGCAGCGTGTGGTGGAGTAAAACTTGGGCACTCCCACCACCTCTTCTGAGATGCCCGTCCAGCGTGGAAGAGTAGGCCAAATACCGTCTACAGGGGGCTTTCTAGGGCTTCCTTTCGTGGAAATTGACATGGCCACCGAGGTTTGCCAGGTGCCACGGTGGCAGATGTCCAGTGGGAGGAAGGCGGACTGCCCGCATAAACCCACGTCCCATACGAGGAGATAACTCAAATATCTGCACATGTGCTTCAGGAACCTACTCTCTGTACTGAAAACTCCTGGCCACATTGCAACCCAAAGGGTTTGAGAGCCCTATCAAATTTACTGGATTTCAGGTGTGTGCTACTGTGGCAGACAAGCATTGTCTAGCTTGGTTTCTGGCAAAATAAAAAAAATGGAATGTTGGGTGAAGGGAGTTTGGGGCACTTAGGGGCAGCAGAGGAGAATGAGCAACCCCCCCCCCATCGAGCGAAGGTTGACTGGGGGTTTTGATAGACGTTTGGAGTCCAAAAGGAAAATACAGCTCTTGCAGGTACATTTGTCGGCTGTATTTCCTGAGAGCTGGACACGAGTTTGAGGCTTCGTTAGTGAGGAAAGAAAGGATCTAAATCTTTTGCTGTGTGCGCCGTTATAGCTCAATGACTTTCTCGCATCGCACGATTGCATCGTCACTGTGACATTGCACAGGGTAAAACATTTTCACTACCAGGTCAACGCGGTGACGTCACTCGGGAGTTTTGATGGAGCGCCTGGCAGTGATGTTCAGGGCTTTTTCTTTTGCGTCATTAACGAAGCGTCAAACTAGTGTTGGACAGCCCGGGACACACAACTCGGGCATCTAGCTACAAGAATAGAGCCATTGGGGGACCAGTAGACCACTTTACTGCGATGTCTGGGACAACATCTGAGGACACTTCATATGTTTTTACAAAAACTACAAAACCCCCAAACTATAATCAATACCAAACTTAACACTCCACTTACCGGTCCGATTGCCAACATTTATGTTGGCTGTAAAATTATTTCATGAAATATCAAAGTTTTTTTACGTAAATTTTTGTTTATCATCTATACATTTCGCTGTGTTCCAGCATGATTTAGCATGCGTTAGAACGCGCACTCCTGGGTGCAAGGTGTAATGTTACACGCGTAGCGCGCGGTGCGTCCATTTGTACGCGCTTGCGTTCTTTCCGTGCTCGCATTTCTTTGTACACCCAAATCCTCCGAAACAAAATGGAGGCTCCGTTAATAGACTGGCCTTCCGAGATTGTTTTATTTTTTTAATATTGTGTCCTCCTTCAGAACTTGTCGTGGCTGGGTTTGGTGAATGGCGAGTTAAAACATTTAAGAGGCACGCGTGAACTCTCCCGTCATATTAGACCGAAACGTAATTTTCTCGCAAAAAATGACGCATTTCGGCTGCGTCGTTCAAAAAAAAAAGTTGCAGAGCCCTCTTATGAACCGGCGCCCGTCATGGAGTGATGAATGCCTGTAATAGCGGGGCACATGCTGCGCGCAAGAATTGGGTATTGAATTTGGAGACCTGGTTGCCTGGTCGTTAGTCACCGGGGGTGTGAAGTTATGAGCCCCAAAGATTGCCCCGATAAATTGATGCTAAAGAGAAAGTGTTCCGTGGAGAATGGCGAATAATAAAAATCCTTCATCTCATCGGCTTAACTCTGCGTTTGTGTTGCTTTGCCTACAAGCACCAATGCACTTCCCATTCACAGTTTAGTGCAAGGTAAGAACGTCTTAAAAACCCGAAAAATAACCCAAGTTGCCTAAAATGTTGGCGTTTGACGTGATCCACTTTTCTTAACTCCAGTGTGTGCGTGCGCCTATTTGGCAGCGTTAACTCGTGCAAATTGTCAGTCACGGGTTCCTTGTCCATGCCGTTGCAAATGATGTGTCTGGTGTCTGCATCTTGTGGAATTTCTGTCTGGCTATAGTCCCTTTATTCTTGAAAGTTTCACAGAGTGTCATGACTTTTTTTGTGTACGAGGAGTCCTCACATTTGTGAACTGTTTTAGAGATAATCTGTTACCAAGTGTTTTTACGCGAGGGAGGGAACCAGATTATCTGGAGAACTCTGTTCATTGGAGGGGATAACACTCAAAAGGTTATTCCGTATTTAGTGAGTGACCGCTACATTTGTCAATGTGTAAAGAAGCAACATTCACCTACGTTAATTTGTAAACCGTGAATGTTTAACAAATTGGATGGCTGTGGGTCCCTGCTGATGTTCGCAGGGCGCCATGGTGGCTAGGAGATGTTAAATACCTCACCTGGTATACAGGAGGTCGTGGGTACGATCCTGACCCTGACGCCTGCTGTATATTTGGAGTTTGCATGTCTTCCCGTAGTCGCGTGGATTTTTCTCTGGGTCCTCCGGTTTTTCCCTCCACGTTTAGAATCAACATGCGTCTATAGAGTATTTGACTGCTATAAATTTCCATGTGATAAGCCACTTCGTTGAGCTTTCATTTGTGATAGCCAGGTCGCTTCTGAAAAAGAGCTATATAACTCAGTGGGCCTTACCTGGTAAAATAAAAATAGTTTAGTTTATAGTAATTTGAGGTTATCTTGAATTTAGAGTGCTCGTAAACAGTAACGTTGTATCCTGCTCAAATTAGCGATGGGAGTCGACGCCAACCTCTGTTGACAAAACACACGAGCCAGTAGTTGGACATTCCATGATCTCATGGCAGAGCCCATCCTTTTCCAAAAGGTAACCACTGTTCACGTAAAACATAAAGTGGTTACTACTCTTTTTCATGAGTCTGCAGGGTTGACAGCGATGGGTTTAGTTGACCCCCTGACCACGTTTTGAACTTGAAACCTGCCAACTGCAAGTCCTAGTACTGTAGCAACTGCACCATCTGGCCCACTATATGGTGTGGCCGTTAGCCATAGGCCCTTCATCAACTGTTGCCAGAGAGATAACAAATGTTTTATTTGTGTAAAATTAATGTCAAAAAGCTTGGCGCCTAAAAAAACAACACAACAAGCAACCTAATAATAAAAAATCACTGCTCCCCCTTTAATGACTGTCATCATGTTGTAAATTGTAAGTTCACGAACCACAAGTCTAAATACTTAGTGCGCCTTCACTTTGAGTGATGTCTTTTTTGATTACACGTGACGGCGAGGAGGGAAAGTGGAAATGTTAGCCGAGCCAAAGGACTCCCCAGCCGTTGCATGCGATTGCCTTTTCGAGTCGGGGGCAACGGGAGCATTTATAAAGAATGCAGCCCCCCCACCCCTGCTTGCTGACAAACGTCTCTGGGATTTTAAAGAAAATAAATGTAACGAAAAGGCCTGCCGGATGAGTGAAAAAAGTGACAAGCGTGTACATGCGCCCCCTTTTTTTGTTTTCCCCAATCCCCACCCACTCTAGAGTGATTTCACGAGCGGACGCAATAAATGACTCGACTTGTATCGGTCCAAGTTGTCTTGATTGAGTGACACGGTGACATAAATAAGGTTAGTACCAGTCACGTTGTCGCTGATCGTTGCCGGCAATCGTCACAGGGCGATGGTTGCTGTACCATTTTCTCTTGCGTGGAAAAGATAATATTTTTAGTCGCCCAATTCCTGGCAAATCTGATCCCTGCTCCCCCTAGTGGGGCAACCAGGTTGTCCACCTTCAGTCGGATCGAATAGTCGGGAATGGTCGAGCAATGATTGTCCACATAGTGTTCACCGATTGGCTGCAGGCAACCTTCTTACTCTTAATTGTTAAATACCAAATTGCTATAGCTGCTCACAATATATTAATTGCTGGCGTAAGTTGCCTGTGAAGTTTCATAGCTGTATAATTCTATTAATCTTTGGTGGAGATGGTGGACTTTGACTCTTGTTCACGCTGAATTGGACGGCTGAGTCTGGTCAGTCGGTTGTATCTCACCAGGATCCACATTCGTCTCTTGATGGGTCATTGAAAACAGTTTGTCCGCGCTGTTCTTGTGTGTGAACTTTTGAGGGTGGCCAGTTGGCTCGTGGGGCTAACACTATTTCAGGTGCAGAGCCAGCACCACTCAGATCCTCGGTTAAAATACAGGTTTCACCTGCCCGTAATTAAACTGCGGTTTCTCAATTGCAGTGAGTTGGTTGATGGTCTCGGCCTCTTCACAAGTTATTGCACAAAATAACTTCGAATGAAATTTGGTTTGCTTCGTCATATGCATTATTTTTTTTCTGAGAATTTAATATTTTTGTTGTGTTGACTGGTTGGTGACATGACCACTTAGTTGCACAGTTTTGCGGTTTTAATCCGCCGGCAGGCGTAATTATTATTATTGCAGATGTAATAGCCGTGATAATACGTGCCGCTGTGTGCTTCTCACATGAACTTTAAAGATCCCCCTGATGTAATTTGCAGGAGCAAGTCATTGTGTGTTGGTGGTAGGGTCCATATTTAAAAAAAAAAATTACCCACAAATTACTCTTTGAATTGTACACGGCAGCATTCATCACCGGCAACTGGCAAACTGCTCACTCTTGCGAATAATTCTATCCTGGTCTCTTTAAGTTCTTATTCTGGTCAAAGAAAATCAACTGAACGATGAACAACACCAAGGCATATACAAGGTGTGGCCCCCCATTGTTAATGAAGAGGTTATTTAAACTAACTTCAGAATTTGTCCTGTGGTGTCTCCTTCCGAGGCTGTTCTCTGACACAGAATGGTGCACTGTTTGCCGCGAGAATTTTATTTTGTACATTTCTTCACATGAACGAAGACGCCAATAACACAATCGGAATAGTTTGTCACCTATGGGATTTATTTGCGGGACAACCGAACGAGATAGTTGTGAGCAGATTTGGCAACATCTGTGTCACGTGACAGAAGACATCACTCCATACGTTGTTCTTCTTTCGCGCATCGTACATAGCCAACCGTGATAATTGGAGGAGCTGGGGGAAGGACAACAAACTTAACACAAAAAGCGTTTCTCAAGACATATACACTTTTTCCGGATCCCTACGAACTGTGTAGCCTGACCCACATCATTCCACACCCACCCTCTTTGTCAGTCACGTTGCACGCTCCCACCCACTCCCAATCTTCCAACCCCCCCCCCCTTTTGTAGAGACGAGTGATTGACCAATGGGGGTGCACTTTACTGTGTTCGGAAGCTTGGAGAGGTGAGAGTGTGGAAAGGGGTGATGCTGAAGGTGCTCGCTAACAGCACTTGGTCGTCCAGCGGTCTGAAGGCTATACAGGGGATCTGTGTCTGTCTTTCTGAAGAATCAAGTGATGCCAGAGTTTTAAGTGTTTTTTTTTGCACCGAATGGGTCGCATGGTATTCAAGAGTGGCATGGCATAGATGAGTGGCGCTTGCCAATAACATCCAGAAACATAGCAGTGTTTGTTGAGTGGGTCTGCTGATGAAACTCAGTAAGTCGAAACCAGTTCCCAATTGGCCTACATAAAAATGGTACTGTAAAGCATTGGTAGAAATGACCATTGACTCAGCTTTATGTGGAGTGATGGACTTATTATGATTTGTTTGTTTTATACAAGTTATGATTCAAGTACGGGGCAATGTATCGGTGGGTTATATGGCAAAGATGTATATGAAAGTCAAGCCTTCGATTAGTGTTAAAGTAACGTGGGTTAGTGCTTTATGGAGGTGATCTGATTTAAATATATAAATCGGTAGGGGTAGATTAATTCATATTGATCCATCAATTAATATTGATTCTTAAAGCTCACAAAGCAGTTAACGTGTGTGTAAGAATGTATTGTTTTTATGTATGGAAATGGTATGCTTGTGCAGTGGAGCAAACAGCACTATTACAAGGCTGGAAAAAAATAGAAACAATACAAAGGATATGATCGGAATAACAAAAAACCTCATCAAGGCCTTTGCATCAAGACAGTCACTCACTGGAAACAGAGCTGCATTGTGGTGGTTACATTTAGATACTGTGTATAAATCCAAATTGTATTATATTGCCAATTGTTGCCTTGGAAAAGCTAATCACAGTAGCGTGTTAGTCCTCGGGAGACATCAACCGATTCGCCCGTCCACCGAGGTTGTATTATTTGTCGCGACCCTGGGTCGCAACTCGATTCCAGGTCAGGGGGTCGGCAACCTGCGGCCCAGGAGCCGCATGCCGCTCTTGAAGGGGACCGCTTTGTTTGAGGACCATCACCGTTTCGTATTCGCCAATGGTGCATTGCAGCTCTCTGAAGTCTTGAGTTTCTTCCAGAATCTGCACAAAAAATGGCTCCTTGTTCTCACTATGAGATCTCTTTTACCAGTGTTAAAATATAGTAGTAGGTTTTTACCCTTTTAAACTGGTACAAAACTGACACCTTTATTCAAGGCATCATGTTTGCAATAACCACAACACAAGTAGTCAAAAAAGCAAACAAAAAGAAGCAACTCTGCTTTTTTGACTACTTGTGTTGTGGTTATTGCAAACATGATGCCTTGAATAAAGGTGTCAGTTTTGTACCAGTTTAAAAGGGTAAAAACCAACTACTATACTGGCTCCTTGTTGTTTTAGTTGCTGAACCCTGTTCAAGGTTCCGATTCTTGTTTTGTCTCATTGTTACATTCTCGTTTGTATCGTTTACATGTTTGTATTGTTTGTATCGTTTGTTTCATTTCTTGGCGTAAGCTTGTATCTCATTGTTTAAAGAGCATTTTCACACAACAGTCATTGCCACGTGCTATAAGACTGGCTGCTCATTGTAAGATAAATTACATGAGAATAGAGTGAGGAATGATTATAAATATTCTCAAATCTGCTTAATAATTCCACTGACAGGTCTTGAATAAAACACTAAGGACAGTCCACATCATGTCACAGCATTGTCACCCCTATCATAGCTCATCAGTAATATCATGCCGATCTACAGACTGTCGAGGAAAGGTCAAGGTGTCATTGGTCCACGGTCATTAAAGGATCATCAGCAAGCCATGCTCTTGTATAGACTGCAAGGATATCGGAAAATGTTATTTGCGTTCTTAAAGTCACCAGGACTCATGATTGAGCTGTGCCCCGCTACAGATTGCTATGAAGACCGGCATTTTGTTTTAGGCAAAAATACAATTGCCAAGCCATGCTGCCACATTGAAGCTTGTATACAGCACTATTGACGGTTGGAATCTTGACCCTAAAATCACCACAATCATTGCATGATGCTGAGCGGTGGTGGGTGTAGAATTGTAACAAACTGGAAAGGTATATGAATCTTGTAGCGGAAGCCACCAGATGTGAGTTTTTTTTTTTAAACTGGATCCCGCAATTTAGCTACACGCGCGAACTAATACAAGGCAGCAGCTTTGACTGTGCTACGCGAATGCCGTAATGTACGGCCCTCTCGCTTCCCCGCCCCGACGGAACGCATGAAAGTTTCATTTTTTATTTCGCGATCGCGCAAGTTTCATTCTCGGGCCCCATCGGTTGAGCTCGGTGCAAAGTCGGTGGCGCTTGAATTGACTCGCCGCGTCGTTGTCTTCGTGACGAAGCGATTGGCCCTACCGTGCCGCGTACGCGCTGTGTGTGTGGGGCGGGGAAGTTCCAGCGCAAGCTCGTGCCACCTTGACAGGAATTACACGTGTTAGGTGTGACCTATTAAACTGCCACTTGTTTTTACTGCGTTCTAAATCGCTTCAGTCTAAATAAACGCTTGTAAATAAAAAAAAGGTTTGCCGAGTGTATGACCGTGGGCGCAATAAAATGACAGCGGTGTTAGACGGGCTGCGATTGACGTGGAAACCCCCCCCTCCCCGCCCCCCCCCCCCCGAAAAAAATACATGCTTGACTGGAATCGCTGCGCGCTGATTGTGCTTAACTTTTTTTTTTGCTTTTGGCTTGGTTTTCTATTACTCACAACGCTTGGTGGATATTTTTCCCTGTCTAGAAATAAAGACAGCTATTGTTGACGTCCCACAAAGTGGTACTCACTTTACCAACCGTGGAGAGCTAATGGGCTGAGTCGCCCCTTGCCCGACAATTGAACTCATAACCCTCCCTCCGATCACGAGTCATGCGCTTTTCGTATAGCGGTCACGACTATGTCGCCGCCAAATACATTCCAGTACATGTAGAACAAGCATCCATCTGCATCAACAGGTCCAGATCCACATGTCAGTCACACAGTCGATGTGTAAACATGCATGTCGCCCTGACGCTTCACCCCTTACGGACACTGGTGTCACTTCTCTTGTCGGTAGTTGATGGACTTGCCTGGTCTCCTGACTTTACACCATCTGGGCGATTGTGCTCAGCCCACGAGTAGCCGCTGAGTCAACCCCGAACTGGATTTGAACTTGTACCTCTCCGATTGGGAGTTGCGTCCTTATTCTGCTCTTCCACTTTTCCTTGCTTCCACCGTGACAGTTGAGCACCGTGACCACAGCGTTCCCAGCTCGGTTAGTGGACGGTGCAGTGCGGATTGAATCCTGCGGCCTGAGTTTAAATCCCGGCCAAGACTAACTAACATCGGTGGTGACTGATATCTGAATCGGTCCTGGGTCAACCCTCTTTTGCAAACCGGCACAGTGAACTATGGTCAAACAACCTTCAAGGCATAGCATGGAGATTATCTTTCCTTTTAGCAGTGAATTGACAAAGGGTTGCACAGTATTACAACAACAACAACACGCATATTGTTGCTAAAACATTTTGCATGCTCCATTGGAACCTCATTTGCCAGTAGCAAAATTAGATACATTTTTTTTACACTTTTATCTGGCAACAAAACTGACACCTTTTTTACAAGGAGTCATGTTTGCATTGACCACAATACCTGCAGTCGGAATGCAAACAAAAAACATAACTCTGATAATGTATGCACTGTCCTTGAAATTGATTGGTCCACACCCGAGGCAGCTTTCCCTAGAGCCTAGTCTCACATGAGACTAGGCTCTAAGGAGACTAGGCTCTAAGGAAAGCTGTCTCGGGTGTGGACCAATCAATTTCAAGGACAGTGCATACATTATCAGAGTTATGTTTTTTGTTTGCATTCCGACTGCAGGTATTGTGGTCAATGCAAACATGACTCCTTGTAAAAAAAGGTCACAGTTTTGTTGCCAGATAAAAGGGTAAAAAACCAATTATCATTTTGCATGCTGTTGCTTTCAACCGTATTGCCGGACAACTACAAACAATGAATTGCAGGTTACAGCTACAAATGCTTCATGGGTGGTGGGGAGGCATATAAACATTATAGTGTAACTCTGAAACCCCAGCTCTCATGTTGATACTGCATCCTGTTGGCTTGGGTGCCCAGCAAATGCGTGGTTGGAAGAGGAATGCGTGTTTGCTTAGGAGCCGATGGAAACAACGGACCCGCTTCCAAATGAAAATCTGCAGAAATTGCGAAATGCAATGCCACTCGGTGGGCACCACTGCATCAGAAGTTTCCCACATTCACCTTGACGGTTGTGTATTCATGGAATTGATCTTTTGCTTCGTGAACCCGCGCTGACTGGCGTGGTGAAGTACGGTCCAGTCACACGCCCCCCCCAATGACCTGCACTGTGGGGAGACCCTCGTCCAAGAGTGGATTGACAAAAGGCTGAGCACGTGTGTCTACTTTAACATTTGTTGCGCAGAGTGACAAGTCATTCCCAGGTGGACTGATCTAAGAAATTAATATTGGTAACTTTTTGGAGATTTACTAATTACAGTGATTATGACTACTATTTTATATTACATTCACTTCCATCTTCTTACCTATAAACGTCATTCTTTGTCTGTCTGTCTGTCCGTCCCTCCGTCCCTCTGTGTACGCTCGCTTACGAGGGATTTGGCGCTAGGACGGTGGGGTTTACGTTTCCAAAAAGTACCCAGATACCATGTGATAAACCCCGTGGTGAGCCAGCGCTATTCGTATTTCACATCCGTAAACTTTTAAAGTAGTTAAATTAACAATTTAGTACTATTAATAGAGTCGGTAGATTCTACTGCAGAGTCGGTAGATACTACTGCAGAGTCGGGAGATACTACTGTAAAGTCGGTAGATACTAATATAGAGTCAGTAGATACTACTGCAGTCAGTAGATACTACTGCAGTCAGTAGATACCGCTACGCTCAGTAAATACTGCTACAGTTAATAGATACTACTATACAGTCAGTAGATACTATTACGGTCAGTAGATGCTACTGTAGAGTTAGCAGATACTACTGTAGAGTTAGTAGATACTACTACAGTCAGTAAATACTTATACAGTCTGTAGATACTACTATAGAGTTAGTAGATACTACTATAGAGTCGGTAGATACTACTTTAGGGTCAGTAGGTACTACTTTAGGGTCAGTAGGTATTACTGCGGTAAGTAGTTGCTACTCCAGTTAGTAGATACTACTATACTGTCAGTAGCTACTACTGGGCTCAGTAGCTACTACTGTCGAGTCAGAGACTACTATAGAGTCACTAGATACTACTGTCTCTCTCGTATGTAGGGTGTTTAGGTATATATGCCGACGACAATTTTCGCAAACCTTTTGGATCAACTATTTACTCCCCACATTCTATAACTTTTTAGACTTCTGCAAGCCTCTTTTAATTTTGTTCATGGACAAATGGACAGACAAATGGCACACCGGGCTTTCACAGTAGCTTGGTTCTTGTGTATGTATATGTTATGTATTTAAGAAAAGCTTTGAAATATATTTTTCCCCCGGGCATCGCCGGGTACTTCCCACTCGTAGAGATATGTAACTTTCACTTGTTTGGGGCCTCAATTAAAGTGGCTTCTATTTCTTTTCACTGTTATCTTTTGATCAAGGACTGTCATGAAACTACATAGGTATCTATTAAAGTAACTATTGTTCATCTTCATAGAGATCTATTAAATCCACCACCATTCACTATCATAGATGCCCTTTCAAGACATGTTTCGGTCACTGCATAAGCCAGCGGTAAGCATTGGGCGGTGACGATTTCTGTCGGTCATCCTGTACCATTGGTTGGACATTCCACATTCCTGTGGCAGGAACTATTCTTTAATGCAAGCGAATGGCACTTGCTTTTATACGCGCCTATACGAATAAACGGAGTAGTGACGCGGCCCAGCGGTAGAGGCGCGTTTGTCGCCTGTTGCCGATATTCACGGTTCGAACCCAGCAGACCGCCCTGGTGAGCACCACAGTCGCTAGGAGATGTTAACTACCTCGCCTGGTATACAGGAGCTCGTGGTTTCGATCCCGACCCTGACAACTGCTGTATATTTGGAGTTTGCATGGCTCTCTCCTCGTGGTCACATGGATTTTTCTCCGGGTTCTCCGGTTTTTCCCTCCACATTTAGAATCAACATGCATTTCGAGTATTTGGCTGCGATAAATTTCTGCGCGATGATAAGCCACTTGGTTGAGCTATAGTTTATGACAGCCAGTTCTCTTATGAAAAAGAGCTATGTAGCTTAGTGTGGCCTTACCTGGTAAAATTAAATATATTTTTGTTCTAGTTTATTGCTGCATGTATTAACCGTCAAGATAGAACGCGCTGTCTGCTTCACAGTGGACGTTGGAACATCTGCTGATGCTGTGCGCAAGAGTAGACCATTGCGTGCCGGCGTCAGGGTCCAAAATTTCCCAATTTTCTAAAATTATCCGCAAATTACCTCGATTGGGATTTTGCCTGGCCATCGTCGCCCCCTTACTGGTGCACAAATGCCTGTTTTGTAGACCAACTGCTGAGAGTCACCTTGTGCCCACAGGAACAGCTACCACTGAGTGTGCCATGATGTAAAGTGCGCTGTGAAAGAGTATAGGGCGCTGTAAAAAATACATTATTATTGTTATTGAAACCAGTTCTCAAAACAGATCTTTAAAAAAGGTACTTTCTCGCTTTCATAGATCTCTGTGAAAGCGAATTGCCCTCCCTGAAATGCATGCGCTCTGGCAAACTAGCGTGTTTGAGTTTATTGGCTACTCGGATGATCTCGTTTAGCCAGCTGCCCGCCTTATTTTACAAGGAAGATCCGTGGTGTCGCGGTGACCGCAGCGACGACAACAGCGAAATGGAGACAAAAAAACATCGGTGGTGCACACGGCACCACTAATTGTCCGAGAGCCGCGTTGCGCTTTGGAAAAGCGCAGGAATGCGTGCGCTCCTGAAGTGTGGAAACCAGACACCCGAGAAAACTCTACGCTCCGTGGGTCACTGAAACTATGGAATCGCTGCCCACATCTCGCGATGGCGTGCGCGCGTACTCACACTTTTGGGGCTTCGTTGCAGAAAATTATCGTGAATGTAAAGCCTTTGTAAACTAAGAAAAAACTAAACTTTTGACTTTTCCACGTAAGGCCCCACAGCTATATTGCTACTCTTTGGTTCTTTCGGTAAAGTCACGTAGGTATAAAATAAATGAAATCACGACGTTTCGGGCGCAACACAAGCGCCCGTCATCAGGTGGGACCAACCACAGCAAGAAACAATAGCTATATTGCTCTTTTTCAGAAGCGACCTGGATATCACGAATGATAGCTGAGCGAAGTGGCGTATCATAATGTGGAAATTTATCGTAGCCAATTACTCTTAATCGCATGTTTCTAGAATGTGGAGGGGAAATTCGGAGGACCCAGAGAAAAATCCACGCGACCACGAGGAGAACACACAAACTTCAAATATACAGCGGGTGTCAGGGTCGGGATTGATCCCACGACCTGCTGTAAACCAGACGAGGTAGTTAACATTGTGGCCCTGGCCCCTTTTTAAATCCTTTATATTAAGTTCGCTTGCTTGCTTACAACCGTGCAAATCTTTCGGTCGTTTTTTAACCCACTTCGCGTGATCCAATCGAGCTGACATTTTCCACACAGACTCGTTGTGCGTGACAATTAATGTTCGTGAAAATTTTTTCCCAAAATGTGACACTTTTTAGGACAAATATATTTAATTACCAATTGCTTAATGGTGCAATGCAATCATCTGACCCATAGGTGGCAGCCATCTCAAGCCAGAGGACGAGAGGACTCTAGCCGCCACGCATATAAAGGATTTATAGTGAAAAACTTAGTTTTTACGGGTTATACTTGTTATCCTTTGTGTGCCGCTGATGTTTGAGCACACCGCCCACGCGTCCGATCCTGTCGGGTGTGGTCTGAAAATCTAAAAGAAGCATTTGTGAAACAAGATTCGGTTGATGAGATCCATAGGCTACAACCAGGGCGCCATGGTGGTGAGATGTTAACTACCTCGCCTGATATACAGGAGGTCGTGGGTTCGATCCCCACCCTGACGCCTGTATATTTGGAGTTTGCATTTGTGAAACAAGATTCGGTTGATGAGATCCATAGGCTACAACCAGGGCGCCATGGTGGTGAGATGTTAACTACCTCGCCTGATATACAGCAGGTCGTGGGTTCGATCCCCACGCTGACGCCTGTATATTTGGAGTTTGCATTTGTGAAACAAGATTCGGTTGATGAGATCCATAGGCTACAACCAGGGCGCCATGGTGGCGAGATGTTAACTACCTTGCCTGACATACAGGAGGTCGTGGGTTCGATCCCCACCCTGACGCCTGTATATTTGGAGTTTGTGGTGTCTCTCTCCCCGTGGTCGCGTGGGTTTTTCTCCAGGTCCTCTGGTTATTCCCTCCACATTTAGAATCAACATGCGTTTGAAGTATTTGGTTGCTATAAATTTCTGCATGATGAGCTATCATTTGTTGCCAGGTTGCGTCTGAAAAAGAGTGCTACAGCTCAGTGGGCCTCACTTGGAAACAAAAAAAAGCGTTTTATCGTTTTAGTTTAAACAAGACTTCAAAGATAGTTACTATTACAGTGGCAGCGGCAGATCTTAGCTGTAAATTTCAATAACATTGCAACTATTCATAATCAACGTTTTTGGGTTTATATCGCGTTATTTATCAATGTGTCGTAACCCTCCACCACCCGACACGGCCAATCAGTAAAAAAGTGTCACGTTGACAAAAGACAAATAGTTCACTGCTTTAGCCCACTGGTGTGTTGAAGCGTGAAACCACAACATTTACAATTTGAGTAGTACGACGTTTCGCTGGTAATTGCATCAAGCATCATCGGGCAATTCGCCACCATGTCAACGTGACACTTTTTTACTGATTGGCCATGTCGGGTGGTGGAGGGTTACGACACATTTATAAATAACGCGATCTAAACCCAAAAACGTTGATTATGAATAATATTGGTCGCGAAAGCCTACGTGTTAAACTGACATTGCAACTATTGTTCATCTTCATAGAGATCTTTTACATCATTTTGTGATTGCACCTTCTAGTTTTGATGACCATGATCAAGAATTGGCCCTTATGTGCCAATAGGGCTCATTGTGATGTACCTACCCAATTTGAAATGTTGCTGCGTCGCGAACAAACCATAACTGGCTCTACGTAGCTATGGGCTGTGAGTTGCTTTCTTAAATGTTTGTGTTTTATGAATGCCAATGGCTCTCGTCTGGTTAAATAAAGAATATAATTGGTCTTGACTTAAAGCTTTCATGACTGCAGGAATTCATATTCTTTGGGTCTTTCGATGCAACCACCTAGATAGAAAAATAGTAAAGGAAAAAAAATATCATGACGTTTCGATCGCAACACAAGCAATCGTCATCAGGTGAAAAATAGCGGGAGAGTTACTGAGGCAGGAATTTTTTGTTATAAATTTTTATTATAAATTATAACATTTTTTTCCTGCCATAGTAGCTCTCCCGCTATTTTTCACCTGATGACGAATGCTTGTGTTGCGATCGAAACGTCGTGATATTTTATTATTTATTATTCTTTTTCTATCTACGTGGCTTTACCGAAAGACCCAAAGAATGATATAATTGGTGCAAGTTGCTTGTGTGTGTATGATGCAGGGTTTGGTTCAGATTGTGTGCCACAGTGTTAAAAAGGGGGCAGCCAAACTCTATTAAACCTTCAAGTTTAACGGTAAAGCTCAAGTAAAAAAAAATAGAGCATCCTGAAAAGAAAGTATCCCTAGTTTAAATAGACTGATAGATCATAATGTATTGGTTTGTGTTTATGCTGAGCCAAGGGTTCAGGAGCCAACGTTTGGAGAACGATGTACACCTGCACAGCCCCCTTTGTTAACCCACTGCTGAATGAGGCCCCCTCCCCATGCCGTGCAGGTCATGGGGGGGGGGGGTTATTTTTTACCATACTTCACCACGCTGGTCAGTGTGGATTTGGTGACAGTGGGACCAGTGTCAGATATCACTTGCCACTGATGTCGGCCTTAGCGGGAATGGAACTAAGATCGGTTGGTTGTGAGCAGTAGCGCCTGTAAAAATACATTCTGTGGAAAAGTGTCGTCTAAAAGACTAACGTTCGATGGACGAAATAAATTGATGAGTTTTTTGGTTCGCCAAATGAAAATAGCATTTGTCCTTGGCCCATCTTATTTACCACCTTGGTAGTCGTGCCCTTGGCTATTGTGCAACGCGCAAAACATGGCCCAGATTTGTGTACTTCATGGAGTGCTATCGGCAAGCGCTATGGCCTGCCAATGCGGTGGCCAAGAGACATGCGTGACCAAATGTGTTGAAATTCCGTACGTCGAGTTGCAGAGTAGTAGATGGCTGTCGCCCACTATTTCAGGCCATTGTATTGCTTGTGTAATAACAGTCTTGGAGACGACTTCTGGAATCCGTCTTTTTATTTACTTAGGGTACAATTACTTCCCGCTGCTGATAGGCAACGTGAAGTGGACAGATGGACCGAGAGAGACGCACGGCCACGTGGCAACTCGGAGCCCCGCTCACGCGTGGCCCCTTCCTTCCTTCGTTCCTGTTCTGACCACGTGCCGTTCTTCTCTACCCCTATTTAATACCCGGGTCACGTGGTACGCTTCAGCCAATCCTCATTAGCCTGCATCGAATCTTCCAGGCTCCCTCGTCAGCTCCCGGGACCACGCCCCTGACTCATCTCCCCATTGGCTGAGGCCAAAGCCAGCAGAACCAATCTCCCTAGCTGTCACCTCTCCATCACGTCAGGGCCATGCCCCCAGGCTTCCCCCCATTGGCTGTAAACCAGGACCGGCAGAGCCAATCACCATGACGAGTTGTGATACGTCAGTGAGCCGGATATAGGCTCATATTACACTTGTGAGACTCGGTGATGTGAAAACCAATGCAGATTTTCTGTTTGAGCAAACCGCTGTGAAGAAACTGACTCTGAAGGCACAGTGGTGGATGGATCAAGCATTATTCCACGTGTTTGAGAAAGCAAATGCTGTTGATCCATTAATGTATTAATGCTGTTTGTCTGCCGTGTACAATTGACTTGCAAAAATACCAATGTAAGGTTTATGTTATTTGCGCTGTTAGTCTGCCAAGTGTATCGTCTTGCAAATGACCAATGTGATGTTAGCGGATAAGCAGGTAATGAGCAATATAGAAAGCCTTTCAGGATGCAATATTTTTTTGCTCTGCGTTGCCGCCTTGCTGCATGCTGCGGGTTTACTGATTGATGATAAAATTTTCACCGCGAATCTCGGGGAAAAAAAACCCGTATCAAGCTCGTTTCGTTTTTTGCACTACCCACTTCTTTGAAAGTGAACGAACCCTGCTGCTGTACGATATTGCTTTTGCTTATTTGCGTTCGTTTCGATGCCTTGTGTTGCATTAAAATGTCAGTGTTTTGCGTGGCTAACCTGCATGTCTTGTGTGTTTACCATCAGAATGGCAGAACCGCGGTTTAATAGCCCTTATTTCTGGCCTCATCCACCGACCATGACCAATCAGGTAGGGCATCGGCAACAAACAAAGTATTTTTTATTTACTTGCGTGCGCTTGTTTTGTGTTGTCTGCACGGTACACAACTGTACAGAATACATTTTTTGTTTGTTTGACGACACGCGGATACTTTTCGTCTTCGCGCAACTTCCCGCCGTCGTTCTTCCGGCGCGGCCCCCCCCCCTGCCCCACCTCTCGATGTGCAAATCCGCAAGTGCAGCGAGTCAATGTTGTTTCAGCCCTGGTCGGCAATGAATGACTGCACAGTGAAACCCTTCGCGATACGTTTCGCTCATTCGATTCCCAAGGTTTCCCTATCTGTGGTCCCGCCGCTCAAGTTCGCTTGCCAGGCGAACACCTTTCGGGAGTGTACAGGATCGCAGCCTGGGGGTTACAACATCGGCCTGCTGGTTTCACGAGTCGTTCTGCGGGGGAAATCTGCCTGAGATGAGCGTTTCTCGGTGGGCGTTCCTTCTCATTACTCGATGCCCACAGTCACGTAATTGGATTCATAAAAATTCCCCCCAAAAATTCAACTCATTATTACAAGTGGTTCATATGCATATAGGAGGCGTACATTTAATGGAGCATGCATACAGATATTGCGTTAATCCTCTGCTGGTTAAGGACGACGACGACGACGACAACAACACAAGGAATAGAGGGGTGTCAAGGTGAGCTGGAACCGCCTTGGGTGATTTTCCACACTGGATTTGGATGAATTGGACATTGCTTCACGGACGACACAAGAGGGCACCACCTTGTGGAGGCGGCATCAATTAAATTCAGGCTCTCGAGAAAAATCTTGGCGCGTAAAAACTAGTTGCCCATGAGTTTGTTGACACGCTTGCGGCACGTGCTTTAATCGCGCACGTGTTAATTCACTGCTGGGTAAGGGGATTCCCCCACGCTTTTGTGGGTTGTAGGGGTTATTTTACCGTGCTTCACCACGCTGGTCAGTTCGGGTTGGCGAAAGGCAGGGGGGGGGGGGCTTCGTAGACATTGGAGCATAGTACAGTACTGCAATGCACTGTATTTAGCTATACCGCCGACTGCTGACTACGTAGCCCCACTGCAACATACAATCAGAATGAGAATATTTATGCTGGAGGAGGAATGCATGTTCTCTGCACAAAGATGGCCCATCTACACACTGTCCCAGGCTCAATCCTGTGTGTAGCGAATTGTGTGTGTGTGTGTAAAGCGATGATGATAATAATTGTCCCGTTCACGAATCTTTTTGCAATTGTTTCCATCGGGCTAATGGTACAAATGAGAACGAACGAACAAGACACGCACAGTAGTACATACCGCGCAAATGAGGGGTACACATTGCACTGTAGTGACAAAGTAAAAACAATTGATTCTTGAAAGAAATGGAGACTCCAACCCGCCCATCCCCAATCATGACGATGTTTTTTTTGTGCGGTCATTGGTGGCTAAGATTAGACTGCCAACTCACTACACTCGATGCCAGTTCAATCACAGGATGGCGTTTAGATTTGAACCTATTATCTCAGCAGTGCCAGCAGTCCTCTGACCTCTGACCCACCCAGCCACATAAAGTTTTCTCACGCTTATCAGCATTCAATTGCCATCAAGTCCAGTGCACAGTTCACGGTGGCTAGGAGATGTTAACTACCTTACCTGGTATGCAGGAAGTCATGGGTTTAATCCCGACCACCCTGACACCTGTATATTTGGAGTTTGCGTGTCCCTCTTCCCGTGGTCGCGTGGATTTTTCTCCTCCAGTTTTTCCCTCCACATTTAGAATCAATATGCGTTCAGAGTATTTGGCTGCTATAAATTTCCACTTGAGCCACTTCGTTCAACTCTCATATATGTTCTGTCCCCCTTTTTTTCTGTCCCTCAAATTACATTTTGTCTTGTGCTATCCGCATCATGTGGTGAGACAAAGACGACGGTCATTTGAAACTCTCGCAGTGCGAGGGGCGACGATTTATAAACTCCTTTCACATGCCCTGCAAAAGTGTGTTTTATGACGTGACAGACAAACTGATTGTTTTTCCGTATTTTATGCCGGAATCGGGCAAATACTGTGAAAAGAACTCCTTTAATTTGATGTTTGTTTTGTTCAGTCATTGGTAACCAGGCTGCGATCATCACCTCACTGCACCCGAGAACACGGTTTAATTACAGGCAGCTGAATCCCCAAAGTTTAACTCGGGATATCAGCAGCGCCCATGCTCGGTGCTGAGATGTTGTACTAGCCCTCTGAGCCGCCATCCAGACAAATAGGTCACTATGCCGTTGTCAACATGACTGTGTAGTTAGTTGCTCCAGACAAATGATTTGTAGTTGCACAATTGTTGGGTTGAACCGGTTGCCTATTAATCTCATTGCATAGTTTCCACGACGGAGTAACGGACACCTTTGAAGCATTTTAATAGCTCGGCGATTTTAAGTTAATTTCCTTACGTTCACGATGCATGCGTAGAAATCGTGCTTTGTAAGGGATGGGCCCCCTATGACTTGCGCAAATTTCACCGTTCGGCTCACAGAACGAACGAGGAGCGAGCAATCGATTCTCAAGCCGTGATCCCGACCGGTGCCAATTCATTGAACCGCAGGGGCAGCGAATTGTTACGTTCCTGGACGCGATAAGTGCAGGTCCCCAACACAAGACGCAACTGCCGCCGATGGGATTTTATATTCAACGTTGCACGGGTGCGCTCACAAAACCGAGCTGGAGGCAATTTTGAACTCTGCCCACTCTCCTGCGTGTTTCTCTTAATGTAGGTAGATGGCAGCAGTGAGACACGCACATTGAACATGGCGGATTGTAGCAACAGGGGCATGAAGCCGAGATCAAGTCGTGCAGCCTCTTGGAGCTGATGTAATGGGCATCCGCTTAAGCTTTTCTAAGTCCCAATGGGTCGTTTGTTTTTTTTTGACGGGAGGGTTCTGCATTGGGCTGTTTGGCCAATTTCTTTTCAAAAGCAACGTTTTGCACGTGGGAAGAAGCCGCAGTACTCGCGACAAAACTCCCACCGCGCACGCGAGGGGCACACCGGAGTACCCGGACAAAACATCGCGCGACTTGAGAAGTTAACGCTCAAAAGATCGACACAGATGGGTTCACAAACCCACCTGCTGTGCTGCGATCACTGGCCCACCTTGCAGCCCAGCAGATTTTGGAGTTTCACAAATCCACATCGATAATTATCGTTCTGTGATCCACCGACCCCCCCCCCCCCCATCTTAAGCGTCGTCTACAGTTGTGAGACACGCGCGTTCTCCTTGTTATCGTTTGACGCGCGTGCGTGCGTGCGCGCGCCTGTTTGTGTTTTTTCCGTTGACGTGAACCTTTCTCTTGCACTCGTCAGATCGACAACCTCGTCCTGATCAACAAAATCAAGGAGCAGCTGATGGCGGAGAAGATCAGGCACCAGTCGCACCAGCCACTCGGGCAGCCGTTGCCACCGCCGCCACTCTCCCAACACTCGCCCTCCACCCCCAACCTAAGTCAGCAACAGCTGTCCCAACAGCAGCAGCAGCAGCAGCAACAACAGCAACAGCAGCAGCAACAGCAGCAGCAACAGCAGCAGCATGAGGCCCAGCATGGCTCTGGGAAGCCCAATGTGGCACTGCACGCCCGTCCACCAAGCACTATGGGTGAGGGGAGAGAGGGGGAGTGTTGTGAAAGTGGTTCAGGTGGTCTGGGCATGGGGCTAGGAAGCAGAGATTGGTGGATCGCTTGTAGATTGAGATGATCTCGTGCGTGTATCCACCAGTTGTGATTTTTGGCAGGAGCTGGGCGAGTTGTTTTTTTTCCCGATCGAGTAATCGTTTACCGATTTATTGGTTTGACCACTCGGCGAACGCAGTTGGGGGGGAGGGGGGGTAGGAAAAAAAGGTTTCGACCTTTGTTCTCCCCGTGTGTGCCGCTGGGTGGGAGGTGGTGGGCACGGCTAGGTTTACGGCACCGTCAACCTGACTGGTTTGTTAGGGCAGCCGCCTCTCTTAAAGGTGCCTGTGTAGTTGACCACAGAAGTCGTGGTCGTCGGTTATTATATTTAGTTGTTTAATCGACTTTCTCCCAGCTCCAGATTTGATTGATCATTATAAAAATTTGGGGGGGGGATGCTTAATTCACACGTCTATTTATTTATAGTGTATATATAAGGGTATGCTCTGGCCGGGTTGCACTGTGGTTAAATAAACTGAACTTGCAATTGGATAGCCACGAGTCGAATTCCCAGCCGAGGTGAAGTACGTAAATCGAGGCCAACTTCTCTTTACAGGGGTTGACCAAACGAGTGACACTTTGTGGGAAGTCAAACGGTGATCACCTCAAGGGAAAACTGGGCCTCACCATAGCAATGTGGAATTTTCACCATCAATTGGGCCGTCAATCGAGACCAGCACCACCGCCCCATGTCGTACTTCCTGACCCATTAGATTTAAGCGGCAGGCTGCTTCCAATATTCAAACCCTTTTATCGCGTGCTATGATTATCTTTGCAATTTTTTGCTATGCTGTTAAAAAAACGTATTAAAGAAAAATTGGAATCTTACCACTTAAATTGCTAGGGTTAAGTAAATTACTTAAATGGAATTATACATGACAATCATTGCCCCCTACTGCGAAAACCTGTCAGGACCCTCCTGAAAATTTCACGAGACCCAGCGAGGCTTTAATGGGTAAACGAGCAATGATGAGGGGAAAAAAATGCCATGCTCACGTGAGCTGGGAGACACTTTAGCTACGTTTTCATGACCACTGGGGAGCCTGCCAGCTTGAATTTGACTTTGGCTTGCCAGCTCTGCCCCTGTTTCCTCTGGTAGCCCTGCTGGACCTAGCCAACACCAAGGGGGGCCTACTGGGGTAGCGGGGTCTGCGAGATCCCTCTTTGCGAGGGAGCCCCACGCGCTTTCGCCCCGGGGCTGCCCCCAAAAAGAAAGAATTTGCGTGTTAATTATTGGGATGCGCGCGGTCGATGACGTCCGTTGCTCAGTTCAACTGCAGGTGTGCGTGATATAAAAAAAATATAAACGCAATTGAACCGCGGTTGAAGATTATAAACGTGTAATAGACTTTTTAGCGTGGCGATGGCCTAACCAAAACCAAATCTGCATTAAAACAATTTAAAACGATTTTTTTTTAAGATCGCTTTCCCAAGCCCTACGCCACAGCCGTGGAGGGTAGGGAGGGGGAGGGGGCTGGGGGGATGGTGCGGGAGGCTGGTGGATTGCGGGGACACGGATCCGGGTCTTGCTGCTGCTATGGTTAGTGTGAGGGTTAGGGTTTAGGGTTAGCGCTAGGGAGAGGGGGACAAAGGGTCTATTGGGCCCCCCCTTAATTCTTTCGACGGCCATTAGTCATAATTGTAACAATTGTCAGCATTAAATGTGTATAGGAATGGCTAAATGATTCGCAATATTGGATTCATAACACAAGTAATTCCCCACTGGGTGTTTTGTCCGAAATAAAAAACGGTTAGGAAAATAAATGTCTGACTTAGGTCCCCTGGTAGGAAAACAATTTGCACCCCCTCCAAAATGTTAAAACTTGAGCACCACTGACGATGAACTACATATTCATAAGCTCGTAAGCTTTCATTTAACCTCAGTCCTTGAAAAAGATGCTTAAATGACTGCACTTGCAGATTAGCCGATTTGTTACATCGCCGAGTGTTGGTCTCGTCTCCTGCCTCGCGCTCAAGTCTCATGACCCGTTGTGATGTCGATGCCCACTGCTAATCGTGTCACGTGCTGCCGCCGTGCTGTTGCAGGTGACATGGGCTGCCCGTCACCAGGGGTCATGGAAGGCCAGGTGGGCATGGCTCGGGGAATGGTGTCTTCGGCCGGAGGGGGCGGCGGTGGCAACCAGGGCCGCGTGGACACAGCGGGCAGCCCCCTGCCCATGATGCCAGGTGAGGGCCCGGTCTAATGCAGCAAAGTAGGTTCACCTTTCGATTTAAAGCTTTCGTGACTGCAGGGATGCATCTTCTTGGTTCTTTCGGTAAAGTCACGTAGAATGGAAATAATAAAATAAAACATAATAAAATTATTCTCACGACGTTTCGGCCACAACGCAAGCAGCCGTCCTCAGGCTGCTTGCGTTGTGGCGTCAGACGCTGTCTCCCCGACAGATCTGGTCTTCACCTGAGGACGGCTGCTTGCGTTGTGGCCGAAACGTCGTGAGAATTATTTAATAATGTTTTATTTTATTATTTCCATTCTACGTGACTTTACCGAAAGAACCAAGAAGATAGGTTGACCTTGTTTCGTGCACCATACGTGGGTAACGAGGTAAGACCGTTCCTTCTTTGGCGGTGCCACCATCCACAGGACTTGGTGGCATCGACTCAAAAAAACTCGCTGTTACCAAGGTGCAAAATCAAATTTACGATGCTCAACACCAGGGTAGCGACAACGTGCGCTCGCACGTAACAGCAACATCGAACCTTTGTTGTCTCACGGCGGGCTCAAGTTTGAGAACCCGGGCCTTTTTGAGGCTTCTACTGTAGAATATCAATCAGGGCATGGACCTTTGGCTTCGTGTGGGAGTGAATGCCACGTCAAGATCTCTTGAGCGAGACAGGATCGGGGCCTGACTTGTGTTTAATATCACTCAACCCAGAGAAACACATTCCTTCGGAGTGGGCAGGTAGGAACTTGGTTGGACAGCGCATTCGTGCGATCCGTGTCACGCGGCGCAAGCTGCGTGGGGCGGCGCGTGACGTGGTGCTGAGCCCGCCAGAAGCACTCTATGAAATACAAATCGAGGGCGTGGCTATGCACGACAGACAGTCAGACAGACAAATAATCCCTGGTGGGCAGTGTGGAACTGTTGTTCCTACCTGTAATATCCCGCTTCACTAGTAGGGGGAGAGTATCTAGACAACCCGTACCAAGGCAAAATTAACCCAACCCTAAAACCAATAGCAATACCCGCCATTCGCCACTAAGTGACATCACCCCGGCACCTGTGCCAGGCCAGGTGCACCCAACCCCACGCGATCTCGCACGCATTCACTCGCGCCACTTGTCGCGTTCATCCTTCTACCACGTGTCGGAGCTTGCGCAACTCGAGGCGCTCACGAAGGCTCAGTGCGTCGCATATTCACGACGCGTTGACGCTCCACAAGGCACGCGCGCGACCGCTCATGCAGCCCCAATGCTGCCCCGCGGCAAGACTCGTCTCGCTTCCTCCCAGAGCAAACCTCTTGTGTAGAAGGGCACGCCAAGGCTGGCCCCGGGAAGTGTCTGGACCGCACCCTTCTGCTCCCGCGCTCTCACCTCGCTCCCGTTCACGTCTGCTGCTCACCAGGCCCCCCCACCCAACTAAACCCCTTGCATACATAGGCTCTCTCCACCAGAGTGTGAAGCTGCACTCGCCGTCTCAAGAGACTGGCTCCTTTTGCATGCGCTGCCAATCGGGCCCAGTTGGTACTTCAGCCACTGAGTGGCCAATAATTGCATCAAACACATTCCTGCGGAGGACCTGGTAGGAACGTTGGGTTGCTCGGTCAATGGCCAGGGTCAACGGCGGCGTGGTGTATTCCGCAAATATGCCCGACTGTGAGGGCGAGCACAAGCCGGCGTGAGTAGGTTAAACGTTGAGTTTAATAAGGGCACCACGGTGTGACCAGCCCCTCCCCACCCTCCCCTCTCCCTCCCATTTCTGGATGCACGACGGACGGACACAATAATCCCCTGTGGGCTGGTGTAACCAGGAGGTTCCTACCAGTATAACTCTCTCCAGAATTGGTCTTTACACCTCCCTGAATGCAAGTTTATCTATTCCCGGCTCGGCACCACACCTGACTGAAAGATAGATAATAAACAACACATTAGATGACATCTTCTTGGTTCTTTCGGTAAAGTCACGAAGAATGGAAATAATAAAATAATACAAATAAAACATAATAAAATAATTCTCACGACGTTTCGGCCACAACACAAGCAGCCGTCCTCAGGTGAAGAACAGGTCTGTCGAGAAGACAGAGTCATTCAGACGCTGCTTGCGTTGTGGCCGAAACGTCGTGAGAATAATTTTATAATCTTTTCTTTTTATTATTTTATTATTTCCATTCTACGTGACTTTACCGAAAGAACCAAGAAGATGAATCCCTGCAGTAACGAAAGCTTTAAATCGAAAAATTAGATGACATATTTACAATACTGTTGCTCCCGTTGCCGGGTGTAGATATTTTCTAGATCAGCTGTGGGGCAGTGTCCATTAACCCCGTGACTGCTTGGAAGATTAGTAATTCACACAGCTTTTTGTCAGTCCACTGCTGGACGAAGGCCTCCCCACGTTGTGTCGGTCGTGGTCGTTGCATATCTATACTTCACCACACTGGGGTCAGTGCTCTGTTGGTGAAGGTGATGGGTGATGGGTGCCCCATTAGCGGTTCAAATATTACTCGCCGCTGATATTATCCATGGCTGGAAATCGATCTCGGGTCACTGGGTTCATGATTCCGTGCGCCAACCGCTGTCCCACCGCTCCCCACAAGCTCTCATCCCACATGAATAAGCATATACGTACATACGTAAGGGTGAGTGAGTGTTCATGGATGTTCGTTGAATTGAGAGGACGGGTAATATTTACTTACCTTTTGAAAGCATAGGCTCGGAAATGCCTTGAGCATGTATGTACGAGTAAGTGAGTGAGCGAGTGGATGAGTTAGGGAGCGAGTGGATGAGTTGGGGAGTGAGTGAACAAGTGGGTGAGTGAGCGAATGAGTGAGTGAAAACTAATTTCTTTAGAACTGCTTTTTGTGTTGAGTTTGGTGTTCTTCCCCCTCCCCCCACCTTCGATGAGCACGGTTGGCTACGTACGATGCGAAAGAAGTTCAACACACATACATACAGTGTGAGAGTGAGTGAGTCAGAGGGTGGGTGCGTGAGTCCATGAGTGAGCGTGTGGGTGGGTGCGTGAGTGAGTGAGCGAGTAAGCGAGCGGGCGAGCGTGCGAGTGCGCGAGTGGGTGAGTAAACGAGTGACTTGAGAGCCACGTAGGTAAAAAATGAAATAAAAATGAATAAAAAATAAAAACAATAAAATCACGACGTTTCGGAGGCAACACAAGCTTCCGTCTTCGGGCGAAACTGTCACAGCAAAATATCTGTATCAAATCTAGAATTGACGTGAGAGCGTTTGCGTCCTCGCAGGCCTGACGTCGGCGCACCAGGTGCTGGAGGGCATGTCCGGCGTGGGCACCGTGGGCAAGCGCGGAGAGCGTGGCCGCAGGAAAAAGGCGGCCCTGGACGGTGGCGGGCAGCCGGTGCTAGTCGTGCCCTACCCCATCCTCGCGTCGGGCTCCGACCAGCCCAAGGACGGCAAGACGTACAAGTGAGTGCACTAGCGGCGCCCCCGCCCATCTCTCCTCATCTCACATCTTCTGCCTCTTGCAAATACAGCAGAGTAGGTTGCCATCGTACGAATGTTGAACTTCTTTTCGTGCCTTACGTAGCCAGCGAGGTAAGACCGTACCATCGAGGTAAGACCGTTCCTTCTACGTCGGTGCCACCGCCCACAGGACTTGGTGGCATTGACTCTAAAAAAACATTTTTTAACGAGGTGCAAAAACGAAATTTACCATGCTCGGCACCTATGTAGTAATTGCAGACACGTGTTCCCTACATTTATCGCAATCTTAATCGAATGATCACAAGTCAAATCCTAATTACTTTTGAATTTTGACGGGGTTGATTTTTCCGTACTCCCCATTTGCCTCTTGCTTAGGTCCCGTCCACTCAACACTTTCCATGGTTTTCCATCATCTCCCCCTCATCGCTTTTCTCATTCCCTACGCCTTCTCCGCCCCATGTCTTTGTTTTTCCCCTTTGTCCACCACGGTGGCGAGATGTTAACTCCCTCACCTGGTATGCAGGAGGTCGTAGGTTCGACCCCGACCCTGACGCCTGTATATTTGGAGTTTCCATGTTCTCCCTGTCGTCGCGTGGAATTTTCTCCGGCATTTCTGTTCTTTCCCTCCACATTTAGAATCAACATCACGCGTTTTAGAGTATTTGGCTGCTATAAATTTCCACGTGATGAAGATAAGCCGCTTCGTTGAGCTATCATTTGTAGCCAGGTCGCTTCTGAAAACGAGTGCGACAGCTCAGTGGGCCTTACCCTGGTAAAATAGAAAATATTTTTAGTCGTCTTCCTCATCCCACCCCTGCTTTGTATCTCCTCATTCATGCCCCTTTTGTGTCCCCGCATCTCCACTTTACCTGCGCACTGTCTCCCATTATCCACCGTTTGTCTCCTTCTCTTCACCTCCACTCATCTACCATTTGCCTCCCCGTATCTTCCCCATCTCCTCTCTGTTCCCCTGACCTGTTTGCCTCCCGGGCACATGGCTACGATCACCGTCACCGCCATTCTCCGCCCAACCCGAATCCTCCTTTTTCAAGGCAATAGCACACGCAATAGCACACGTAGCTTTTTTTTTCTCTGAGCGACAGTCCTTGGCATCATCCGAGTTTATTTTGCTTGCGAATTCGATAACGACTTAATCGTATCTGCCCTATCCTCTCCATCACACGACTTATTAATGTCATTTCGGCACTCGCTGTCGGGAAATCCGAAACGGCGATGGGGTGGCGGTTGTCCCAGTTGGTAGGGGTCACGGTTTAAGTTGTAGTCGTGTCATGCTCGATTCTGATTGGACGATAAAGTCACGTGGGCTGCCTTGTACCATACCAAGTCCGTGCCTTTGTTACTCAAACGTTCAGCTAAAAAAAGTGCAGCAACCCTAATCAAGTTTGGTCAACTCTTGAAGGGATCTCGGAAGCAGTTCTCCGGTATCTGCTTCCGCGGGTGCATTCTCTCACAATAAATATTTAGCTGCTGTGTTTACATTTTTTTGAATGGATTCTCCATCCTGTAGCATGATGCTGATTGCACAATCGAGATAAAATAGGGGAAAAGAATATTAGAGCAAAAATCGACATCTCATCTCTGTGTTGGGGCCATTGCAACTTACTCGCCAACATATTTTTTTGTCGACATGCTTTTAGTTACGTTGCTAATTGGCACGCAAACGACTCATCTCTTATCATCGATTTTTGCTCACGATGCACTTTTCAAATTGCGCCTACGAATCCTGGGTCTATAAATCGATATATGCAAAAATACAACAATCGAGTTGTAGCACATAACACACAAAAACAGGATGCAATCAATCTTGAATCCCGACAACTCATTGGATCACTGTTGAGGGGCTGGGGGGGGGTGTAAGGGGTGAATCATTATACGCTCATATAAATCAGTATTGTGTATGACCCTTAGGTGTTGTACTGTCCTTTCAGAATTCAGTAGACTGTAAATTAACCACTGGGGTTAATTTAACTGCACGCGCGTGATAATTTGCACGCACTGCTGAGCACGCGCATGTGGTTTTAGTTGCGGGGCATGCCCATGCATTTGTTTTTGACAAGGCAAGGTACTGAGTACCAACCCTTTTAAGTCCATCTAGATACCTGAATTTGCCCACCCTCATCATCATGTATTCCCTCTCCATGTCCACCACCCCCCTCTCTCTTCATCCCTACACACTCCCTCCTCATCTCCACTCACTCCCTCCTCATCCCCACGCAATCCCTCTCCATCCCCACGCACTCCATCTTCATCCACACACACTCCCTCTTCATCCCACCACCCCCACCACCACCCTCCTGCTGCCCCTTCACATTCCCCTCCGTTCTCTCCCCAAGCCATCTTCCTCAGCCCACACTTACTCCCCTGTCGACAGTGGTCAATCACTGAGCCTCCTTTGTGCTGCTGGAGCTGTTCCCAAATTCCGTTCGGTGAACTCGCTCCTTTCCACTATCCAGGTTTTTAATTATAGCAGTCGCTTTTCCTTTCGAGTGCACATGAAGTCATCATCGCACATGACGCTAGCCTGATGAGCGGTAAATGTGTCCAGAGCCCACTCCGCGAAGAGGAGTGAGTACTCATGCCCTCGAATTGTAGGACAAATCCGCGAAAGCTTGCCTCTCCGCGAAACTTTCCACTTCCTTCAATTGATGCGGTTAATTGAGAGTCTACTCGCTGTGTGTTGTGCTGCTTTACCGAAGTGCATTTTGACAGTTTTCGTGTGGACCACTAAAATTGTGCTTTCTAGAATCGAGCTTTTGTGCCAAGTTGGTTGCCTCGCCCTTGATCTCAAATTCCCGTCCGTCTCTTGTTTTTCAAAACTTGCATATACGCTCCTGCCAAATCGTTTGTTGAGCATTGGCGGCAAAGTAGGATTATTTGCGTAGAGCTGCTATGACTGCTGTTAAAAGTGTCGATGCCTGCAGAGTAGGTGTATGTCTCCAGCTGCCATTGCTCTTAAACAAAATCTTGTTTTCAGAACTGTTATTTGTTCTTCAGTTTAAATAATGTAATTTAAAGTAGAATTTTACAGCGTGAAGTCAAGCTTCGTCACGGTAACCTGAGGTTGTATAAAATCATGATTAGGTCGCGAAACATACAACTTTATTGGCTTGCGAGAAAGTGTTTTAAAAATTTGGCAAAACATCCCAGTCACAAGATGTCGTCCTTCTTAGGTAAATGAATGACTGTTATCACGATGATTACAACTGCCGTCAGTTTTCCTGCCCGTGCTGTCATCGTGGACAATTGCCATCGCCAGAGGAATGTGGAATTTCCGTAGTTGGTTCAGGGCCACCAACAGAGACGAGCCCACACTCATTTGACAGGGGAGGGTCGGGGGGGGGATGCTTGACCAGTGACATAACTCATTGTGAACCTGTCACAAAATGTAAAAGACCCATACTTAGCGAAAAAGAAAAATCTATTAATCTTTTAATAAATACCCCCGTATCTCTTTTACACTATCTTGCCCAGACATCCGGACTAGCTTGGTGAGAATTTTAAACGCTTCGGATAAATATTTGGAGAGAGATAAAACGCCGAACTTGGTGATGACGGCACTCGCAATGCTCGATGTCTTCATTAGGTCGGGTTGATAATCGTGTGTGCGGGTCAAACCACCTGTGGGATTAAGAGGTGACCCTCCCCCACCCCCATACCTAGATGGCAGTACAGCAAGTAGGTTCCTTACCGATGTGTACTGCATATGTTGCTTGCATGTTATCGCCTCATATGCTTGGTGAGAGTTTTATTTTTTTTCCGACCAGGGACTCGCCACCTTACTCCCATGTGGCGTGAAAAACGCAAAAGTCGAAATTGGTCAAATATCCAGACCGCAGGAGCCACCTGAAAAAAGAGCTTACACTCGAGCCTTTCTGGATAAATAAATTATAATTGCTACTATTTTGCATGCTACTATATATTTTTTATTATTATATTTATATAAATATTAATACTCTATTTTTGTCCCCCCTCCAAAAGATAAGTTCATCTAATCGGATTATTTCATGTGCCATCACCTGTTGTCACGTTACAGTTTAAACCCCTTCGGGTCAATCGCGGAGGGAGGGGGTCAAGACACCAAGTAAGACAAATCGTTTTTTTTCATCATCAGTGACACAAAAGATACTCGATCGCAAATGCGAGGATGCCACACAGCCCCCCACGAGGGAACGCCTCCTCGTCTTGTCGTCGATGTTCGGTGTCGTCGCGCGGCCCCCAAAAGGGGGTCTGCTTTTGTGTGGGATTGTTTGACGCCCGCCTCCCAGCGTGGCTCTAGAGTTTCGCTAGATTTGGACAGGCGGTGATGTGGCTCGGTGGCTCGGGGGGTGGGGGGGGGGGTCATAACGGGCGTGTCGGAGCACTGAGCGCGCACGCTGCCGAGATGCCGGGTTCGGAACCGGGGGTTGTATCCACCGAGGATTAAACCGGCCTTCAAAATTCCAGTCTATTGCTGTGCTCCGTCCCGCGACCAATGGCTGCACAAGGACCCAACCTACTAAATGTTTGTTGAAATTAATTACGAATGCTAAATGTTTTTTTTAATGAATGTATTTCGGCACAGAGGACTACAAGTTTCAATTGATTGAAACGCAGCGAACACTCGTTCATTTTTTTTCCTCATCCAAGATTTTACGCTGAGTTTGCTTTCGGTATCACAGAATGAGACTAATTCGGAGCTCTGCAGCGAGCACTGTGCGAGAAAACTGCCCCCAGGAGTTGACGTCACGTAACTGCTTCTGAAGTGGCTTCAAATAAGCACCTTTATGCACACGATTTAAACACCTTTACATCAAATTTTGATTTAAAGCTTTCGTGACTGCAGTGATTCATATTCTTGGTTCTCTCGGTAAAGTCACCTGATGATGATTGCTTGTGTTGCAGTCGAAACGTCGTGAGAATTTTATTGTTTTATGTTTTTATTATTTTATTATTTCCCTTCTTCGTGACTTTACCGAAAGAACCAAGAATACCTTTACATCACTGAAATGTTTAAATCTCTTTCGAGCTGTAATTGATATAAATTGAGTGTAGAATCACATTTAATGATGTTTTTTTTTTTTACCAGTCATTGCCAGTCGGGCCGAGATCATCAACTCGCTACACTTGAGAACCCAGTTTCAATCACAGGTGGCTTCAACCAGGATTCCAACCCAGAATCTTAGCAGTGCCGGCTCTGTGCTCTGACCTGTGTCACCCAGCCACCTCTAGCAGCGAATACTCTTTAACGTAACACAAATGAATGTGGTCCAGCATCAGATTGACTTCAAAAGTAGTTCTGTGAAGTCCTCTTCCTGGGTCTTTCTGACACGACCTGATGTCACGTTGCTCGCTGCGGCAGTCACTGATAGAATTGTAATCACCTTCCAATGTGACATCGTTGACAACACAATTATATAATTGGACTTGTATATTTTTTACATAGCGAGAGTGGTGCAGATGTTGAATGTTGCAGTCAGCGGTGGCGTGTATATGGAGCTGAGAGTAGTGATTTAATTAATTACAGCTGAAAATTTAGGGGTTGTAACGATGCTTTAATTATTTTCGGTTTCTTTGATGCGTGAAAATTGCATGAAATTGATAGGCTAATGCTCGGCTAATGGAGCAAACAAAACTCTCCAAATGAGACGGAACAAATGAAAAACAATGCAAAAGAGGAAGTAAAATTTAACACTCTATCGATTCTTGAATCAAATGATGGCAATTCATCAATTTGCTGGGGGAGGGGTAGAGGTTATGAGAATTGCTAATGAATGTATTTTGCGTTGATGCTTGGATCACGGTGGCGAGATGTTAACTACCTCGCCTGGTATGCAGCAGGACGTGGGTTTGATCCCGACCCTGACGCCTATACATTTGGAGCTTGCATGTTTTCCTCGTGGTCGCATGAATCTTTCTCCACATTTATAAACATGCGTTCAGAGTATTTGTCTGCTATCCATTTCCCGATGATAGGACACTTTGTTGAGCTATCATTTTTGGCCGGGTCACATCTGAAAAAGAGCAACATAGCTCATTGGGCCTTATCTTGTACAATAAAGATAGTAAAATAGTTAATGAGACATGAAACATCAGTTTATCAATCGATGTCAATTCTTCAGATTATGATGCATGCGTCAAATCGTATGTGTGTAAGAATTTATATTTTCAATTCCTGCATCTTGTGGGCTCACATGACCCCCTTCAGCCACTGTTGACAGCCTCATTCACCACAGTGTACGCTTAAAAATGTATTCCTGAATAAAATCCCAACTCTTGGGGCAAGACAATTCATCTTAACCGATCGCCAGCGGGAAACGGGTACATTGTTAGACGCCCATGGTAAATGGAATAAAGAATCTACGGGACCCAAATATTAGACATCGTTACGCAAGCTGGACAGAATCCATACTCTTAGTTCTTTCGGTAAAGTCACGTAGGTAAAAAATGAAATAAAAATTAATAAAAATAAAACAATAAAAATCACGACGTTTCGGAGGCAACACAAAGCCTCCATCTTCAGGTGAAACCGTCACAGCAAAATATCTGTACCTTATATAGTGGTTAAGGGGGGAGGAGCCAGGAAGGGCAGCGGGGGAGTTGTGAAGTGGTCAATTACTGCTTTTGTTGTACTGCTGGGTGGGTAAATGAATTAGATACGATTAAGCCGCTCTTTGTTATGCTGTTTGTGCGCAAGTCGCTCTCTGCATCGCACGCGTAACCCCCCCACTGCAGCCACAAATGTAGACCGCCACCACTGTCGCCATTTGTTTGAACGTAGCAAAACTCTTGGGGGATATGGGTACAGTGCGTTTGGCGTTCCCCTGCGGGCAAGGGTATGGGTCTGCACCGAACATCGGCGCAGCGCGAGAGGCGTTGGGAAGCTTGACACGTGACCTCGTGGCGGAACGCCGCCACGACTCGTGGCTTAGCGCACACGGCCCCACCACCGTTTGATTCCCGGTTATGCTCACCGGATGGACGATGATTTGCGTCCCGGGAAAATAATTGCCTGCGCTGCGAGGATAGGCCACCGAGTGCCCCCCTTGGTCGTCAAATGTATTGTTGTTGGACATTTTGGAGAAATATCAAATGCGCACTGCAGAGTAGAACCAAGTGTTATGTTTTGAGTAGCTACAGAATCCCCACGTCTACACTAGCAAAAGTTATAAGCGAGCATCATCTACTCCTTCCCCTAGTTAGGTAAAAGGACGTTTATTTAAAGCAACACTCTACGAGAGTCCCATTTATTTAGTTAGCTCACTGGTAAAAAAAACAAAAAACATGCTCTTCGTATGATGTTTATAATCTTTCTGCGTGGTGGTGCACATGCAAGTTTTGAAAGATGCCCTCGCCATGCTCTGTGACTGCTGGTTGCTATGCTTTTAACCCGATTTGGATCAAGTTCAGGACACTGGTAAAAGCAAAGCCCTGTTTTGTACCACCAACTTTTATTTCTACCTTGACGCGGCGAAGACATGCAGGAGATAAATGTCGACGCTTTGTCCATGTATCAGCCATTGGGGGGGCGTTAGTGGCGGTCCACTATAGCTGCAAATCCCACGACCTGTTTATTACATTTAAATAATATTCCATAATGTTTAACAGCCCTTCTGTGTCAGTCTACTTGTAGAGAAGGCCCCTTCCCTGCGCACTGTTAGTCATGGAGGTTGTGCGACCGAACTTTACTACGCTGGTCAGTGCAGATTGGTCAAAGAGGCGGGGCGGGGGGAGGCCCAGGACCAGTTTATAACGATCACTCGCCATTGATGCTAGTCATGGCCTGTGATCGAACTCAGGTTTCCGGTTTGGTAGCATTGGGTGTTGAACCGCTGCGCCACTGCTCAACCCCCTCGCTCAGTGTGTTGTTAAGCGACATGTATTTTGTGCTGTCCTCGTGGATTGTGGGTAATATAATGAACTGACCTGAATGTGAAACGATCTGAAATCATTTATTTCACATTGAAATATTAAATTGGTCTTGTTTTATTACGCACATTTCTCGATACATACGTCATAATCTTTAAGGAGTGCTTAGAATCGCTGCCATGGAGGCATGTCACGATGCCTTGATTAATAAATTATTAATTATTTGGTTAGATCATGGATATGTATATGCTAACGTTATATTTAGGCAAACGGGGACGAACAAAACAGCATAAGTAAGGCAAATGCAATGTGTGAATGAATAGACGCAAAGCCAGAAAAAATATGGATAAAAAGCATCTTACTGAATCAAATTGTAACCCTGAATAGAGAGAAATGTTACCTTGAGGCAAATGGAACAAAGGGATGAATGAGTGACAATAAGAATGAGACAATGGTGAGAATTAATTAAATTGCTGGTGGTGTGAGTGTTTACATGCCTATTGAATTGTTACTTTCTCACAACAATAATAAGAGTGGTTGGGTGCTCATCATGTTAATGAATTGTATAGAATGTCCTTCTTACTTCTGTGTCTCTTTGTCACTCTCTTCTCCCCTAAACCCCATCCGCAACCCCAACCGAACCCATCCACCCATCTCTGCGCACGGACGCTCACGGACACCCCTACCGATCCAACCAATTCCATCTAAACAAAACAAATCCGCAACCTCTGCTCCCTCGCACAACCCCATAACGACAACGAACGTCTCCTCCCGACCAATCGCCAACCGCCGCGGCGGGTGGTCCCCGCGACGACGACGACGACGACAACGACGCCCCCGGTGGGCAGGTGCAAGATGTGCCCCCTGACCTTCTTCACCAAGTCGGAGATGCAGACGCACGCCAAGTCGCACACGGAGGGCAAGCCGCACAAGTGCCCGCACTGCTCCAAGTCGTTTGCCAACGCCTCGTACCTGGCTCAGCATCTACGCATCCACTCGGGCGTGAGGCCCTACCACTGCTCCTACTGCGAGAAGGCCTTCCGCCAGCTGTCGCACCTGCAGCAGCACACGCGGTGCGTGGGCGGGGGGTGGCTTTTTTGCGTGCTGCTCGTTCGCATCTCCTAGGTGGCGAACGAGAGACGGCGGCGACGGGTCGACGCCTTCGCGCGAGATTGTGTCTCGGGAGCGCCTTGCGTGCGGCTTTGCGTCACGTTTCATCTCTCTCTCTTTCTCGCCACCGTGGCGCCCCATGTTAACTACCTCGCCTGCTATACAGGAAGTTGTGGGTTCGATCCCGACCCTGACGGCATGTACATTTGGAGCTTGCGGTGTCTCTCTCCCCGTGGTCGCGTGGATTTTTCTCTGGGCCCTCCGGTTTTTCCCTCCACATTTAGAATCAGCGTCTACGCGTTGAGAGTATTTGGGCCTTACCTGGTAAAATACAAATAGTTTAGTTTTATATCAGCCATATTATATCGGACACCCCCAGTGGCAGCTGCTGTACCTGTGCGTCACGAGGTGACTCGGAACCTGGCCTGCATCGTGCGTTAGTCTACCAGCAAGGCGAGGCGGGCGATAGTTGCTGTTGTGTGTATCCCATTTGAGTAGTTTGTGAGGATTTTTTATTTTATTTGGCAAATTTGGGCCGTGGCACCGCCAAACAATGGCCCACACGCGCAGGGGATCTCGAATGCCCACTGTGTAGCAGACGCAGTGTACTTTACGGTTGATACTGCCACAGTGATAACCATGGCAGCCACCGGGTTAGAACTGTGAAACTCTGCAACAAGTGGCAACCGCCCGCTGCTACTGAGCTGCGTCACCGCCTAGTAGATAAACTTGATTGTCTCTCTGCACAATAATGTGTTTGCAAGTCAATCGGTCCATGGGCCCCTCCTGTTCCTTCCATTCTCTTCCCTTCTCCCTTGCAGAATCATCTGCGTCGTGCAATTCTTTCAGGGTGGAGCCGGTGTTAGTGGTTCGCGCACTGCGCTATGAACCTGCCTAAGCCGAGTTCGGTTCAAAGCCACACATCGGCAGCAAGTGATATATGACCGGACCTGCAATGACCAATGGGGGTTTGGGGGATCGCCTTTGCTTCCAGCGGTCAATTGATAGACCAAGATACACGTCACATTGTAGACTAGTGGTTGATACTCGGCTCCCAGACTTCCCTTGAAAACCCAACCCGTGCCTTCTGGGTGTGCACTGATACAAGCGACACCAATTGGTTTTGGAGTGCATCTTTAAAGTCTCTGCTGCCTTCTCAAGTGTCGTCCTCGTAACCGAGGGTTCATTCCCATGACGGATCCATTGCATCTCTTGCAGTGTTCAGCATGTTACCATGGAAAGTCCCGTTCAACTGCTCATTGTCTCTACAACCTCTTGCTCACTTCCCTTCCAGTTTTTTCTCCCGTAAATCATCGTCGTCATACCTCCAGCGGCGCCCCTCTTTGGTTGTGTCACCGCACGTGCCACCACCGTCTTGCCACCGTGTACAATTGTCTCGCGTGTCTTGTGTGCGCTGCAGAATCCACACAGGTGATCGGCCTTACAAGTGCGCTCACCCCGGCTGTGACAAGGCCTTCACCCAGCTCTCCAACCTTCAGGCAAGTTGGTGCGGTCTCAGAAATTACACGGACAACATTGGTGACGAATATCTGAACCGCTTCTGGGACTGCCCTAGCATGACTCGGCCTGAATTGAGTGCCTGGTGCCGTGTGTTGCTGGCCACCCACCCACCCTGACCTCATGTGCCGTGTCGGCCTTAATAGGCGCTCGCCAACAACGCTAGCTCATGTTAGAGGCTACGCAGCGGGACGGGGATCTTTGGCATTGTGTCAGGTTCTGTTATCGAGCGGTCACCACAGGTGTGGGAGCTGTCCCTCGAGCGTCTCGCCCTCTCTCCGTTCCCTCCTTCCACCTCCCTTCTCTCCTCCCTCGTGCCCCCCCCCACCCTGCTCTTCCGGCCCGGCCCCCCCCCCCCCGTCGCGTGGCGCGTGCAGTCCCACCAGCGGCAGCACAACAAGGACAAGCCGTACAAGTGCCCCAACTGCTACCGCGCATACACCGACTCGTCCTCGCTACAGATCCACCTGGCAACACACGCCGTCAAGCACGCCAAGGCCTACTGCTGCAACATCTGCGGCAGGGCTTACACCTCGGTCAGTGCACGCGCGCAGTTCGTCGCCGTCGCGGCGGCGGCGGAGAGGTCCGCTGTACCACGTGGCCGAGTTCTTATGTTGATGCAGAAGTAGAGGAAGTTTGGCGAGATGTTAAACTACCTCGTCTGGTCTACAGGAGGTCGTGGGGTTCGATCCTGACCCTGACGCCTGCTGCTGTATCTTTGGAGTTTGCGTGTCTCTCTCTCTCCCCGTGGTCGTGTGGATTTTTCTCTGTGCCCTCCGGTTCTTCCCTCCACATTTAGAAACGTGCGTTCAGAGTATTTGGCTGCCGTAAATTTCCACCTGTTATGCCACTACGTTGAGCTGTCATTCGTGGCAAAGGTCGCTTCTGAAAAAGAGCTCTACAGCTCAGTGGCGCCTTACCTGGTAAAATAAATATAGAGTTCGAGTTGCAGCAGCGATAGGGTGCGTGTGAATAAGATGCGGTAGGGTTGCGACGCTTGGTGCTGTTCTCGCACGTGATGGCGGCGGCGGCATCATGGTTCAAGAGCTTGGTGCCAAATTCGAGGTGTCCTGGCCCTCGACGAGAGGGCTCCGGAACCAACTAAACTATATTTTATTTTAGCAGGTAAGGCTCCACCGAGCTATATAGCCTCTGTTTTCAGAAGCGACCTGGCTACCACAAATGATAGCTCAACGAAGTGGCTTATTGCGTGGAAATCTAAAGCAGCCAAATGCTTTAAAACCCGTGTTTCTAAATGTGGAGGGAAAAACGGGGGACCCAGAGAAAAATCCACATGATCGCAGGGAGAGATACACGCAAACAGCAGGCGTCAGGGTTGGGATGAAACCCACGACCTCCTGCATACTGGGCGAGGTAGTTAACATCTCGTCACCGTGACGCCCAGGAATGGTCGACTGCGGCAAGGTTAGCGTGCTGGATTAGTTGCAACAGGGTCGGGGGTGTTACACGAGTCGCAGCAGGGTTGGTTGGTAACTTTCTTGACGAGCACCAGCATTGTTGTTTGTTGCCCATGTGTGTCGCTGTGTTCGTCACACCTTCGTTTATATTTTAGCGAGCGAGCGAGAGGCTGGTGTAACTTTTGCTGACTTGCCAGAGAGTGCATTTCCATTGGCGTTTGTGCTACATCCTCTCTGTCCCCCTCTCTCTCTCCTCTATTTTTTTCAATCTCCATCCCTCACCTCGTTGACTATCCTCACGTTTCTTATCTCTCCATCTTACATCACTCTTCTCTGATGCCCTCTTTCTTCCATTTCTTCTCTTCTCCCTCCCCCACCTCTCCCGAATTTTTGTTCCCTTTGCTCCATCCTCCCTTCCGTTCCTTCGATCTTCCTCATTCATCTGAATGCTTTAAAATGTTTTCACCTCCCTGCTCTTCTGTTCTCACCTCCCTCCCTCTCCTATAATTTGTTTCCCTGCCCGCTTCCCCCCCCCCCCCCTCTCTTTCCGTGTTGGTGTCCACAGGAGACGTACCTGGTGAAGCACATGAGCAAGCACTCGGGCCTGGACCCCAGCGCCGCGTCGGGGCACCAGTCTCCGCCCCCCAACCCGGACTCCCCGCCCTGTCCTATCCGCCTGCCCATCATGTGACTCCCGCACCACCCACCTTCCTCACCTGTCTCACCTGCTCGCTCGCTCTCTCACTCTCTCGCTCAATGCCGCCCCCACCCCTGACCTCCTCCCCCCACCCACCCCTCTGTCCCCCCCACCCCAATCCAACCCACCCCAGACACGAGCCAGAGACTCGTGACAGCATCCCTCCCCTCTCCACTGACCCCCCTCCCCTCCCGGAACCCTACCCCCCCCGATCCCTCCGCTTCTCCCCTGCCGCCGCAAATGCACGCCGCGCAGATTGACTCTCTGCTTGACTTTTCTTTGCGTTGCCGTTTCATTAAAGGCCCGCCGCATGCCTTGTATCGGTAACGAACTAATGGTTACAAATAACGGTGATGATGATGATACGCTAACTGCAGCGCACACACACGTTTATCACTCGGTGCCGATTTTGTCGCGTGTTGGTCGATAAGTCTTTTTGAACGCACGTGCCACGAAAGTTACTTAAAACACAAAAAGATTCCCTTGACTCGCCGTGTGCCCCCATCACCCCTCGACCCGTTTTTTTTTATTATCACTTCGTCAAAATAATAAAGAGAAGTAAGGAGGAGCACTTTGTTGAATTGTTACCATGGATATTTGGAACATTTTGTTGTAAATCGTGCATCGGCAGCCTCCAGCGGGGGAAGGTAGCGAGTTCATAGTTTGCCAACGTTTTGAAGACAATCCCTCTCCTTACTTATTTGTACAAGTACGCTCGGGCGAACACAAACCGCCTGCTGTTAAAACAATCTATAAATATTTTGACCGTCCGTTGCATTTACTATTTTAACTATTTTATATATATATATTTCCCATCATTTCGTGCATCGGCATACGCAAGGTAATGTTGTTTGTCGTTTACCGGAAGCCCATTGGACGGTGAAGGCAGTTACGTGACCCCCCCCGCCCGCCCGCCCCCCCCCCAACCACGACATTTGTTTTAAGTTGCGTATTGAACGGCTAGGGTTGTTGAGCGTTAAAAGTCACGCAGTAGACGATCATCATTGTCGTTAAATTTGAAGGAGGGGTGGGTGGGAGACTTGATATAAATCGGGGCGGGGGGGTGGGGGAGAAATGTGTTCCAGCACAGGCATGAGACAATTATACGACATCATGTGATGAATTACCGAACCTGTCTGCTTGCCATTTTACTAATTTTTTTTTTAAACTTCCACTTTCTTTGTTTTCTAGAAAATCATGTGACTTGAATAGGAGCAACGTCAGTCATGTGAGCGACATTCACTGCAAGTCTGAGATGTGTCATGTGACGCACTCCTTTTATCACGTGATGTAAGCTTCAAGCACCCTCCCTCCCCTTCCCTTTGACCCTCGCCCCTTTACCCTCCCAGTGGTGCCCTGCCTCTAGCCCCTTAGCCTCTACCCCACGACCACTCCCACCTCCTCCTCCCCTCCTCCCACGTCTCGGCCAAACGTATTTTTCCGTAGTTCTGTCCTTCCCGGATGGACGGATACGAAACCCGCTCACCCGACGTGCGTAGGGCGCGATCGCCAGAGTGGTTGGTGGCAGTGGCGGCGGCGGGCGAACCCGAACGTTTTGCCTCTCGTCGCCGAAGACCTGCAAAAAACGAGAGGACGCTTATGCGCACACGCTTGGACTTTTACGGACGCCGAAGGCAAGACTCCTCCTCTCCCTCGCACTTTCACCGCAAACCAACCCCCCCCTCCCCCCCCGAAAAAAACAACTCTACACCCCGTCGCCGCAACCGGCATCGTGTTGAAAAAAAAGACTTCGGTGAACGTGAAAACTTGAGCGCAATGTGGAGCGTAGACGCACGTGCCTGCTTGCCTGACTCGGGGTCGCGCGTTTCCGTACGGCTCGGTGTGACTTTGAAAGAAAAAAAAATGTGTGTATCGTTGTCAAAGCACGATGCGCGGCGGGAGAAATTTCGAGGCGCAAAAAAATGTTCGCGCGTCCTCGCCACTCGACTCCCACCACACTCCACTCTCCCGCCCCCCCTCCACTGTCCTTCCACCACCGAACACTTTGGGACAAGTTCACATCCTGACGGCAGCTAAAGGGAGGCCGCTGCCATCCAACGGCAGTGGCGCCCGTCAACCGGTTTTGTACATAAGTGTCGGGTGAGCAGCGCTAAGCAGTGCCCACTCCGGCAGCAAGGTTCCCACTCTTTTAAAGGTTTAACGTGAACATTACGTGGTTATAATTTTATTTTAGACATATTCTCTTCGCTTGATAACTGCCACTGTGATCAATGACAGGACGACTATAACTGTATTAACTGATGGATTCATATTTACTGTCACGTTCTCGGTTTTGGTTTTTCGCCGATAGACGACATGACCCGCTTGCCGAAGATGAGTTACGTGCCGAGTTTTTGTTTTCTCGATTCGTCGGTCCCAAGAGAAGCTACGTTTGCCGCCAATCCTCTCCTCAACCGTAAAGATCGTGTCTACGCGACTTCAATGCGCACATTACGGACCCAGTGGATTCTCTTTCCCATTGCACAAGCAGCCGCTGTGAAGGTTTAGTGAAAAAAGGTGTCCCAGTTCGCTCGTTAAGTCTTGTCGGGCATGCGATGGTTTACCTATCCTTGCCCACTGGCCTGACTGTCGCCGTGATGCGCGCGACAAGAGAGAGAGACGGGTCACGCCACGGCGCGGCGAGATGTTAACTACTTCGCCTGGTATACGGGAGGTCATGGGTTCGATCACGATCCTGACGCCTGCTGTATATTTGGAGTTTGCATGTTCACCCCGTGGTTGCTTGGATTTTTTCTCCAGCTCCGCCGGTTAAACCCCCTCCATCCACATTTACAATCAACGTTTGGTTCAGATTATTTGGCTGCTATAAATTTTTGACGTGACGAATAAGCCGCTTCGTTTGAGCTGTCGCTTGCGATCGCCAGGTCGCTCCTGAAATGAGAGCGACATATAGATGAGACGTGACGGTTGAAACCGCACTTCCCCCGCCGGGACCCGTGACTCGTCCCGTGGGCCGCGATGATCACGGACGGAGGGGGGAGCGGCTTTCGTCTCAAATTGTCCACCCCCACACACGGCTTCCACCCCCCCCCCCCCTAACACTCGTCCCCCATTGTCGGTACACGTGGATAAATTAAGTCGTGTGTGTGTGGAGGGGGGGGGGCGGCAGTTTTAACATATACAAAGTATATATATATAAAACATTTCATTTTGGAACCGAGCTGAAAGGCAAAGGTGTGATTGGTTTTGGTGTTTTTACAAACATCGGTCAGCTATCGCGGTTACTTCAGAGGAAGCGGCCGACCGGTGATTTTAACTCGACCCCCCCCCCCCTTGTACAATTTTGCCGTGACCCCAGTTTGTACTTTTACTACGACGGATGCAGAAACCTCTGGGTACCGAAGGCGCGCCCATCTTTTTTAAACCGAACCTTGCGTTTTACCGAAGAGGTTCATCGTTCTCGCGTGTGGTTTTTTTTCTTTTTTAACTTAACGTCACGCCGACGTTGCAACAAGAGGCAGAGAGAGAGCTTCGTTTCGTTCATGTGGAGCCGTCTTGTTTTTTTTTTGCTATATTTCTTTTTTCATTTGAGAGAAAATATCGAGTTACAACTTGTTTTTTCGATTCGGATCGAGAGCTCACATTATAATTTTTAGTGCCCGTTTTTCGATGATTAAATACTGTGCACGAATAAGCGTGCCTCGCGTATATGGAAAGGAAACAAAACGGTGATGGTGCGTGCGATGACTGTCACTTCTCAAAGTTATATTTTAGACTGAGTGGCCTTCAAAGTCAATACATACTGAGCGTTTAACGAGAAATTTGAGCAAAAGTACTCCCCCCACCCTCCTCGCTTATCTCCGACTAAAGTCGATAATTACGAATAATTTTTTGCGTTTCCATTAAGCTTTTTTTGTGCATAATTATTATGATTACAATAATATTTTTACAATAGCACTATTGGCTATACATTAGTATATTGTAAGATATGAGGTATGTAGATTATAAAACTGCATTTATACTTTAATAATCCCACTAATATGGTGTATAAGATGGTTTTGCATGGCTGTTCCTGTACATATATAAAAAAAAAGTATATATGAAGTGAGGAAAGGGGTTGTGGTTTTTTTTACGTACCGTGTGTGTTGGCTAGAGAGAGCGAGCGAGAGAGAAAAGAAATGCCACATTGGCATGGCTATTGTGTTCAACCAATGCGTTGGTTTTCACCAGTGTGAGACTGGACAAGCCTCTATCAGTGTTGGCAGTCACACGTGCGGCACCCTCCCTTGCTTGGTCCCACCCAGCTCAACGGGCAGTGAGAGAAGGTGCGATGGGTAGCAGGAGACCTGCGCGCGTGTGTGTGTGCAGGGTTTCTCATGTCTCTCTTCCCCCGATCCCCCTCCACCCCCGCCAGCAAAAGAGGTGCTCGTTTCGTCTCGGAAGTCAGTATGACGCGTGCGTGCGTGCGTGCGTGCGCTTTTAACGTTTCCAACAAACGTTCGGGAACAAACGTTCGGGAGCAATGTGACGAGAGACGCAGAAAGTCGCTTTCGCCGGAGTAGAAACGCCTAAATGCCCGGGTGCTGAAGTTTGGTTTCGTGTTACTTTACCGTGATTTTTTCCGCTCTGCCAACCGTTATCCCGCTCCCCGCCCCCCTTCCGCATCGTTGATGAAATCGAAGCGTGCGTGCGTGCATCTCCTTTCACCGATCTCGCCTCGGCTAGTAGATAATCTGCGATGATTCGTCGCCGTGGGGTGGCGAGAAGCCGGTTGGGGGGAGACGAGGCCTCACGCAGACCTCACGTTAGCAGCTTCCCGAGCGGCAGGAGGGGAGGTGGGTGCGATTTATTGGGAGCGGGTTCTCCTCGTGAGCGACAACATCGATACATCCGACGTAATTTTAGGTCCTTTTTTTTTTGTATAACCATACTACTGCCTCGACAGTGCCAAATGTTTTTTTTGCCGATAAAGCGACTTCATTTATTTAGCGACAGCCTCTCTTTTGCGTCCGGTGGCGGGTGGGGGGGGGACCTTGGAGGTCGCTGGCGCCAACGACGACGAACCGAAGCGTTTTTATTCTCCGGCAAAAGGAGTCCAAATCTCGTTGCGATCTCGCGAAAGTTGAGGTGTGTTTTCTTCGATGTAAGCATGGGAGAAAGTCCCCTCGCATTCATATTACTGTATTTCTTTTATTGTGTTTCTTTTATTCCGCTGGCGTCGACAATTGAAAAAAAAAATCGTCGGAAGCATTCACTCTTGAAATGTCACGCGTTTAAAAGCGTCGGATGCTGTAGTAAAACTCTCACCGCGCGCCGTTGACATCGACTCGCTAATAATGCGGCAAATTGAGCACACTTTCTTATCCGGCAGAAGTAAAAACGGGCATCCTTGAACCGTGCTTTCGATTGAAAAAGTAGGAGAGTGACTTTTTCCTGCATATTTTTACGATACTTCCCCACCACCCGCCGCTACCGCTGTTTTTTTTCCCCCCTGATTTTTTTTTATGCGGACACACGGGCTCACAGTGGACTAATGAATATAGAGAAAAAGTGTTGTTACATTGCACATAGCTCTGTACAGTATTGAGGGTAGGGGAGGGGGCGAGCTTTGAAAGAGAGCTTAAATAATGAGAAGGAAACTCCCGAACGGATTAAAAAAAAAAATATTCTCACTTTCTGTGAACATGTTTTTGGATCTGTGTCATTTTACAGATACAACTGTTGCAATATATATACGGAGGGGTATGCAAAGTGTTTTTTTTATTTCAAATAAAAAGACAATTTCACTAAAGTTCACTTCACTAAAAATACTGTTTTAAGAAGTTAGCAGGTAACGATTGTGCGATTTGCAGTCGTTCGGTTTTATCGATCACATTGAGAGTTACCTATTCACTTTATGGATTTTCCTAAATTATTGTTTTAAAGTACAAATTCACAAACTGCCGTGCAATTACTTCTTTTCCCGCTCGGTTTAAAACGAATTTCAAAAGAAAAAATTTCAATCACGGGAGCTAAGAACGCTCGGTCCAAATGACATTTTTTTTTTTTAAGTTTGAATTCTCCGGCATGTTTTTTGAGTTGTGCCGCGTGTTGTTCAATCTTGCTGTACTGGGCGTTTCACTCCCCGCTCTGGGAGCTTGTGTGATTATTTCCCAAAATGAAACTACGGGACATCACGCGCGGAACGCAACGCGGTACAACCCAACGCACGCGCACACACGCGTCGGGGGAGATCTACAGCACAATCGCGAAGAACCTACACGATATCCAACTCCTCGTTTCACGCTCGTGGTATTTTCTTTCAATCAAGAAGGGTTTGTCCTTTTCATTACGGTAATAGCTTCTATCTTCTGTTTTGTGTCCCGACAATTCTTAAATGAGCGACAGCATTTCGTTTTCGATAACAATCGTGGATGTGTTTTGCCTTATCGACTTTTCGCCGTACAGCATATCCTGGCTTTCGCGGCCACGGTGAAAACCAGCGCGCGTTGTGGCACGTCCGCTGTTGACCGCGTTGAGAGAATACTTAATTTAACCCGACAGTCTCGTACAAACGTCGCAAGCCAATTTTGCGCACAATTTTAACAATCTCAAGCTTGATATGCCATCTCATTGGAAAGGTTCATAATTTTCATCGTTTTTTGTAAACGTGTTCGTATATTTCTCTTTATTTTTTTCTCTCAAGAGGTGTCTCCTTTGCAGTGCTGTATACCTGATCTATTATTATTATTATACAATGTATTATTATAATAATTTGTACTACGCTCCCGTCATTTTAATAATGCATTGACAGTATACTGTAGTTAGGGAATCAAGTTAACGTTTCTTTTTAAACAAAAATAAAAAAAATTACTATATATATAACAAGCACTTGTACAGACTTAACTGAAACATGTAAATGGGGGTTGTTTTCCTTCTAAAATAGCCACCACATGATTTTACAGAATTTCTCACTGAGACCGTTTTTAGTTGTGTCTGTCGCCCGCCGGGTCAGCGTTCGACTCACCACAGATGCTTTGTATTTTACGAAATGGGACATACGATGGCTTTTTTTTAAATGTACCGGACTTTAAAAAAAAAATACAAAAAGAACAAAGTTGTGTTCGCTTGTAATTGTACCTGTGACATTGTTTATATTGTATTACTATACGCGTAACATTTGCTATTTTTTGTCTCATGTATAGCATTCATTTAATGTATATAACAACAGCAAACAACTTTGTTTTGTTATACCTGTATCATTAAACATTTTAGAAACCAAAATTCCGCGTTGCAACCTTCTTGCTCATCGCCTTCTCTTTTAAACAAATAAGTATTTGTAACTGTATCCCTACTCTTTGTTTTTATTTCGGTAAAACAGTCTGCATCAGCAGCAGGCCATGCTTTCCCACCCAATGACGGACGCTTGTGTTGCGCCCGAAACGTCGTGATTTTATTTAGTTGTCAGTTATTTTATTTTTTACCTACGTGACTTTACCGAAAAAACCTAAGAGTATGAATCCTTGCAGTCACGAAAGCTTCAAATCTATAATTCTATCCCTCTTGCGCCATCAGTATTGCATAACGAGATGAAGAATTGATTATCTCTCTCTACGTGTGTTGGACTTCTCTCACACCGCACGTATCCAACCGTGCTAATCGGAGGTGCGGGGGGAAGCACAACAACCTAAACACAAAAAGCGGTTGTAAAGAAAGTAGTTTTCACACGCTCATTCGCTCGCTCACTTACCCACCCAATCTAAAAGTGCACAGCTCTAGTGGCTTCCTAAAATATCGGAAGGAAGAGCGTTCCAGACGGCCGCAGAAGCGCATCTGAAGGTGCGCGATGCAGTGACCGTCTTTGTTCTGTGGCTATTCATAAGCAGCTGCTGCGAGGATGACCGAAGTTCACGTGATGATTTATACTCCTTGGCGAGATCAGCAAGTACTCTATGAGATCTCTTTTACCAGTGGCAATATATAGTAGTAGGTTTTTACCCTTTTAAACTGGTACAAAACTGACACCTTTATTCAAGGCATCATGTTTGCAATAACCACAACACATGTAGTCAAAAAAGCAGAGTTGCTTCTTTTTGTTTGCTTTTTTGACTACTTGTGTTGTGGTTATTGCAAACATGATGCCTTGAATAAAGGTGTCAGTTTTGTACCAGTTTAAAAGGGTAAAAACCTACTACGAGATCAGCAAGGTTATTGTGGTTCATTTGTGGCAAACGAAAACAGCTTTCGGAAGTGGATATGACGAAGCTACCGCTCGGGTTAACTTCAAGAGAACTCTGGTCCATGCAGTAGGGAGCAGCAACTTGCCCACTCGCTCCGCATAGACGAGAATGATGGTTGTCACATGCCACTCAATCAGAGTTATTTACTTCTCACGAGATATTTTATTTCTTACTTTATAATGGCCATCGAAAAGCTACGAAGCCACCGCTGCTGAGATCTCGAGTTCAAGACGTGCCCAAGATGGTTGCTGGGTGTGCGTCTTTTTAAATCCTTTATATTAAGTTCACTTGCTTGCGCGCTTGCGCGCTTACGACCGTGCAAATCCTTCGGTCGTTTTTTAACCCACTTCCCGTGATCCAATCGAGCTTACGTTTTGCACACAGACTCGTTGTGCGTGACAATTTATTTTCGTAAAAAATTTTTTCCAAAATTTTAAACATTTTAGGAAAAAAAAAATTATATTTAATTACCAATTGCTTAATGGTGGCAGGCAATCATCTGACCCATAGGTGGCAGCCATCTCAAGCCAGTGGACGAGAGGACTCTAGCCGCCCGTTTCAAAGACCAATGTGGGCTGGGTTGTGGCCCATTGAACACGCATATAAAGGATTTATAGTGAAAAACTTTGTTTTTACGGGTTAATTTTTTGTTACCCATCCAAAATGGAAGCATAATTGTCCAATCAGTGTCGCATTCTCAGGCAAATAATTCTCAATTGGGAATATATCGAAGGGTTCAGTGCGTCAACCCTGTGTCAGAATAGTGCTGTAAGACGGCAGTACAGCACCAAAGGCACAAACTCGGGACAGACCTTTAAAATGTCCTGAAAAAAGTGTTCCGTGTCAACCGGTGCAATATTATATTTCTTGGAGCTTGAATAAGCCCAATTTAGTGAATTTTTTTTAAAAATGTGGTGCAGTTATTGGTGACTGGGTTAGACCGTCAACTCAGTACATTTGATTACAGGCTTTAATTAAGGGTTGCCTGTCAAGGGGATTCCTAATGGCCAGCACTGTCGGGAATCTGAGTTTGAGTCCTGGACGAGGTGTCTCTCACAGGATTCACAAATGGCCATTGTCAAAGGTCGCTGTCGAATGGGACGTTAAAACTGCCTGGCCAAATTGCCGAGAATGCGGAAGCTAAGCAGGCTTGAGCCTGCATTGTTAATGGGATGGGCGACATCCTCCTCCACGTATCTGTGTTTTCCACAGAAGACGTTTTTTGGTTTCCACACCCGATCAGCAACAAGGCCTTCTTGGGAGTGCACAAAATTTCAGCAGCATCAGTTCAATACGAGTAAGAACCCTTTCCCTCTGTTAGAAGTGGGCCCAAGTTGGACGGCAAAATCTCCCTCCGCACAGATGCTGCAGCCAGTGCAGTTAGTGCTGCAGCAGAGGGCAGTGCAGTCTTGCAAATGTGACCAGCGTGGTGAAGTATGGTGCAGTGACCACCACCCCAGGAGCCGCACAGAGGTGGAGGGGAGGCAACCATCCATCATCATGCACTGAGCTCATGGTACAACTCAACGCAGCGATACTCAAAATCTGCTTCGGACATCAATCTCTCGAACTGTAACAGCCTCACATGGGTATAAACTACACGATACACTACAGTGTAGTGTATCGTGTAGTGAATAGTAGTGTAGTCACTTCACTACTATTCACTACACGATGCACTATACACTACACTACTATACGCTACACTCTACACTACTACTATAAGCTACACTCTACACTACTACTATACACTACACTACTATTCACTACACGATACACTACAGTGTAGTGTATCGTGTAGTGAATAGTAGTGTAGTGACTACTAGTCACTACACTACTATTCACTACACGATGCACTATACACTACACTACTATTCACTACACGATACACTACACTACTATTCACTACGCGATACACTAAACACTACATTACCATACACTACACGATACACTACTGTACACTACCATACACTATACTTACTATACACTACACTGCTATACACTACACTATAAACTACGATACACTACACTATACACGACACTACTATACACCACACTACTATTCACTACGCTACTTTACACTATTATACACTACACTATTATACACTGAACTACGGTACACTACACTATACACAACACAACACTACTATACACAACACTATTCACAACACTACTATACACGACACTCCACTGCACTACCATACACTACACTATACACAATTATACACCACTACTATGCACTACACTATACACTACTATACACTACACTATGCACTACACTCTACTATGCACTACACTACTATACGCTACACTATGCACTACACACTACACTACTATACACTACACTATTATACACTGAACTACGATACACTACACTATACACAACACTACTATACACTACACTACTATACACTACACTCTACACTACTATACACTACACTCTACACTACTACTATATGCTACACTATGCACTACACACTACACTACTATACACTATGCACTACACTACTATACGCTACACTCTACACTACTACTATAAGCTACACTCTACACTACTACTATACGCTACACTATGCACTACACACTACACTACTATACACTATGCACTACACTACTACTATACGCTACACTCTACACTACTACTATACGCTACACTATGCACTACACTACTACACTACTATACACTATGCACTACACTACTATACACTACACTCTACACTACTACTATACGCTACACTACACTACTACACTACTATACACTATGCACTACACTACTACTATACGCTACACTCTACACTACTACTATAAGCTAAACTCTACACTACTACTATACGCTACACTATGCACTACACACTACACTACTATACACTATGCACTACACTACTACTATACGCTACACTATACACTATACGCTACACTACTATACGCTACACTCTACACTGCACCGTCACAGCCTCACGTCGGTTCTCTGCTGTCGCCCCCTTGGTGTGTAACTCTCAAGATCCTTGTTTGCACATCCGCAACATCAACATGCCACTCCGGCTACTTTCAAGGAACATCTTCAAGGCCTCTCTCTATCTGTGTTGGTCTCAGGGCTGTTGAGCAGCCCTGAAGCTTCGCTCCGTGCCTCCGAGTTTGTTGACTCGTCTGCAAAATCTGGCGAGTTATAAATGTCATCATTATTCTTAAAGTGGGCTGTACAAATTTCGATTTAAAGTTTTCGTGAGTGCAGGGATTCATCTGCTTGGTTCTCTCGGTAAAGTCACGTAGAAGGAAAATAATAAAAATAAAACATTAAATAATTCTCACGACGTTTCGGCCACAACGCAAGCAGCCGTCATCAGGTGAAGACCAGGTCTGTCGGGGAGACAGCGTCTGAATGTTGTCTCCCCGACAGACCTGGTTTTCACCTGAGGACGGCTGCTTGCGTTGTGGCCGAAACGTCGTGAGAATTAATTTATTATGTTTTATTTTTATTATTTTCCTTCTACGTGACTTTACCGAAAGAACCAAGGGGCTGTACAAGTTGGCATGCAGCTCATTCACGTTTGGCTCACACGTGTCAGCACAAGTGTCATCACACACGTGTCATCGCAATTGACTCACACGTGTCAGCGCACGTGTCATCACACTGTGGCATCACAATTGGCTCACGTGACATCACAGTGTCATCGCCGACTTGTAAACAGGCGCGGTTCGTCCACTAGGGGGCGTTGAGGCGCCGCACCAGCAAGCGGCTGGAGATGAGAAATTATTTTTCAAAAAAAAAAACTTTTCTGTAAATAGTTTTGTTGAATTTACACCATTAGAACCTCATTTGCCAGTAAAAAATATGATAATTGTTTTTTTACCCTTCTATCTGGCAACAAAACTGACACCTTTTTTTACAAGGAGTCATGTTTGCATAGACCACAATACCTGCAGTCATAATGCAAAAAAGGACAGTGCATACAGAGTTATGTTTTTTGTTTGCATTATGACTGCAGGTACAGGTATTGTGGTCTATGCAAACATGACTCCTTGTAAAAAAAAGGTGTCAGTTTTGTTGCCAGATAGAAGGGTAAAAAAACCAATAATCAGTTTTGTTGAATTTAAACTTCTTTAAAAATATTCTTTCAACGTGAATTGCCGAATGAAAATAACAGTTCAAGCTGTTCGTATTCGATACCGCTGCAACGCCACAGTCTGATTTGCCTCGGGGAGGTCTGGGGTCGGCTGCAGAGGTCGCAAACGGGTTTTGATTCCTTACCCGTACCCGTACCCGGCCGCACCATGGTCGCAAACGGGTACCCGTACCCGGCCGGGTACGGGTAGCCGGTTATCGGGTAGGGTACGGGTATCGGGTACCCGGTTGCGACCTCTGGTCGGCTGTGAAGGCGTCCCCCCCCCCCCGAGCGAGAGATTTTCCCGTCATTCATTGCGATCAGCTTCGCATTCGAGCCACGCCGTTTGAGACCCATTCACGGCGGTGAAAAATCCGCCCCTGGCTGCAATGACGATCTCACAACGCGAGGTTGCGCTGTGCAAATATAGCAGCTCACGGTCTCGGGGCCGGCCATAAATGACGTCACGCGATTTTGGACGATTTTTGACCCCCCTCCCCTTGTCACACGGCGTCACAAAAAGTCAGACCCCCTTCAAAAATGACGTCACAAAGCTCTGCCCCCCCCCAAAATAAAACATGCTTCAAATCGCTTTAAACTATTGTCATTGTAGTGCGTATTTAATGTGGCGCTGAACTCTGATGTTGTAGGAGAACACATTTATTAAAAGTCTATTTAATAAAGTAGAACGTGTTGTCTATATTTATTTAAAGTTGCGCATTTTGGTATGACGTCACATTTCTCAAACCCCCCCCCCTCGTCATACATCGTCACAAATGTCTGACCCCCCCCCCCCCTAGGTGCGTGACGTCATTTATGGACGGTCCCCTACACGGTCGAGGAGGAAACAGCAATAGCGAAAGCAGCCGGTGCAGCAGACGAAGAATTAGCAACGAACACTGTGGAGTCAAATTTCGACTTAAAGCTTTCGTGATTGCAGGATTTCATACTGGTAGGAACCTCCTGGTTACACCAGCCCACAGGGGATTATTGTGTCCGTCCGTCGTGCAGGGAGAGGCTGGGTGGGGAGGGAAGGGCTGGGTGGGAAGGGTGGGGAAGGTGGGGCTGGGTGGGGGATGTGAGGGGTGGGGCTGGGTGGGGAGGGGCTGGTCACCCCGTGGTGCCCTTATAAAACTCAAAGTTTAACCTACTCACGCCGGCTTGTGCCCGCCCTCACAGTCGGCCATATTTGCGGAATACACCACGCCGCCGTTGACCGAGCAACCCAACGTTCCTACCAGCTCCCTCCGCAGGATTGTTTTTTGTTTGGGTCTTTCGGCAGGGTCACGTGGATAGGTTCAAGCGCTGTTCGTGAGCACCTATGAAGGTCGGGACGTCACACGTGGAGGTGGTGTGGTGAGCAACCGCACTCGGCCGCCTTTGTCTCCCCAGTGCTGATGTTTAATGACACTGCATCCGGGTGACTCATATGAGACTGAGTCAACCTAGGGGAACCCCGGTACCGCAATAGATATCACGGCTCTTGCTTATAATTAGAGGCTGGTGCTCATACGTTTTAATAACTGTGATCCTTTGTACGTATGTGTTTGTAAATGTAATACACTCCTTAAAAAAAGTTTTTTTTAAAACAACGGTTTGATTAACAACTTCGTTTCACTCGCGGTCTTTGAGAAGTACGTCAATGGCGCCTGAGACACGTGGCGCCTGCTTCTTGGGCAAAGCGATTCCACAGTTTAGGGACCGCGGCGTTTTTGACCTACACACAAATATATATAAATAATAAGGCGTCCATACAAAATGTCAATTGCTTTAAAGTAGCGAATCAATTGATTAATTGCTGCCTATTTTGATAGAGGCATTCATTGTCACCGGATCTGAGTACGTGCGCAAAATGTGGAATTCATTGAACCAGAGGAAGTAGACTGAATTTTGATTACAAGATTTTACCCAGGCAAACAGAGGAATCAAGTTAAGTAAAACCGTTGAAAAAAGTAAAAAGTGGCATAGTGACTACATTCATAAACAAGGTTTTTGGGTCGGATCGCGTTATTTATAAATGTGTCGTAACCCTCCACCACCCGACTCGGCCAAAGAGTAAAAAATGTGCCACGTTTTTCAAAGGACAAAATAATTCACTTTGTCCTTTGAAAAAACGTGACACATTCTTTACTCTTCTTGGTTCTTTCGGTAAAGTCACGTAGAAGGAAAATAATAAAATAATGAAAATAAAACATAATAAAATAATTCTCACGGCGTTTCGGCCACAACGCAAGCAGCCTTTGTCTTCTCGACAGACCTGTACTCCACCTGAAGACGGCTGCTTGCGTTGTGGCCGAAACGTCGTGAGAATTATTTTATTATGTTTTATTTTTATTATTGTATTATTTTCCTTCTACGTGAATTTACCGAAAGAACCAAGAAGATGAATCCCTGCAGTCACGAAAGCTTTAAATCGACATTTTTTACTGTTTGGCCGTGTCGGGTGGCTCTCACCCAAAAACCTATATTATGAATAATACTGGTCGCGAAAGTCTACGTGTTATAGTGACTCTATTATCAGCTATCGGTAAGGTGGGGTCCGCCCCCCCCAATCTATGATTTGTCTCGCACGGTCGCACCTACGCGAAATCGTGGCTCCTCTTGTCTCATCGCATCAATCATCGTTACGCTCACGGTCTCGAACATTTCGCGTTGTTAGGGGGCGCTCCGTCTTCGCAAAATAAGTCCTGTTGTTGTCGCTGTTCTTTCACGCTGCTGTTGAAAATGTTAGAATCTTAAAACTACAATTCCCTACAGAGGAGGAAACACATGCTAATTAACTGATTACTAATCTATTATATAATTACAATAAGCCCCCTCCTCCGCCTCTGATGGGTTCAGCGATGACGTCATCTTACTCTATTTAAGACCGCAGGCAGTTGGATTGCTTCACTATGCTGGCAAATTGCCCGATGATGCTGGTTGATGTAATTACCAGCGAAATGTCACGGTATTCAAATTGTAAATGTTGTGGATTTACTCTCCAGCACACCGGTGGGCTGAGGTAGTCACCAATTGGCGCGTTGTTGACTTGACAAACCTTACTGGCTGTGCCGGGTGGTGGAGGATTACGACGCAACATTTATACTCACGCGGTCTCACCCAAAAACCTTGATTATGAATAATGCTGGTCGCGAAAGCCTACGCGTTAAACTATTATGAATGTTCACCATTGGAACCTCATTTGGCGTCATCTGGTCCAACACCATGTGAGACTAGGCTCTAAGGAAAGCTGTCTCGAGTGTGGACCAATCAACTTCAAGGATAGTGCACATACATTATCAGAGTTGTGTTTTTTGTTTGCATTATGACTGCAGGTATTGTGGTCTATGCAAACATGACTCCTTGTAAAAAAGGTGTCAGTTTTGTTGCCAGATAGAAGGGTAAAAAACCAATTATCATATTATGAATGTTGTTGAAAAACAAATCTCATGGCGGTTGTCAAGGGGGCCCCAACTCGTAGCTTTGGCCACCAATGGGGGGCCCAGACACAACCCTGCCCCCCACGCTCGTTACGCTACTTGCATACAATAGAATCACAGTCAGTTCTCACATAACGCCGCGTGTTGTTTTCATTAACGCGAATTGTATATAACGCGACGATGAATGTATCAGGGAACACTTTTTTTTGTAATGAGTGGTCTCCGACACGGTAAGTAACTTCGGTTGTTTATTCAAATAAAGCTCGGTACAGCCACGTGTCTTCTCCGTTTCTTCCTCTTGCGGACGTCCGCTCTTCGTGGGGCTACGCTGCCCCCCGCCACGTGGCGATCACACCGCTCTCCAACGCACTCGCTGACTGACGGTTCGCTAGGGAGCGGCTGGAGAACGAGCCGCCACGTGGTCGATGGAGATGGTGGGGCAGCAGCGGCAGTCTTCAACACCGACCCCTTGCGTTGCTCGGGGTCCCGCTTATATCCCCCTCCCGGGACTAAGCACCGCCCCTGGCCACGCCCCTCTTGGAACCTTCCCGAACGTTACAGAGGCTTCCCTGGTGGAACCGCCTCTCACCTTTCCCCCAGATGTAAACCCCACTATGTTTCGATTTAAAGCTTTCGTGACTGCAGGGATTCATCTTCTTGGTGCTTTCGGTAAAGTCACGTAGAAGGGAAATAATAAAATAATAAAAATAAAACATAATAAAATAATTCTCACGACGTTTCGGCCACAACGCAAGCAGCCGTCCTCAGGTGAAGAACAGGTTTGTCGGACGCTGTCTTTCCGATGGATAAGCATGGACTGTAGAATGTATATATGCCCCCCTGATAATCCAGGCATTTTTATAACGCGGATGGGAATTGGATGTAATAACGCGATCGAGTGGACGGAACTATGTCGCGCGAGTAGGAATAAGCTGTCGTAGCGGCGGCCTTAGCGAAGCATCGTCACACACGGGGAGGCATTGGGGATGCTGTTGGATGCTTCTAGAGGAGTGGCTCTTAACTAGGGGTGCATCACGCATCCCCTGGGGGTTACGAGATGCCCTTTCTGGGGGCGCGAGACATGGCCAGATTTTTTTGAAAAGCTAAATAATCATATTCTTAGGTTTTTTCGGTAAAGTCACGTAGGTAAAACATCAAAATTAATTAAAATAAAATAAAAACATTATTTTATTTTCATTAATTTTGATGTTTTACCTACGTGACTTTACCGAAAAAACCTAAGAATATGATTCCTTGCAGTCACGAAAGCTTCAAATCTAGAGCTAAATAATCGAAAACACAAATTAAGCACGGACACGTCAGTACAACTACTTTGTTTCATCAACCCCCTACGCGTGTATTAACATTGCACGTGTTTTAACGATAGAGAACCAAAGGGGTGCAAGGCTTCGGTAAAGGTGAAGAACCACTGCTCTAGATGATACCCACGTGCCTCAGTCTTTATTCGGCCTGCATACGCATCTCACGCGTTTTCACGAACCGTGCTTTATTCCCTACATTATATCATTATGTATTATAACGCAATTTCTCCACGACGCGGTGTTCCTCAGGAACGCAACTACTGCGCGAGAGGAGAGCAGACTGTACAGCATGCAGGGACTTTTTTTGGTAAAGTCACGTAGGTAAAAATAATAAAATAAATGAAAACAACTAAATTAAATCACGACGTTTCGGGCGCAACACAAGCGTCCTTCTTCAGGTGGGGACAACGTAGCGAAAGCACAGCCGCTTAAGTGTGTCTCGGAGATGGCTGTGACGAGGGATTATATAGTCGCGGGGCATGGAGAGGGGGGGGGCATGGTGAGTGTGGGGGCAGGGTGTGGGCTGGAAGGTAAAGTTGGGAAGCCGAGGGAGCGCTGGGAGGCAACGACTTGGGCCGGAACTGGGGAACAGAATGCGTTTAGCGTTCGGTGAAGACACAGCAGCAGATGTGAGTGTGAAAGCGATGGGTATTACCTTGTTGTCGCGGCATCTCTTGAGGAAGGTTAGCGTCTCGATAAGCTGCGACTTCCTGTCTCGTTGTCTGTTAAAAACTCTAACAGATAAGTGAAAATCGTCCCCGTAGAGGGCATTAATTCTAGATTTGAAGCTTTCGTGACTGTCAGGATTCATACTCTTTGTTTTTTTCGGTAAACCAAATAGTATGAATCCTTGCAGTCACGAAAGCTTCAAATCTAGAATGCAGGGACTTCTCTACTTACGAACATTCGACTTACGGACTTTCAGAGATACGAACAAACCTGTCCGTATGTCCAGTTGCTTGCTCGGATTGAGAGTTGTAAGTTCAACCGCCGCGCAATAGATGGCGGTGGTGGCATCTACATCTGCAGAACGTGAAGAGCCAGTGGCATCTACATCTGCAGAACGTGAAGAACCAGTGGCATCTACATCTGCAGAACATGAAGAACCAGTGGCGTCTACATCTTCAGAACGTGAAGAACCGGTGGCATCTATATCTGCAGAACGTGAAGAACCGGTGGCATCTACATCTACAGAACGTGAAGAACCAGTGGCATCTACATCTGCAGAACGTGAAGAACCAGTGGTATCTACATCTACAGAACGTGAATAACCGGTGGCATCTACATCTACAGAACATGAAGAACCAGTGGCATCTACATCTACAGAACGTGAAGAACCAGTGGCATCTACATCTGCAGAACGTGAAGAACCAGCGGCATCTACATCTGCAGAACATGAAGAACCAGCAGCATCTACAGAACGTGAAGAACCAGCGACATCTACATTTGCAGAACGTGAAGAACCAGTGGCATCTACATCTACAACTTTTAAAACCATTCATGTGTTTAGTGTACACGCCGTACAACATGTTTGGAATCGACAGGAGTAAATTTGAACAAATCTATTTCCGAACAGATCTCTGGGACTTGTACCTGTCAACCCCTTATCAGTTCCCTACCTTATTACAGACCAATTCAGACCTTATTGGTCACCCCGTGCCCTTATTAATCTCAACGTTCATCCAACAAAGTCCCATCACAAGGAGATAAACACAAACAAATAGACAATATCTTCTTGGTTCTTTCGGTAAAGCCACGTAGAATGGAAATAATAAAATAATAAAAAGAAAACATAATAAAAAAGATTTTTTTTAAATAATTTTATTATTTCCATTCTACGTGGCTTTACCGAAAGAACCAAGAAGACGATGTATACACTTCGCGTGCAGTAGCAATACAAATACAAGAGAGTTGCACGGAAAATTTCTGGGAACCGAACTCGTTCGTAAGTAGGGGAGCGCCTGCGTTGTATTTTAATAATTAACGCGTGTGTGAGCACTCGCTCTACATATCCCACCACGTATAAGTACGCGGGGTGTAGATTCCATAGTGCGCACTGGTAGCACCGACCAATGGGGGCGAGGGGCCGGGCGGGGGGGCGAGGGGCCGGGCGGGGGGGCGTGCCGGGGGGCGGGGCGTGTCGGGGGGCGGGGCGTGTCGGGGGGCGGGGCGTGTCGGGGGGCGGGGCGTGCCGGGTGTCCCGACCACGTGGCGCGCCGCGGGGTCAGGGGGGTCACGGTGAAGGAGACGGCGAGTGGAGCCATGGCGGCTGCAGACGCGCGTGTTCATCTGTTCGCCGGCGGGTAACTACTCGTCAAACACTCGCCAAACACTCGTCAAACACTCGTCAATCACTCGCCACTCACTCGCCAAACACTCACCACTCACCAACCACTCACCAACACTCACCAACCACTCGTCAACCACTCGTCAACCACTCGTCAACCACTCGTCAACCACTCGTCAACCACTCGTCAACCACTCGTCAACCACTCGTCAACCACTCACCAACCAATAGTCAAACACTCGTCAAACACCAACCACTCGTCAAACACTCACCAATCACTCACCACTCACCAACACTCACCAACACTCACCACTCACCAACACTCACCACTCACCAATCACTCACCAACACTCACTCACCACTCACCAACACTCACCACTCACCAACACTCACCAACACTCACCAACACTCACCACTCACCAACACTCACCAACACTCACCAATGGAGCAGCGTCATCTCGCCGCTGTCGCCACGCGGGCTCCATCACCAACATCTCTCCCCGTGGGTCAACTCGGGCCTTCAGCCAACTCGGGCCTTCAGCCAACTCGGGCCTTCAGCTTGCCCGTCAAGCATCAGCACTGGGGGAGACAAATGCGGCCGGGCGGTGTGGGTTTGTTTTGCCTGGCCACACCAAGGACAAATATCCCCCGCGTAGCCTTAACAGACTGTAGGGGCAAGTGCTGTTAGCGAGTAGCACCTATGAAGGCCGGAACGGCACACGAGGGGGGTGAGTGGCCAGCACCACGCCCGGCCGCCTTTGTCTCCCCAGCAGCGATGTTTAAACATCGCACCAGGTACTCGTGTTGAGGCTGATTCGACCTAGGCGAGGCGCAGGACCGGTTCGGATATAATCGTAACCGGTGTTGGTGTTGGCCGTGAGCGGGAATCGAACCCGGGTCGCCGGGTTCGTAGCGCAGCGTAGCGCTAAGCACTACACCATCGCTGGCCACACCACCACCGCCGCCACCACCACCACCGCCGCCACCGCCACCACCACCGCCGCCACCACCACCACCGCCGCCACCGCCACCACCGCCACCACCACCGCCACCGCCGCCACCACCGCCACCGCCGCCGCCACCACCGCCGCCACCACCGCCGCCACCGCCACCACCGCTCCCCGTGTGCCCCAGATGCCGCCTTCATAGGCGCTGCTGCTGCTGCTGCTCGCTCCTAACACCATTCGGGCCCAGCAGCCCCTGTGAGCGCTTATTAACTTGTGGTATTGAAGATAACGAAGCTGCTTCAGTTCACCTGGCAGCCCCCTGTCATCTCCACTGCTGGATGAAGGCCACCTCGCGGGGGGGCGGGATTGTTTGACCATACTTCACCACGTTGGCTGTGTCGGGTGGTGGCGGGTTTAACGACACAGATTTATATCCACGCGATCTGATGCATGATCTTGGCGGCGTAAGCTCTACTACCGCTGCTACGTGTTCACGTGTCTCCAAGCTGCGCTTAGCTCCTGAGATGTGACGACATCGCGAGCAACATTCCCAGAGTTCCTGTATCATCCATTGACCTCTCTGCTGTGATGAACCCCAAACTGGACGGACGGTTCGCTGTGCCAGGCGATTAACACGCAGCAGTAGCAGTGGCAGTAGGAGGACTTTCGCGACTAGTAATTAACCAAAATAATAGAGGTTTTGTGGGGTGAGATCGCGTGCATATAAATGTGTCTTCTTGGTTCTTTCGATAAAGTCACGTAGAATGGAAAAAAGAAAATAATAAAAATAAAACAATATTTTATTTTATTATGTTTTATTTTATATTTTGTTATTATTTCCATTCTACGTGACTTTACCGAAAGAACCAAGGTCAATAAAAATAAAACAATATTTTATTTTATAATGTTTTATGTATTATTTTATTATTTACATTCTTTCGGTAAAGTCACGTAGAAGGGAAATAATAAAATAATAAGAATAAAACTCCTCGACAGACCTGTTCTACACCTGAGGACGGCTGCTTGCGTTGTGGCCGAAACGTCGTGAGAATTATTTTATTATGTAATATTTTATTATTTTATTATTTCCATTCTACGTGACTTTACGGAAAGAACCAACAAGATGAATCCCTGCAGTCACGAAAGCTTTAAATCGAAATATTAATGTGTCGTTAAACCCGACGCCACCCGACACAGAGCCAATTGGTAATGTTTGTGTCACCGAAACAAAACGTGTCAATTCGTTGCTAGTACGGCAGGCAGCACACCGCGTGTGTGTGGGCGAGTGAGCCCACTCGAATTGGCTGTGCTGCCTGGGCGTTGTTGATAGGTGCTCGCAAACTCCACTCTGTCCCTCCCTCCCTCCCCTACAAGTGATGCGAGAGAACATTTTACTGGTAGGAACCTCCTGGTTACACCAGCCCACAGGGGATTATTGTGTCCGTCGTGCAGGGAGGGGCTGGGTGGGGAGGGGTGGGGCTGGGTGGGGAGGGGCTGGTCACCCCGTGGTGCCCTTATAAAACTCAACGTTTAACCTACTCACGCCGGCTTGTGCCCGCCCTCACAGTCAGGCATATTTGCGGAATACACCACGCCGCCGTTGACCCTGCAGGCCATTGACCGAGCAACCCAACGTTCCTACCAGCTCCCTCCGCAGGAGGGATGTGTTTATAAACCAGTGGTTCTTTACCTTTCACTGCAGAACCCTTTGATTCTTAATCGTTAAAACAATGTACAATATTAATGAATACATAGGGTTTAATGAATCAAAGTAAATTGTACTTACGTGTTCGTGGTCCAATTTGTGTTTTCGATGATTGACCTAAAAAAATTAACCCGTAAAAACAAAGTTTTTCACTATAAATCCTTTATATGCGTGGCGGCTAGAGTCCTCTCGTCCTCTGGCTTGAGATGGCTGCCACCTATGGGTCAGATGATTGCATGCCAGCATTAAGCAATTGGTAATTAAATATAATGTTTTTCTCCTAAAAAGTGTAACATTTTGGAGAAAAAAAATTCACGAACATTAATTGTCACGCACAACGAGTCTGTGTGGAAAATGTCAGCTCGATTGGATCACGGGGGGAAGTGGGTTAAAAAACGACCGAAAGATTTGCACGGTCGTAAGCAAGCAAGCAAGCGCGCAAGTGAACTTAATATAAAGGATTTAAAAAGAAATCTGGCCATGTCCCGCACCCCCCAGAAAGGTCATCATCCACCCACCCCCCCAGGCTAAGAGCCACACTGCTTTACTCCGAATGCTAAAAGTCTCGACATTATATTTGACACGCGTCACGTGATGACACAGCACATTCTCTGCACGGGTTTGTTTTAAATTAAATAATATTCGTGTTATGTAAGCCATCGCGTAACGCTCGTTCGTTCTCGCGCGAGGTTTTACGTGACCTTGACGGTTTCCCGGAAACCCACACTCGTCGCGAAGCAGTGCTATGTCCGCTGCTGAGTCGATGGCACTTGTATGCGATGGTGATCGGCTTTTAGATGTGCTTCTAGATTTGAAGCTTTCGTGACTGCAAGGATTCATATTCTTAGGTTTTTTCGGTAAAGTCACGTAGGTAAAACATTAAAATTAATAAAAAAAAATCACGATGTTTCGGAGGCAACACAAGCTTCCGTCTTCAGGTGGAACCGTCCCAGCACGATAGCTGTATCAAGTGAGAGAAATTCCAAGAAAACAGTCCTTGTGTATATATACTGGTTCAGGGTGGGAGGAGCCAAGGTAGGCCCTGAATACTTGTATTATTATTGTGAGGTTCGGTGCGGCTGAAGCACGCTGTTAGGAATGAGCCTTTGTTGTGTAAACTAGGTGCGGGATGATGTACTCCCAATACATTCGAATTTTACGCGGAAATTTTTTTTTTTAATCAGAAAATAAGGCTTGGAGATGATACACGTTTTAGTTGTGGGGTGATTATGCATTTGTAGTTTTATTTCATTGAGAACTTGCAGTTGCCCTCTTTCGTATACCTAATGAATCATCTTCTTGGTTCTTTCGGTAAAGTCACGTAGAATGGAAATAATAAAATAATAAAAATTAAACATGATAAAATAATTCTCACGACGTTTCGGCCACAACGCAAGCAGCTGTCCTCAGGTGGAGAACAGACTCTTGTCTCCTCGACAGACCTGTTCTCCACCTGATTATTCTCACGACGTTTCGGCCACAACGCAAGCAGCCGTCCTCAGGTGAAGAACAGGTCTGTCGATAAGAAATATATTTACGTGTTTGTGTTTTTAAATCGATATTGGTGAAAGTTTAAGTTTCGATTTAAAGCTTTCGTGACTGCAGGAATTCATCTTCTTGGTTCTTTCGGTAAAGTCATCACGTAAAATGGAAATAATAAAATAAAAAAAATAAAACATCATAAAATAATTCTCGCGATATTTTCATTACTTTATTACTTCCATTCTACGTGACTTTACCGAAAGAACCAAGAAGATGTTCGTCTTTGTTTGTGCGCAGCTGCGGCGGCACGCTGGGCGCGGTGCTCACGTGCCCACTGGAGGTGGTGAAGACTCGCCTGCAGTCGTCGGGCTCCCTGTCCGGACTCCGCTCCGGCGTGGCCCCCGCGTCGCTCGCGCTCGCCCCGTGCCGGCAGCTCGTGGCGCCCGGCTCGCTGGCGCTTCACGGAGCCGGCACCGCCACCGTCACCGCCGCCCGCGTCGCCACGCCGAGCTTGGCGCAGTGTCTCAGGTGAGCGTCGGGGAGCCACGGCGGGCACCTGTGCACCAGCGATTATAATAATAACAGCTTCTTGGTTCTTTCGGTAAAGTCACGTAGAAGGAAAATAATAATATAATAAAAATTAAACATAATACGTTTTACCGAAAGAACCAAGAAGATGAATCCCTGCAGTCATGAAAGCTTTAAATCGAAATAATAACAGCATCAACAACAGACGCTGCTACCCGGTTTTCCCGCTATCACCGATTTTCCACTGCGGAGCCGAGCCGAGCCGAGCTGGCCCCTGGCGTAACTCGCGAGGGGCCACGGTTATTTTACCACGGCAGAAGCCGAGCCGAGCCGTGTCGTGCCGCTGACGTCACGCGCGTCGCGAACATGTTGAAACACGTGGAGGTGACGTGCCGACGCTGCAGCCTCGCGTCGTACTGACTGACGTCATGCGTGTAGTGAACGCTTGTAAATGAGAGACGGTGCCAATGAAGCAGCATTCTGTCTAGCACGTTGTAGTAGGCTTTCATGTAAATATAAATGTGTCGTTAAACCCGCCAACACCCGGCGCAGCCCAATTAGTAAAAGGTTGTGTCACCTAAACAAAACGTGCAAATTGGTTACTACTTCAGCCCACCGGTTGTGTGTTGGAAAGTAAACCCAGAACATGTACAGTTTGACGATGGTAACGTTTCGCTGGTGATTACAACAACCAGCTTCATCAGGCGATAGCCAGGATTGTGAGAAAGAAAACAACCTGCATTCCAGACGGCGTTTGTCGTACGGCTGATGTTGACGTTGAGCAACAACTTGCGTGGCAGCGAATCGATACGGCGCCCCTGTGTGGACGCTAGTGACCTCCCGCGTATCCCCACGCCCCCACCCCCTTGGCGTGTTGTCAGGACGATAGTGGAGAAGGAGGGAGTCCGGTCCCTGTTCCGGGGTCTGGGTCCCAACCTGGTGGGAGTGGCCCCGTCGCGGTAAGGACCAGAGCCCCTCGCTATACCCCTTCTCTGCAGTACACCACAAGCTGTGCCCCTGCTCTGCAGTACACCACAAGCTGTACCCCTGCTCTGCAGTACACCACAAGCTGTGCCCCTGCTCTGCAGTACACCACAAGCTGTGCCCCTGCTCTGCAGTACACCACAAGCTGTGCCCCTGCTCTGCAGTACACCACAAGCTGTGCCCCTGCTCTGCAGTACACCACAAGCTGTACCCCTGCTCTGCAGTACACCACAAGCTGTACCCCTGCTCTGCAGTACACCACAAGCTGTGCCCCTGCTCTGCAGTACACCACAAGCTGTGCCCCTGCTCTGCAGTACACCACAAGCTGTACCCCTGCTCTGCAGTACACCACAAGCTGTACCCCTGCTCTGCAGTACACCACAAGCTGTGACCACGGTGCCTGCACACAGGCAAAGATCCCCCCCGTATAGCCCTTGAACAGACTGTTGGGGCAGGTGCCGCTTAGCGAGCACCTGTGAAGGACGCTTGGATGCACGGGTGTGGCTGACACCACGCCCGGTCCCGCGTTTAAGGTTGAGCCAACCTAGGGGATTCCCATAATGAGTTCAGATGTTCGTTGTCAATACTCTTTGGTTCTTTCGGTAAAGTCACGTTGGTATAAAAATAAAACAAAAGAAAAATAATATATCGCGACGTTTCGATCGCAACACAAGCGGTCGTCCTTGTGCGGAAAAAATAAAATAATCCAGCAGTCGAACTGCTGGATTATTTTGATTTTCTACCCACGTGACTTTACCGAACGAACCAAAGAGTATGGATTCCTGCAGTCACGAAAACTTCAAATCAAGATTTGTTTTCTTGGTTCTTTCGGTAAAGTCACGTAGAAGGAAAAAAATAAAAGGCAGAGTCTGAATGCCTTCTCGACAGACCTGTTCTCCACCTGAGGACGGCTGCTTGCGTTGAGGCCGAAACGTCGTGAGAATAATTTTATTATGTTTTATTTTTATTATTTCATTATTTTCCTTCTACGTGACTTTACCGAAAGAACCAAGAAGATGAATCCCTGCAGTCACGAAAGAAGCTTTACATCGAAATTCAAGATTTGGTGTCAATGTTGGCTGTGAGCGGAAATGAAATTTGAACTCGCTAGGGTCTAAAACGAAACTGTTAAAACGAAACTAAACTGTTTCTATCTTACCAGGTAAGGCCCACTGAGTAATCGAGCTCTTTTTCAGAAGCTACCTGGCCAGCACGAATGACAGCTCAGCGATGTCGCTTGTCGTCACGTGGACATTGATAGCAGCCAAATACTCTTAGCGCAGTGCGCTAACCACTGCACTACCGCTCCCCACACACTGTGTCTTCGCTCGCACACGCACACGCGCACACCCCCATGCCTATGATTAATTATTTATCCAGGAAAGCCACATCCGAGTCCCAGGACTCTTTTACGCACCGCCGGTTTCGTGAATTCCTTTGAGCGTTGTGGTTTCCTCCCCGAGCGTTGGGCTTTCCCCGAAACGCAGCGCGACCCTTCACCGACGTGCCGTTCGTATCGCGCGAAACCTTCGCTGCGAAGCGCAAAAACAACGCTTGAAAGTTCCCCCGCTCGCTGCTGCTGCTCTCTCCCTCTCCCTGTCCCCCCAGTGCCATCTACTTTGCGGCCTACTCCTCCGCCAAGGAGCACTACAACTCCGTCTTCCAGGCCGAGTCTCCGCCGGTGCACATGTGCTCCGCTGCCACGGCCGGTACGAGTCGCGCGCCGGTTCTCGGCCTTTCTCTGTCGCAGCATGCCGTGCGTGCCGTACCATGCCGTGCCTGCCGTACCGCGCAGTGCCTTGATGTAGCATGCTGTATTGAACCGTGCTGTACCATGCTGTACCATGCCGTGCCTGCCGTACCGCGCAGTGCCTTGATGCAGCATGCTGTATTGAACCATGCTGTGCCATGCTGTACCATTCCGTGCCTGCTGTACCGCGCAGTGCCTTGATGTAGCATGCTGTATTGAACCATGCTGTATTTGCTGTGCCATGCTGTACCCCACAGTACCATGCTGTACCGTACCCTGCAAAGCCATGCTCTACCAGTTCTACCGTGCAGCATCATGCTTTAGCATGCTGTCTAGTACCATGCTGTAACCATGTTGTAACCATGTTGTAACCATGTTGTAACCATGCTGTAACCATGTTGTAACCATGTACCATTCCATGCTGTACCTGCTGTACCTTGTAGTACTACGCTGTGCCATGCTGTTTTGTGCTTGACCGTGTCGTAGCATGTTTGTACCTGCTCTAGCATGCCGTGCTGTACCATACCGTACGATGCCGCCCCGTGTCGTTACATGCTGCACCTGCTGTACCATGCAGCACCATGCTGTACTCTACCGTGTATTGTGGCCTTGACATCACGAGGGGTGGGTGGTGGCAGCATGGGGGAGGGGGGGGGGGGGACCGGTGGTGTTTGCTGGGGGGCCGCCGTCACACCGGAGAGGTTGAGAGTGTCACCGGTTCACAAGGACGAGTTTTCAGGCATTCAATAAACTTTATTAACTTTTTGTCTATTACCAGGCAAGGCCCCACTGAGCTGTGTAGCTCTTTTTCAGAAGCATTCTGGCCGCAATTGGCAGCTCAACGAAGGGGCTTGTCATCGTCACGTGGAAATGCATAGCAGTCAAATGTGGAGGGGGAAAACCGGAGGACCCGGAGAAAAATCCACGCGACCACGGGGAGAGAGAGAGACGCAAACTCCAAATATACAGCAGCAGCAGGCGTCAGGGTCGGGATGGAACCCACGACCTCCTGTATACCAGGCGAGGTAGTTAACATCTCACCATGGGGAGAGAGAGACACGCAAACTCCAAATATACAGCAGCAGGCGTCAGGGTCGGGATCGAACTCACGACCTCCTGTATACCAGGCGAGGTAGTCAACATCTCACCACGGGGAGTCGTGGCCACGCGAGTGCTGCGCGGTCGCCTCGGTTCGACTCGCCGAGCGCTCGTCTTCGCTTCACCCACGCCGGTGGTTGCCGCCCTCCCCCCTCTCGGCAGGGTTCACCGCTATCAGCGCCACGAACCCAATCTGGCTCGTAAAAACTAGAATGCAGCTCGAGAGCAGGTAACGCAGCGCGGCCGCTCGGCATGTGACATCCCTCGCCTCCCTCACCTCATCTCCCTCCCCTCCCTCCCGCCCCTCCCCTCACCTCCCTCCCCTCCCTCACCTCACCTCCCTCCCCTCGCCTCCCTCCCTCCCTCGCTTCGCTCCCTCCCTCCTCGCCTCCCCTCCCTCACCTCACCTCCCCTCACCTCCCTCCCCTCACCTCCCCTCCCTCCCCTCACCTCGCCTCCCCTCCCTCCCCTCACCTCCCTCCCCTCGCCTCCCTCCCTCCCTCGCTTCGCTCCCTCCCTCCTCGCCTCCCCTCCCTCACCTCACCTCCCCTCACCTCCCTCCCCTCACCTCACCTCCCTCCCCTCACCTCCCTCCCTCCCTCGCTTTGCTCCCACCCTCACCTCACCTCGCCTCCCACCCTCACCTCCCCGCCACCAAAACGGATTTGCCTCGTCGGAAAAAAATGGGGGCGCTCGTTTGCGAATCTGGGCGTCTGTGTTGAGGTTTCTCAGCGTTTGTCTCCGAATCGTGTTTTGTTCCGCCGTGTGGCTGGCTCTGCACGTGCGTTGCTGCTTGATCTTCCCGGGTGCTAAATTGGCGGCTTTGGGCGGTGGACTTGACCTGCGGTTGCGGTGACCCCAATGAACGTTGCTTTCTGTTGTTCCTCGCAGAGGCCACGGAGGTTGCGATGAGCGTCCTTTGTGCCTCTTCCCACCTCCCCGTTTGTTGTTGTTGTTGTTAAGGAGAGGTTCACAATATAATCACAAATTAACTTTCAAAATGTGCTTAGCTTTGTTAGGTAGGTAGGCTAGAAAAATATTTTTTTATAAAACGCGAGGCGTCAAGGAAAGTGGGAGGCCGGATTGTTACGTTGCAGGATTGTGAGAGGGGGTGGGGGGGGGGGAGACCTCATCCAGCAGTGGATAGATCAGGGCCGATGATGACGGCTGTAATAATCACAAACAAAATAACAAATTTCACGCGAATGATAAAAACTAATTTTTTTAGGAGCAAAAAAGTAGACGAGTAGAAATTGCTCAATTTACCCAAACAGCATCGGCTTATTTATCACATTGAAAAAAACACCTTGACACTTGGCGAACGTCAAGCCTCGTATGTACGTGTGTATGCTGAACTTCTGCAACGTACGTGCATAGCCTACCGTGCTAATCGGAGGTGCGGGGTGGGGGGGGGGCAAACAACACAAAAACGATGGCCAGCTTGCGCTTGAGTCGATCTATCGCCCGAGCGACGCTGTGGCTTCTTGCCGTCGCGAGCCGGCGTTGTAGCGAGTGCGTTGTGGAGCACAAGGACGGAGACGATCGCGGGCAGCGTTTAAAAACGATGTTCACAAAAATAAACTGAAACTTTTTATTTTACCAGCTAAGGCCCCACTGGGCTATATGGCTCTTTTTTAGAAGCGACCTGGTCACAAATGTTAGCTCAACGAAGTGGCTTATCATCGTGTGGACATTTATAGCAGCAGCCAAATACTCGCGAGATGGTAACCACCTCGCCTGGTGTACAGAAGGTCTTGGGTTCGATCCCAACCCTGACGCCTGTACATTTGGCGTGTGCGGTGTCTCTCTCCCCGTGGTCGCGTGGATTTTTCTCCGGGCCCTCCCGTTTTTCCTTCCACATTTAGAAACAGGCGTTTAGAGTATTTGGCTGCTGTCAGTTTACACGTGATGATGATAAGCTATCTTCTTGGTTCTTTCGGTAAAGTCACGTAGAAGGGAAGTAATAAAATAATAAAAATTAAACATAATAAAATAATTCTCACGACGTTTCGGCTACGTGACTTTACCGAAAGAACCAAGAAGATGAATCCCTGCAGTCACGAAAGCTTTAAATCGATGATAAGCTATTTCGTTGGGATATTGTTTGGGACTGCCAGGTCGCTTCTGAAAAGAGTTACATAGCTCAAGAAGGCCTTAACTGGTAAACAAGAAAAGTGACATGTTATCGGTTAAATCTTGGGCCACAGAGCTTTGGTATTTCTCTGTGGTTTGCCACACCTCCGAAGCGTTCTCTCTCTCCTGAGATGACATCTGTTCCGTCGGTGCCGCCGCCGGGTTAATGAGTGTCGAGGCTGTGACAGCGATTATACAGCAGCAGCAGGAGGTGTGACCTTTACGAGCGGGCAAGAGTACACTGAGAGCAAGGGAGGGAGGGAGGTCAGGGAGGGAGGTGAGGGAGGGAGGGAGGTAAGGGAGGGAGGTTAGGGAGGGAGGGAGGTTAGGGAGGGAGGTTAGGGAGGGAGGTGAGGGAGGGAGGGAGGTAAGGCAGGGAGGTTAGGGAGGGAGGTGAGGGAGGGAGGGAGGTTAGGGAGGGAGGGAGGTGAGGGAGGGAAGTTAAGGAGGGAGGGAGGTGAGGGAGGGAGGTCAGGCAAGGAGGGAGGTGAGGGAGGGATGGAGGTTAGGGAGTGAGGGAGGTCAGGGAGGGAGGTGAGGGAGGGAGGGAGGGAGGTGAGGGAGGGAGGTGAGGGAGGGAGGACTGTACGTCTGTCTCTCTCTAACGAGGAACACGTGCAAGCGACAGTAAAATTCAAATTCGTATCACGTTAAATATGACTTTTATAAAACATTTAACGCGATACAATGTGCCGGTGTTCAACGTTCCAAGTTGTAAGCAAACCGTGCAACTAGACGTGTTCTTACGGTATTTGAAATATTCGGACGCGCAAATGCCAAATACGTTACGAGCAGCGTAGAAAGGTCAAGGTGGAGCCCTGCAATTTCTTGATTACGTCACTGCTGCCAGGACCGCCTCTACTACAGGCGGGAGCTCATTAAATGCCCCCTCTCTAGCGGGTGTTTTGGCCTACTCTTCCACGCTAGCCATGAGTGTTAGAAGGAGGGGGGGTGGCAGTGCCCACACTTTACCTCCACCGCATACGACCTGCCGATCGACTGAACTGTGGTGTAAACCATTTTAAATTCGCAGGCAAATTGGGTTCCAACCGGGGGCCCTTCTTGCTGCCGTGGGACGAACATCAACCGCTGCCGCCACCTTGCAGGCCCGGTCCTCATTTCCTCGTCTTTTGATTTTGTCTCCCCCGTGGGTGTCGTGGTGGTCGACGGTTCGCTCACTCGCCACGCTCGCCCTCTCTCTCTCTCCCTGTCCGTCCGTGGGTCTCCGTGTCTCTGTGGTCTCTCTGGGGTGTCTCTCTCCGCGTGTGTCCGTGGCACCGTGAAATCTGCGCGCAGGCTTTATCACTAACACCTCCATGAACCCCGTGTGGCTGGTGAAAACTCGCATGCAGCTCGACGCAAGGTGCGTCGCCCCGCAGGCCACACACACACACACGCACACACACACACACGCACTGCACACACACACACGCACACACACACGTACACACACACACACACGCACACACACGCACTGCACACACACACGCACACACACGCACACACACGCACACACGCACACACGCACGCACGCACACACACTGCACCGCCGCGCGACCCTCCCCACCCCCCGCACCCCTCCACCGTGAACGGCGGCCGCGATCGTTTTGCCGATTGGTAAAATCGGCGTCTTGTCCGTAACGGCGAGGGTTGTTTAACCCTTATTCCCGTTCCGAGATGTCTGCAAGTTACAGCGGGTGCGTTTGTTCCTGTTCACCGCTGAATCTCGGAACGGCGAGCGGTTCGTCGTTAATTTCATTCAGAGAGGCGTAGCGCCGTTGCTTTTAATGACATCACACTCACGACACGACCGCACTCTTCGATAGCTGGTGCCAAACCGTGCCACGCGCCCTCCCGCATGGCCTCGTGGTAGCCTCGGTACCGATAAAGTTATTTAATTTTTTAATCCATTTCCATTCCGATGACGTACACCGGCGTCATCAGAACAGAATGCAGAGAAAACGGAATCGGAAGTAAAACTGATGACGGGCACCCACGTCATCGGAATGGGAAAGGGTTAATTGATGACCGGTGAAACCACGTCACCGCTTTCACACTCTGAAAGGTCGGGAACCGGGTAACCGACCGCAGTGGGACGATTGATTACATTTGCCGTCGTTTCTCTGTTAAAAACGGTAAAAGCGCAGCCCTGCGATTGGGTGATCGGTCAAAATTATTTGACAACCCCAGAGATGTTGCTTTTCTTCGTCTTGAATCGGCACCGCTCACATGACGCACTCCCAGAAGGCTCTGCGGGGCCTTTGGGATCTGTGCAAGTACAAAACTAAAATTGCTGTGTAATCACTGACGAGCGATTGACGTGGCGGTTATACGGCGTCGTTTTATGACGACGCTTTCTCGCACGCTGCCCCCCCCGCCCCGCCCCCCTCCCCTCCTCCGCAGGAGCCGTGGCGAGCGGGGCATGACGGCGCTGCAGTGCGTGCGCAAGGTGTACCGCACGGAGGGCGTCCGCGGATTCTACCGCGGAATGACGGCCTCCTACGCCGGCATCTCCGAGACCATCGTTCACTTTGTGCTCTACGAGAGCCTCAAGAGGCGGCTGCTGGAGGCGCGGGGACACAACTCCGGCCGCAACTCCGGCCGCGACGGCGCCACCCCCGCCACCACCGGCGGTGGGCCCAGGGCGGAGGGGGCATCCCGGCGTCTTGGCGGCACCGCCACCTCGGTCGTCGTGGCCGCGGCCGCCCCCGCTGCTGTCGCCGTGGCGACGGTGGAGGACGGGCGGCTGGCCAGCGACTTCCTGGTGCTGATGTGCGCCGCGGCCTGCTCCAAGGCCTGCGCGTCCTGCCTGGCCTACCCGCACGGTGAGGCCCGCGTGGGGTGCGGGCGCGCGCTCACAACCCGCTCATTGGCGGGGGTGGGGGGGGTGTTGGTGCTAGAAGTGGTGGTGGTCAATTGGAGGCAGTCGCCCTCCAACAACAATGGGTAGGGCAGAGGGGCGACGCTCAAGTTCAAAGTTAATTTATTAGGTATGGCCCTGTGAGCCATTCGGCTCTTGAATCGGGTGCAACCGCTCACAATGCAGTAGGGGCCACAGCTGGTGTGCATCTGCCAGCCATCTCCGCCGGTCAACCCACGACAGCCTGGGCTCTGTCCCGTGACCTCCTGTCAGCAGCGAGCCTTCGACGCTTCACATGGCCTTAAGGTGCACCTGGCCTGGCACAGGCGCCGTGGTGACGTCACCGTCAGTGGCGAATGGTGGGTATTGGTGTTGGTGGTTTCTGGGGAGCGGTAGTGTAGAGGTTACCACGCCGCGCTACGAACCCGGCGACCCGAGTTCGATTCCCGCTGACGGCCAACACCAGTGACGATTATCTGAACCGGTCCTGGGCCTCAAATGAGTACCTGTTGCGGTGTGTAAAAACATCGCCATTGGGGAGACAAAGGCGGCCGGGCGTGGTGCTGGCCACCCACCCCCTCGTGTGCCGTGCCGGCCTTCATAGGTGCTCGCTAACAGCACTTGCCCCTACAGTCTGTTCAGGCTACACGGGGGATCTTTGTCTTCAGTATTGTTGCTGATGGTAGTTGTTCCGGCGATGGTAATGGTGGTGGGAATTGTTGTTGCTGATGGTGATGTTGCCGCTGCACACATGTTGTGCAATATATAGAGTCCCACCTTCATCTATGGGTCCTATGCTGATTTTGGGATCCTTTACAAACAAGTCTGAGCCCTATGTAAGTCAGGAGTGGATCGTTTATCGAAGGACCATGGGTGAATGTCCGTGAAAGTCGCTCCGGAATTGTTGTTATTGTTTTATTTGCGTGCCATTCTTGATCTCCCTCCCTCCCTCCCTCCGTCTTTCACTCTCTCCACCTCCCCCCACCTCCGTCCCCTCCCCGCTCCATCCCTGGCTTGCGGAAGCAGAGGTGGCACGCACGCGTCTGCGCGAGGAGGGCACCAAGTACCGCTCGCTGGTGCAGACGCTGCGCGTCGTGGCGCGCGAGGAGGGCGGCCGGGCGCTGTACCGCGGCCTCCCCGCTCATCTCCTGCGCCAGGTGCCCAACACGGCCATCATGATGGCCACGTACGAGGTCGTCGTCTACCTGCTCGGCGGATAGGCCGTCGCCCCTCCCACCTCGCCCCTCCCACCTCGCCCCGTGGGGCCGGCCGCGCGACTCTTAACAGCGCCAGCAAGAGGCTGCGGTGGCACCGGCCGAGGCGGCGGCGACAGAAAAGCGACGCAGCAGCAACAGCAGCAGCAGCATCAAGGCTAGTGGTGGCAATTAGAAGCAGCAGCATAAGCGGTGGTGGTGGCTGCAGTAGATACAGCAGCAGTAACAGTAGAAGCAGCAGCAACAACAGCAGCAGCAACAGCAGCAGCAACAGCAGCAGCAGCAGCATCAAGGCTAGTGGTGGCAATTAGAAGCAGCAGTGTAAGTGGTGGTGGTGGCTGCAGTAGATACAGCAGCAGTAACAGTAGAAGCAGCAGCAGCACGAGCTAGCAACAACAACCAAAACCGGTAGTAGCAGCAGTATTAGCAGCACCAGCAGCTTCAGCACGAGCAGCAGTGGCAGTAGCTGCAGCAGTTGCGGCAACAGCGGCATCAAGGGGTAGTCGTGGAAATTAACACCAGGAGTAGCAGCAGCAGCAGCAACGATAACAACAGGAGTAACAGCAGCAGCAGCAGCAGCAACAGCACCACTTGCGCCTAGAAGCAGAACCCGATGATGACCTCTAAGGTAGGGGCGTCATCAACAGCAATGCAGCAAGTAGGTTTGCTGTCGGCGCCCGTAATATTTTTACATTTTTTTTATTTTAAAGCGTTATCCCCCGACGTGCGAGCGGTGGGTTTTCTCCCGAGTCCTCGTTCGTAAGCGCGGGGACCCACACCTCCTTGGCCAAACAATCCTTCTCAGCAGGAGCCTCCTGTCAGAAAAACAGGAGTCTTGAGACTCGGTTGAAAGCCTTTCCTGGAGAAGCGACCTTAATAAAACCACCGAGGCAACGCAGACTCTTGTCACCCTACCAGAGGTCGCAACCGGGTACCCGATGCCCGTACCCTACCCGATACCCGGCTACCCATACCCGGCCGGGTACCCGTTTGCGACCCTGGTGCGGCCGGGTACGGGTACGGGTAGGCCGTGAGTCACTGGTGAGTCACCGTTTGTCACTCATTTCCCAACGTCTTGTCTCTTCTCACAATTCAAGTTCCTAGAATCAACCCACCTGCGCCTGCAACATAGCTTCATCCCAGAGGTCGCAATCAGGTACCCGATACCCGTACCCTACCCGTACGGGTAGGGTACGGGTATGGGTACGGCCGGGTACGGGTACCCGTTTGCGACCCTGGTGCGGCCGGGTACGGGTAAGGAATCAAAACCCGTTTGCGACCTCTGCACCCTACTCTGCCCGGGGGCTGACTGAGCGTGGCTTTCCCCGGTCGGATGGGTATCTCTCTTTTAGAAACGAACTCCAACAAAGACAAAGATCCCCCATGTAGCCTGAACAGACTGTAGGGGCAAGTATTGTTCGCGAGCGCCTTTGAAGGCCAGCACGGCACACGACGGGGTGGGTGGCCAGCACCACGCCCGGCCGCCTTTGTCTCCCCAGTGGCGATGTTTACACATCGCACCAGGCAATTATTTGAGGCTGAGTCGACCTAGGGGAGGCCCAGGACCAGTGCAAATAATCGTCACTGGTGTTGGCCTTAAGCAGGAATCGAACTTGGGTCACTGGATTTGTAGCACAACGCACCAACGTACTAACCGTTGCGCCACCACTCCCCACAAATACACACACACCGACCGACACACACACCGACAGACACACCGACAAACACACCGACACACACACACCGACACACACAGAAATGTGGATATGGACTGAGAACCGATAATCAATTGGTGATCGTTTCCTGCGTGCGATTATCAACGACGCTAAAAATCCCGAAGTGAACACCAATCATCAGCGTCGCTGCATCAGCCACCGTCATCGCCACCATCAGCATCGTCGGCATCATCACCCTGCGTCGCTGCAGTGAGCGCACCGTGGACTTGTCTGACGAGTCAGTCTAACGAGCCAGTACGTCATTGAATAAGACTCCACCACGATCGACTGTGTTGGCGTTTTATGGGGGGCCTTGAGTGTTGTTTGAAGTGGTTTCAAGTCAATCTTAATTTTAGAACTTTCGTGACTGCAGGAATTATTATTTGGTTCTTTCGGTTAAGTCACGTCTAAATATAAAATAATAAAATTAAATAATAGAATACGACGTTTCGATTGCAACACAAGCAATCATTATACCTGATGATGATTGCTTGTGTTGCAATCGAAACGTCGTATTCTGTTATTTAATTTAATTTATTATTTTATCTTTAGACGTGACTTAACCGAAAGAACCAAATAATGGTTTCAAGTCGGTTCTGCGACAGTTTACCATCACTACAGCACCCGTACGAGGGTGCGCGTGTCGCGAGCTAAATTTACGATTGGGGCTGCGTCTTCCATATACAGGTGATGATATTGTTGTCGTATTTATTTAAATGATTTGTATTTATATTGCTTTGTGTATGATATGTATTTTTTTGTACTGCCCCTTTATGAAGCCACTGTTGGACGCGGATCCCTCCCCACGCCGTGCAGGTCGTGGCGGGTTATTTGACCATACTTCACCACGCCGGTCGGTGCAGCTTTGGGAGCATAGCACGGTCCAAGTGGACTTTGCTGCACTTACATGTGCTGCCCGCCGCTGGTTCACACAGCGGAACTCGCTTAGGCCTCACCAGTTAAGTTGTTTTAATCACCGTTGCGTGGATTTAAATGGGATTCACGAGACTCTGAAAGCGGCGTGTTAACAACCGCCAAGGTGGTGGCCGGGTGGCTCGAAGGTCTGGGTTCGAATCCAGGGTGACAGCCGCCTGCGATTAAACCGGGTTCTTGAGCAGCCGGGGTCACCAACGACTGCACAAAAAGCAACAAACAAAAAGCAGAAATCTTCTTGTTTCTTTCGGTAAAGTCACGTAGAAGGGAAGTAATAAAATAATAAAAATAAAACATAATAAAATAATTCTCACGACGTTTTGCCCACAACGCAAGCAGCCGTCCTCAGGTGAAGAACAGGTCTGCGTAGGAGGTAGGCATTTCACAAGTAGTGACTAATCCCATATCTGCATTTCCCATAAATATGCTAAATTCCTCTTGATATGCAAATTCCTTTGTCAAGGCGCTCTTCCCCCTCCAACCCAGCTTAAATATACGCTGCCAAGCGTGGTGGTGTTCATTCAGACACTGTCTTTCCGACAGACCTGTTCTTCACCTGAGGACGGCTGCTTGCGTTGTGGCCGAAACGTCGTGAGAATTATTTTATTATGTTTTATTTTTATTATTTCCCTTCTACGTGACTTTACCGAAAGAACCAAGAAGATGAATCCCTGTAGTCACGAAAGCTTTAAATCGAAAAAAGCAGAAACTCCGTTGCATCGAATTTGGTTCTGCAGTAAAATATGCCGAAATTATTGTCTTTGACAATAAAAACAAGAATCAGTTTGAATGGTTATGCGATGAAGGTTTTCTCTCTGGCAGGGCGGCCGGGAAAGGGTCGCTCCGCTGCTGTTTGGACCAGAGGCTACTTTGTTTGGATCGCGGAGGTAGTTCTGTAATATCAACTTACGTGGACCATTTTATTAACAGGAAGGGCTACGCTGCTTCACAGGAGTTCTGAATGGATGCCTTTGTCTTGTGACCGTGAGCACAATCTGGACAAAGCTGGGGTGAAAAGACACTTCGTTTATGAAAACCATCGCCAGTGTGCACACTTAACTGCATCGTCACTGAGTTGCCTCGAACGTAGATGCCATCCTGTGGGTTTTTGTGCTTCCTGAGTAAAGTGTCTTGCAGAGCCAGTTCAAAGGCTTAAGGGGCCCATCGATGTCTATAAGACTTAAATTAACAGAATTCTGTTGTGTATTTTGCTGTTCGTTTTTTTTTTATATATACGGTCCAAGATATTAAATAATCACGTATTTATACAGAGTCTGTGTTAATAATTGGAGCCACACATACATATACCATCTTAGGAACGGGTTTCGGATTTAAACATTTAGTATTTTTCGCGTAAAATTCGGAGTTGCGGTGTTCGGATTTTTGGCGATTGTTTCCATTGCGGACGAACTCATGAGGCGCCCTCACGCGAGAAAAGCGACGGTCGCCCCAACGCTGCACGAATCTGCTTGTGGCGGTGGGTGCGGAGTCGTGTCCAACGTTGGCTAACGCGGCTTCGGCGAAAGCCGCTCGCTCACATTGCCGTGGGTGCCTTCATTGGGTGCGATGTTAGTTTTGCATCGTCACAAATTTAGCGACGAGGCCTAATTTCGTTTTTTCCATGTTTTCTCTGAAAATAGAGAATATCTCCCAACAATGTACCAACAGCCGCCATTCGCCACGAAGTGACTGTGACGATGTCACCACGGTGCCTGTGCCAGGCCAGGTGCACTTTGAGGCTACGTGAAGTGTCGAAGGCTGGCTGACAGGTCACGGGACAGACCCGGCAGGTGCCATGGGTTGACCGGCAACTGTGTGTCCCCTACTGTGCCAACTCACTGAATTTTATCCGCCTGACGCTCCGCTCGTTGTTGTGAGCGTTGCTCCTCCGCCCTCCGTTGCTGTTGGAGGGCGATTGCCTCCAACTGACCAATAGTGTCCTTCATGAGCTTCCATCTCTACACACACATAGAAGTATAACTCAAACTGCAATTCGGAGAGTGTTTTTTTTTTGGTTTAACACACAGGCTTTCGCGACCAATATCCATGAGGTTTTATTTTGGTTAGGTCGCGTAAATATAAATGTGTCGTTAAACCCGCCCTAAACGTGTCAATTCGTTACTCGTACAGCACACTGGATATGTGTCAGGCCAGTAAACCCACTATAAGATGAATGCGGCACACGTACAAGCGTTTGCAGTGAATGTTCCCGGTCCGGTTGAAAGGGATTTCATAAATAGATGTTCATGCTTTCGCTAATGTTGGAATATGCCAAGGAAATTGTAACCTCTTTTTGAAAGATGATGAATAAAATTTTTATTTTTTAAACCGTGTGTCATGTGATTGCGTTGCGCGTAAATGTTTGATTTTCCCGAGCCTTTTGCAAGCAGCGTCGATGAACATGCAGGAGATAATTTAAAAACGATGTTTTATTTTGGTGTTTAGTCATTGCCGTCCAATTGAGAAATCAATTGCTATCTAGACAAATGTGTCTTTCAACAGGAAGTTCCACCATATTGTTTCTCCTTTGGCGTTCTCTGGTCTACCACTGGTTGAGACTAGGCCCTAAAAAAATTAACCCGTAAAAACAAAGTTTTTCACTATAAATCCTTTATATGCGTGGCATCGGGGCGGCTAGAGTCCTCTCGTCCTCTGGCTTGAGATGGCTGCCACCTACGGGTCAGATGATTGTCTGCCAGCATTAAGCAATTGGTAATTAAATGTTTTTTTTCCCTAAACAGTGTAAAATTTTTCAACATTTTTTTCACGAAAATTCATTGTCACGCACAACGAGTCTGTGTGGAAAATGTCAGCTCGATTGGATCACGGGAAGTGGGTTAAAAAACGACCGAAAGATTTGCACGGTCGTAAGCAAGCAAGCACGCAAGCAAGCAAGCGAACTTAATATAAAGGATTTAAAAATATATTCGCCTGTGGAGGACGCGGGGATCTATCCCGCGACCTTTGGCATGGGAAGCGAGGGCGCTACCAACTGCGCTACTCCGCCACGGCCTGTGGAGGGGTTACGCTCTGGGCTCTTACACTCTGACGTTCAGCCAAAGCCATGAATGCGTTCTATTTGAATATATGTAAAATACAAAAATTTTGCCTAAAAAGTGTAAAATTTTGGGAATTTTTTTTTCACGACCAATAATTGTCTGGCACAACGAGTCTGTGTGGAAAATGTCAGCTCGATTGGATCACGGGAAGTGGGTTAAAAAACGACCGAAAGATTTGCACGGTCCTAAGCAAGCAAGCAAGCACGCGAACCTAATATAAAGGATTTAAAAAGGCTGCTGTTTCTGTTGTAGACCAATCAGTTTCAAAGACAATGCCGTATGATTATCAGAGCACGTTTTATACTCTTTGTTTTTTCGGTAAAGTCACGTAGCTAGAAAATAAATGAACATAAATTAAATCACGACGTTTTGGAGGCAACGCAAGCTTCCGTCTTCAGGTGGAACCGTCACAGCAAAATTACTGTATCAAGTGAAGAGAGTTCTGAGAGACACGAGACTATATATAGAGCGTGTTGTGTTTGCATGTTCACAAGTACTGTGTGGTTAATGCAGACTTGATTCCTGGCAACAGGTTTCTATTTGGCGTTTGAACACCTTAACACCTATTCTTGGTTCTTTCGGTAAAGTCACGTAGAAGGGAAATAATAAAATAATACAAATATAAAACAATACAATTCTCACGACGTTTCGACTGCAACACAAGCAATCATCATCAGGTGTTAAATCCACAGCAAGAATTTTTTTTCAAATTTTCTTGCTGTGGATTTCACACCTGATGATGATTGCTTGTGTTGCAGTCGAAACGTGATAATTTTTATTGTTTTATATTTTTATTATTTTATTATTTTCCTTCTACGTGACTTTACCGAAAGAACCAAGAATATGAATCCCTGCAGTCACGAAAGCTTTAAATCGAAACCTTAACACCTGTTTTATTGCCAGAAAGGGTCAAACCGATTCTTATTTTTTCAGATCATATATTCACCTACAAAGGGATGCTGTTTGTGCAGCAGCCGATCATTAAACTGTGTTCTAAGTGGTTTGCCATTTGTTGAGTCCTGCCAGCTGATGCTCAGTTTTGGTCTCATTCAGAATCTCTATTTAGACTTCAGAATCTTCATTTAGACTGCAGAAATGTATTTAGACTGGAATAATCTCTATTTAGACTTCAGAATCTCTATTTAGACTTCATAATCTTCATTTAGACTGCAGAAATTTACTTAGACTGGAATAATCTTTATTTAGACTTCTGAATATTTATTTAGACTTCTGAATATTTATTTAGACTTCAGAATCTTTATTTAGACTGGAATAATCTTTATTTAGACTTCAGAATCTTTATTTAGACTGGAAGAATCTTTATTTAGACTTTAGAATATTTATTTAGACTTCAGAATCTTTATTTAGACTGCAATAATCTTTATTTAGACTGCGGAATCTTTATTTAGACTGGAGGAATCCGATGAGCTACACAGCAATTGTTTTCACGTCCAGTAGTTGCGGGTCGGAAAATGTCAATTACAAAACAATACACAAACACGATATGAGTGCAAAGTGTGGGAAAGGTAAAGAAATCACTCAAGAAAGTGGCTTGTCACGTGGGCATTTATAGCAGCCAAATGATCTAAAATAATTTTAAAAGCAACTTTAACGTCCGATGATGCTGGATGTAATTACCGGCGAAACGTTTGACTACTCAAATTGTAAACATTGTGGATTTACTCTCCAACACACCGGTGGGCTCAAGTAGTATAGTACACTACACTATACACTACATTACACACCACAGTGACACATCACTCACCAATTGGCTGCGTCGGGTGGTGGAGGGTTACGACACAACATTTATACTTACGCGATCTAACCCAAAAAACTTTCATACGCTTAGGTTTTGTCGATAAAGTCAGGTAGGTAAAAAATAATAGAAATCAAAAAATATAATCCAGCAGTGGAATTGCTGAACCAGCGACCCAAGTAGAAAGCGAGGCATCAAGTCTGCAAAAGCCACACACACAGACGCGAATCGTGGTCAAACGTGCTCTCATATACAGCTAGTCCCCGACTTACGATATTTCGATCTTACGATGGCGATTTGACAAGATTCTAAAATATTTTACATTTCGTGCGGCAGGCAAAAAACGCAGCAGCATGTACTGAACGCATCTCCCGCCTTGTGTGGTGATGCCTTGGATTTTCTGTTTGCGCATAGTCACTTTAAGATGTTTTCTTGTTCAAGTTTTAGTTTTTTGTTTGTTGCGGTTGCACCCGATTCAAGAGCCGAATGGCTCACAGGGCTACACCTAATAAATGAACTTTGAACTTTGCCTCCCACTCTCACCAGCGGTCGACGGAGTTAAGTTGTCACGGTATTAGCGCGTGTATTTTTTTCTGTGTTTTTTGTTTTTCAAAACCCAATTTTAGTGGAAATTAAGCATTTATTGTGATTAATAAATACATACAGTATATAGTTTATACAGTACGGTACTGTAAATTGCTCTGTTTTGCTAAATTATCACCATTCTTTAAGACTCCTGGGTAGGCTAGGCCATCTTCAACTTACGATATTTTCGACTTACGATATTTTCGACTTACGATATTTTCGACTTACGATGAGGTCGTCGTAACGCATCTCCATCGTAAGTCGGGGACTACCTGTAATTATACACGGACGTGACGTCGTTGCTCGCGTGACGTCACCTCAATGTTTTTAACGATGGCGTCACGGGAGACTGTAACGCCATTTTGTTGGTGAATGTGGCGGCAACGTCATTTCATTGTTGGGGGGGGGGGGGGGGGGTGACATGACGTCACATTTCGTGCGGCCTGCTTACGTCTATGAACACAAGTTATGCTAAAGTAATGCCGCACGTGCATTTAAATTGATAACAAAACAACACATTTTGTCTAATGTAGTCCTCGCTGTGGGTGCATAAATTATGTCACAATCTGGGGGCGTTCGCTAAGTGAGTGAGGCCACTCTTTACGCGTGGTTACGATTGAGTTTTTATTTTTTCTCGGGGGTCGCCGTGAGAGGACGCCGTCGCCTGGATTTCGCCGCGGGAAGCCTAGACGAGGCCGCCGGCCGGTGAGATCCGTGGAAGATGCCCGAGATAAAAGTGACTCCGCTTGGTGAGTGAAGCAATGGGAGAGATGAGTGCGGCTGTTAATCCACTGCTGGATGAGGGCAATCGGCGTGGGACGCATCTATACATACTGAGAGTACTGTACAACTATGAATATTGCTGAATGGCCCTCGTGCAGTGAATGGTCACCATCCTATCTCTGTTCATGCTGCATGCACGTTGGTTGAACTTCTTTCGCAGCGTACGTAGCCAACCGTGTTAATCTGAGGCAGAGGTCGCAACCGGGTACCCGATACCCGTACCCTACCCGATACCCGGCTACCCGTACCCGGCCGGGTACGGGTACGGGTAGGCCGTGAGTCACTGGTGAGTCACCGTTTGTCACTCATTTCCCAACGTCTTGTCTCTTCTCACAATTCAAGTTCCTAGAATCAACCCACCCGCGCCTGCAAACATGGCTTCATCCCAGAGGTCGCAATCAGGTACCCGATACCCGTACCCTACCCGTACCCCGCTGGGTACGGGTAGGGTACGGGTACGGCCGGATACGGGTACCCGTTTGCGACCCTGGGGCCGCCGGGTACGGGTAAGGAATCAAAACCCGTTTGCGACCTCTGATCTGAGGTGTGGGGGGGAGGAACACGACAACAATCTAAACGCAAAAAGCTCAACTCTGCCTCCTGAGTTGTCGCGTGCCTGACCATTTTCGGTCGCACCCCGGGAGATTCTGGTCCCAAGACTCGGGTTCATTTCAGCCAGAGATGCCCGGGGCTGAGCTCCGGAAAATGCGTCTTTCCCGCTTGGTCTGGAGGTTGGGAAGGTGTTTGGGGGAAGGGGGTCTTGGAAATATTCCTGGAGAAATGAAGCCGTGTGAAGATGTGTATTACTGGTAGGAACCTCCTGGTTACACCAGTCCACAGGGGATTATTGTGTCCGTCCGTCGTGCAGGGGGGGGGGGCTGGGTGGGGAGGGAAGGGCTGGGTGGGGTGGGGAGGGGCTGGGTAGGGAGGGGCTGGTCACCCCGTGGTGCCCTTATAAAACTCAACGTTTAACCTACTCACGCCGGCTTGTGCCCGCCCTCACAGTCGGGCATATTTGCGGAATACACCACGCCGCCGTTGACCCTGGCCATTGACCGAGCAACCCAACGTTCCTACCAGCTCCCTCCGCAGGAATGTGTTTATACTGGAGGAATCCGATGGGCTATAAAGCTCTTTCTTTTTTCCACAGATGCCCAGTCGGGGGCTTCTGGGCCAATTGACGGACACTCCATCACGGGGTGCGTCTCCGCTGGCCCTGTGTGACTGTGCCCTCGTTGTTATATCATCCCCCCCCGGCAGGAGCCGGGCAAGATGTGGGAAGGAGCTGCATTCTCGTCTCCATCAGGGGCAAGAACATCATGCTCGACTGCGGGATGCACATGGGCTTCAACGACGACGTAACGACACCAGGGATAGCACTCATTTTTACCCACGATAGTAGTAAATATATTAATGTGTCGATAACGCACGCCCGCCACCACTTGACACAGCCAATTAGTGGGGTTTGTCGACACAAACGTTCCAAGTCAGGTACTGTTTCAGCACACCACCCGGATGAGTGTTGGAGAGTAAACCCACTACAACATTTACGTTTCGCCGGTAATTACAACAACCAGCATCATCAGGCGACAGCCAGAGTTGTGGAGGAATCCTGCTCCTGTGTTTTAAATGGACGGCGGATAGATGTGACGTCGACATCCTGTGATCCAATCAGGTGCCAAGACCAGAGGTGGAGGGGAGGGGGGAGTTAATGTATCCATATAAATGGTAATTATCTATTTTTGGTGGGGTTATTCACAGTTACATAGGCTTGTTTTTACATTTGTTTGTTATTTACACCCTCTCACCTGGATTTTCTATCGAGATGGTGCTATTGGCGTCACGGCACGAGACAAAGTACAGGTTTCCCCTCGATTTAAAGCTTTCGTGACTGCGGGGATTCATCTTCTTGGTTCTTTCGGTAAAGTCACGTAGAAGGGAAATAATAAAATAATAAAATAAAACATAATAAAATAATTCTCACTTCGTTTCGGCCACAACGCAAGCAGCCGTCCTCAGGTGACTTCAGTAAGCCCGTCATTCAGACGCTGTCTCCCCGACAGACCTGGTCTTGTTGTGGCCGAAACGTCGTAAGATTTATTTTATAATGTTTTATTATTTTATTATTTCCCTTCTACGTGACTTTACTGAAAGAACCAAGAAGATGAAGAGGTTTCCCCTCGCTTTATGCGTGTTCGGTGTGTGCGCTATTCCACGCCGTATACGCAGCTAACCCCTTTTTCTACACAATTCACTGTGTGCGGTTTGACTTCACTCGCACGCGGCTATGGCGGTCAGACGTGGGGAAACATCGTGTGGCCTTTTTTGGAACGCATCTGCCTACAGATAGCTTGCAGGGCAGTGCAGCCCTTTGTATTCGGGAACTTTTCGACCGAAGCGGATAGCACAGACATACCTCTGAGATCCCTACGTACAAGTGTCCTGGGATCCGCATACAGTAGCGGTCAGCACTTTGCCACCGACTCTCCTGGAATATTGTTTATTGAGGTGGTCAGATTGCTCTGACCACGGTGGCTAGGAGATGATAACTACCTCGCCTGGGATGCAGGAGGTCGTGGGTTCGATCCAGACCTTCAAAGCCTGTATACGCATATCTCTCTCCCCACGGTCGCGTGTATTTTTCTCCAGGGACCTCAGGTTTTTCCCTCCACATTCATTAAACGCCCGTTTTAGAGTGTTTGGCCGGTTTACATTTCCACGCGATGAGCCAATTTGTTGAGCTATCATTTGTGGCCAGGTCGCTTTTAAAAATAAGCTACATCGCTCAGTGGGGCCCTTACCTGTTAAAATAGAAAAATGGTTTCATTAGCTCAGATTGCAGACAGCCGCGCCAGCATCAGCACCACTCAGAGTCTATGTTTGAATCTGGGTCTCAGCCTCCCAAACCGTGATTAATACCGGTTCTAAAGTGTAGCAAGTTTTTTAGGTCTCAGCGCTGGCTACCAATGAATGGTTCCACAAAAATAAAATATAAATTTGACTTTTTTTTACCTAATTTGAATACAGTGAACATTTTATCTAGTAAAATTTGTATTGCATCTAAATGTGACATCTCAAGACAAAATATGAATCAAAATGCCATCATTTAAACATTTTGTTTTGATTGACATGGCAACAAACACTTGTTGCTGGGTATACGAAAGCTGTTGGCTATCAACAACAAGGCAACTCCTATGACTAATTGGGAATGGGACGCAAGCGTAGGATTGATCACCCTGTCGCTGGCCGCCTTTGGGGAGGGTGTATAGTGTGAAAGGCCGAAACACCCTAGGAACCAAAGGTTCACTACTGACGATGCGCTCCCCAAATTTCACCAGGCTCACTGTTCATGAACTCTTGGAAGTGCTTGCACAAAGGATAGTAACATCTCATCCTGTGTTCTTGGAATCTGTGTGGATGAAGGGGCTTACTGAAGTAACCTCAGATGTACTCCTGTCATGTGATCTTCCAAGGAGCCGTTCTGACACAGTGTGATGTACGAACTGCAAAGTTTTCATTTTCCACAAATCATAAATATTGTCTTAAGACACACGAATCACATGTGACAAATGGAGGAGTCGTCGTATGCCCCCTGGACCTTTGTCACTGACACGGCACGTCGTGAGTGAACGGCTCGACGTGGTGAGTAACTTCCCCCTGCCCGTGTCTGCCGTGCCTCCGTGTCGATCGCGTGCAGCGAAGGTTCCCCGACTTCTCGTACATCACGCAGAACGGGCGGCTTACGGATTTCCTCGACTGCGTCATCATCAGGTAGTGCCGGTGACCTGGGCCACCACACTTTCGCCGTCACTGTTTGCGGTAAAAGCGTGGCGAACCGGAGGTCCTGCTGCTGCTGCTACTGGTGGTAGTGGTGTTCGGTGGTTGCGGTGGTGATGACGGTTGTGGTGGTGATGATCGCATTGGTTATGATGGTAATGATCACGGTTGTGGTGGTGGCAAAGTTGCATTCATTACATTATGTTACCCGCATGGCCAGCGACCACATGCCCAAGCAGTTTCTGTTTGGCCTGATATGAGGGGCTTTAATTGGTGCAGCACGGGCTAGATCGGAGGTGGGTTGATGCTAACGGTACCTGTGATGGTGGTGATTCCGATGGTTGTAGCCCTGGTTATGGTTGTATCGCTGCTATTGCGGCTGCTGCTTGAGTTAATGAGTTAATGATGACGTCACCCTGCTGCTGCTCTATATAAGAACGGGAGACACAGCAGAGCCTCACCATTCTGGCGAATTGCCCGATGATGCTGGATGCAATTACGTCGTACTCAAATTGTAAATGTTGTGGTTTCATGCTTCAACACACCGGTGGGCTAAAGCAGCGAACTACTTGTCTTTTGTCAACGTGACACTTTTTTACTGATTGGCCGTGTCGGGTGGTGGAGGGTTACGACACATTTATAAATAACGCGATCTAAGCCCAAAAACGTTGATTATGCTGCTTTTGAGTTGTTGCTGCCGCTGCGATTGCTCGCGCTGCTGCTTCTGCCGCCGCCGTTTTCGTTGTTGCTTCTATTGCTGCTGTCCGTGACGCCGCTGCCACTGACGTATTTGATGATTTCGATGATGTTGCTGCCGCTGCTACCGCTGCTCTTTATGTTGCTGCCGTCTGCTGTTTACTTTGATGTTGCTCATTCATTCGCTTGTTGTTCTGCTGCTACTGCTGCTTTTACACTGCCGCTGTTGTTCATACTGCTGCTACGTGTCGCGGATGCTGCCGGTACTGACAAGTTTGCGCCCCCACCGTCTGCACCCAGCCACTTCCACCTGGACCACTGCGGTGCCCTGCCGTACATGTCGGAGATGGTAGGCTACGACGGGCCCATCTACATGACCCACCCGACCAAGGCCATCTGCCCCATCCTGCTGGAGGACTATCGCAAGATCACGGTGGACAAGAAGGGCGAGACCAACTTCTTCACCTCGCAGATGATCAAGGACTGCATGAAGAAGGTGGTAGCCGTCAACCTTCACCAGAGCGTGCAGGTGAGCAGGCACACACGCACGCCGCTGTCTGTCCATCCATCCATCCATCTGTCCTTCCATCCATCTGTCCATCCATTCATCTGTCCATTCATCTGTCCATCCATCCATTCATCTGTCTATCCATCTGTCCTTCCATCCATCTGTCCAGCCATTCATCTGTCCTTCCATCCATTTGTCCATCCATTCATCTGTCCTTCCATCCATCTGTCCATCTATTCATCTGTCCATCCATCCATCTGTCCATCTATTCATCTGTCCTTCCAACCATCTGTCCATCCATTTATCTGTCCATTCATCTGTCCATCCATCCATTCATCTGTCTATCCATCTGTCCTTCCATCCATCTGTCCATCCATTCATCTGTCCTTCCATCCATCTGTCCATCTATTCATCTGTCCTTCCATCTATCTGTCCATCCATTCATCTGTCCATTCATCTGTCCATCCATCCATTCATCTGTCCTTCCATCCATCTGTCCATCCATTCATCTGTCCATTCATCTGTCCTTCCATCCATCTGTCCATCCATTCATCTGTCCATTCATCTGTCCATCCATCCATTCATCTGTCCTTCCATCCATCTGTCCATCCATTCATCTGTCCTTTCATCTGTCCTTTTATCTATCAACCCGTGAATTAATTAGTCTATTTTTCTGTATGTCCATTCGTGTCCATTCGTTCGTCCGTCCGTTTGTCCAACAGTCCTTCCTTCCGTTCGTCAGTGAGCTGGAGATCAAGGCGTGCTACGCGGTGTGTGTTGGGGTGTGAGTGTATGGTGAGTGTTTGATGAGAGGTGAGTGTGTCGGGGTGTGTGTAGTGAGGGTGTGGTGAGTTTGTGGTGAGTGAATCATGCTGTATAGCCTCACCAGGTGAATAACGAGCTGGAGATCAAGGCGTGCTACGCTGTGTGTGTGGTGAGTGAGCGGTGAGTGTGTGGTGAGTGTGTGGTGAGTGAGCGGTGAGTGTGTGGTGCGTGTGTGGTGAGTGAGCGGTGAGTGTGTGGTGAGTGAATCACGCTGCGTGTTCTCGCCAGGTGGGTGACGAGCTGGAGATCAAGACGTACTATGCTGTGTGTGTGGTGAGTGAGCGGTGAGTGTGTGGTGAGTGAGCGGTGAGTGTGTGGTGAGTGTGTGATAAGTGTGTGGGGAGTGAGCGGTGAGTGTGCGGTGAGTGTGCGGTGAGTGAATCGTGCTGTGTATATCCTCGCTAGGTGGATGACGAGCTGGAGATCAAGGCGTACTACGCTGAGTGTGTGGTGAGTGTGTGTGTGGTGAGTGTGTGTGTGGTGAGTGTGTGTGGTGAGTGTGTGGTGAGTGAGCGGTGAGTGTGTGGTGAGTGAATCGTGCTGTGTATATCCTCGCTAGGTGGATGACGAGCTGGAGATCAAGGCGTACTACGCTGAGTGTGTGGTGAGTGTGTGTGTGGTGAGTGTGTGTGTGGTGAGTGTGTGTGGTGAGTGTGTGGTGAGTGAGCGGTGAGTGTGTGGTGAGTGAATCGTGCTGTGTATATCCTCGCTAGGTGGATGACGAGCTGGAGATCAAGGCGTACTATGCTGTGTGTGTGGTGAGTGAGCGATGAGTGTGTGGTGAGTGTGTGGTGAGTGAGCGGTGAGTGTGTGGTGAGTGTGTGGGGAGTGAGCGGTGAGTGTGCGGTGAGTGAATCGTGTTGTGTATATCCTCGCTAGGTGGATGACGAGCTGGAGATCAAGGCATACTATGCTGTGTGTGTGGTGAGTGAGCGGTGAGTGTGTGGTGAGTGTGTGTGATAAGTGTGTGGGGAGTGAGCGGTGAGTGTGTGGTGAGTGAATCGTGTTGTGTATATCCTCGCTAGGTGGATGACGAGCTGGAGATCAAGGCGTACTATGCTGTGTGTGTGGTGAGTGAGCGGTGAGTGTGTGGTGAGTGTGTGGTGAGTGTGTGGGGAGTGAGCGGTGAGTGTGTGGTGAGTGTGTGGTGAGTGAGCGGTGAGTGTGTGGTGAGTGAATCATGCTGTGTATATCCTCGCTAGGTGGATGACGAGCTGGAGATCAAGGCGTACTATGCTGTGTGTGTGGTGAGTGAGCGGTGAGTGTGTGGTGAGTGTGTGGGGAGTGAGCGGTGAGTGTGTGGTGAGTGAGCGGTGAGTGTGTGGTGAGTGAATCATGCTGTGTATATCCTCGCTAGGTGGATGACGAGCTGGAGATCAAGGCGTACTACGCTGGACACGTCCTGGGAGCCGCCATGTTTGAGATGCGCGTGGGACCCGAGTCGGTCGTCTACACGGTGCGTGACGTCGTAATGGCCGTGTCGGAGATTGAAAACTCACTTTTACAAAAATTATTTGACCAGGTAAGGCCCCACTGAGATTTTTTATAGCTCTTTTCAGAAGCGACCTGGCCACAAATGATAGCTCAACGAAGTGGGCGTATCATCGTGTGGAAATTTATAGCAGCAAAATACTGTAAACGCTTGCAAACCTTGGTTCAAGAACTGGTGTCTTTTCTCTTGAGGAAGATTCCTAATGGCCATGCCATTGACGCAACATCATTGAAAATCTAGTTTCAAAGTCTCAGACACGATTTACTAATGGCAATGTCAGGGACACTGTTTAATACCTCGCCTGGTATGCAGGAGATCTTGGATTTGATCCATACCCTGACACCTGTGTATTTTGGGTTTGCGTGTTCTCCCCGTGGTCACGTGGATTTTTCTCCGGGTCCTCCCGTTTTTCCCTCCACATCTAGATTCAAGATGCGTTTAGAGTATTTGGCTGCTATACATTTCCACACGATGATAAGCCACTTTGTTGAGCTATCGTTTGTGACCAAGTCACTTCTGAAAAAGGCTCTACATCTCAGTTGGCCTTACCTGGTAAATTTTTTAAAAAGTTTAGTTTACTTTAGCAGTTCCAAGCTCCTGGGTTTGAGTCCTGGAGCTGGCTGTGTCTCAGATTTCCTCGCTGAATAAAAGGCAGTGATATCATTATTAAAGCAGCCTTCTACACCCCCTGCAAAGAGAGTGTGTGTTTGGGGGGAGTGGTGGGTGTAGTGGTTAGCGCTACGCTGAGCTACGAACCCGGAAACCCGAGTTCGATTCCTGCTCACGGCTACCAACACCAGTGACGATTATCTGAACCGGTCCTGGGCCTCTCCTAGGTCGACTCAGCCTCAAACGAGTACCTGGTGCGTTGTGTAAACATCGTCACTGGGGAGACAAAGGCAGCCGGGCGTGGTGCTGGCCACCCGCCCCCGCGTGTGCCGTGCCGGCCTTCATAGGTGTTCGCTAACAGCACTTGACCCAAAAATTGTTAAGCCTATATGGGGGTTCGTTGTCTTTCTTTTTGTTCCGTGTGTTTTTGCAGGGAGACTATAACATGACTCCAGACCGGCATCTCGGGTACGACGGCGCACACTCTTGTTAAATTAACTTAAGTCGATAGAAGTCCATGTGTAGCGGCGTGGAATCGTAAGCTATGGAATGGAGAGGGAGGGGTTGTGCAGTGTAGCGGTTGGCGCGGCTGCGCTACGAACCCGGCGACCCGAGTTCGATTCCCGCTCACGGCCACCAACACCGGCGACGACAACAACAACCGCTATTCGCCACTAAGTGGCGGTGACGTCACCACGGCGTTCGTGCCAGGCCAAGTGCACGTTAAAGCCACGTGAAGCGTCGACCCAGCAGGTGCCATGCAGTTGACTGGCCGAGACGAGTCGCCGATGCACCGCCTGTGACCCCCACTGTGCGAACAAAGACTGCGTCACGCGCGTTCAGATGCGCTGCTTCCGTGGCCGTCTGGAACGCTCTTCCTTTCTGATATTACAAAGCCACTGGGGAGCTACGCAGCACCGCGGTCAAGTAACCGAACCGGTTCTGGGCCTCCCCTACGTCGACTCGGCCTTGAGGGTGTTACCTGGTGCGGTGAGAAAACATCGCGACTGGGGAGACAAAGGGAGTTTGGCGTGGTGTTGGCCGCCCGCCGCTTCGCGTACCGTTTCCACGCTTCATGGGTGTGGTGCTCGCTGAAAGCGGTTGCCCCAACGGGCTGGTTAAGGTTATACGGGGATCTTTGTCTTGTACACCCGAGTGTGCGTGCGTCTGTGCGTCGGTTTAACACGTAGGCTTCCGCATCTGTGCGTGTGCGTGCGTGTCTGTGCGTGCGTGTCTGTGCGTGCGTGTCTGTGCGTGCGTGTCTGTGCGTGCGTGTCTGTGCGTGCGTGTCTGTGCGTGCGTGTCTGTGCGTGTCTGTGCGTGCGTGCGTGCGTGTCTGTGCGTGCGTGTCTGTGCGTGCGTGTCTGTGCATGCGTGTCTGCGTGCGTGTCTGTGCGTGCGTGCGTGCGTGTGCGTGCGTGTGCAGCGCGGCGTGGATCGACCGCTGCCGCCCGGACCTGCTCATCAGTGAGTCGACGTACGCCACCACCATCCGCGACTCCAAGCGCTGCCGCGAGAGAGACTTCCTCAAGAAAGTGCACGACACCGTGGAGAAGGGCGGCAAGGTCTGCGCCACAGGCAGGGGCAACGGGGGAGGGAGTGAGGGGCAGGGGGTAGAGATAGGGGGCAGGGGGTAGAGATGGGGGCAGGGGGTAGAGATGGGGGCAGGGGGTAGAGATGGGGGCAGGGGGTAGAGATAGGGGGCAGGGGGTAGAGATGGGGGCCATTTATTGCACACACACACACGTGCACACACACACACAGATGCACAAAGACATATCCCCCGTGTAGCCTTAACAGACTGTTGGGGCAAGTGCTGTTAGTGAGCACCCATGAAGGCCGGCATGGTGCACGAGGGGGTGGGTGGCCAGCACCGTGCCCAGCTGCCTTTGTCTCCCAAGTCGCGATGTTTACACACCGCACCAGGTACTCATTTGAGGCTGAGTCAACCTAAAGGAGGCTCAGGACCGGTTCAGATAATCGTCACCGGTGTTGGCCGTAAGCGGGAATCGAACTCGGGGGCCGCCGGGTTCGTAGCGCAGCGCTAAACCACCGCTCCCCACGCACAGACACGCACAGACACGCACAGACACGCACAGACACGCACAGACACGCACAGACACGCACAGACACGCACAGACACGCACAGACACGCACAGACACGCACAGACACACACACACTCTGCCACGCTTGTTCGGCGTAGTTGTGACCACTCGGTGATTGGCTCGGGCGGTGCTCCGTAGCAGTTTGCTGTGTGTGCCCTCCGTGTGTGCCCTCCGTGTGTGCCCTCCGTGTATGACCTCCGTGTGTGTCCTCCGTGTGGCGGGGTAGGTGCTGATTCCGGTGTTTGCTCTCGGCAGAGCTCAGGAGCTGTGCATCCTGCTGGAGACGTTCTGGTGAGAGGCTCTGTTCGAACCGCGTCACACCATCGCAACATAATGCAATCACAACATGACACAATCACAACATCACACAATCACACCATCGCAACATCATGCAATCACAACATGACACAATCACACCATCACACAATCACACCATCACACAATCACACCATCGCAACATCATGCAATCACAACATGACACAATCACACCATCACACAATCACACCATCGCAACATCATGCAATGACAACATGACACAATCACACCATCACACAATCACACCATCACACAATCACACCATCGCAACATCATGCAATGACAACATGACACAATCACAACATGACACAATCACACCATCGCAACATCACGCAATCACAACATGACACAATCACACCATCACACAATCACACCATCGCAACATCATGCAATGACAACATGACACAATCACAACATGACACAATCACACCATCGCAACATCACGCAATCACAACATCACACAATCACACCATCGCAACATCATGCAATGACAACATGACACAATCACACCATCGCACAATCACACCATCGCAACATCATGCAATGACAACATCACGCAATCACAACATGACACAATCACACCATCATCACGCAATCACAACATGACACAATCACACCATCACACAATCACCATTGCACCAATACACGGTAACATCATCCTAACACACAGCGCATCGCACCATCACACCAACACACAGCACATTGCACCAATACACGGGATGCTCCACACGCTTCAAGGCTTATGATTGGAGGTAGTGTGGTAAAACGAAAACGCATTGCTTTTGGATGAATATTTGAGCGCACTGTGAAACTCTGCGGGCTTAATGTTGTAGGGCTTATGAAGAGGAGGTACGTACGTCAAATGGTTGAGTGAGCGCATCGGTTAAAGGCGCTATATAATAGAATACAAGCAGTCCCCGGGTTTAGGAAGACACGGCTAACGGAAATCCGACTTTACGGAAATGTTCCCATAGATCGTGTAAAAGAACAATGTTAGCGTTGGTGCCGTGAGCGCAAGTAGTGCAGCGCGGTGAGGCTGCGGATTAATACAGCGGAGCGAGGCGTAAGGCGGTTGCCTCCGCGCGTTCCCCAATGAGTGGCCCAGTTATATTGTTACCCTGAGTCGACTCTACCCGCCACACCGTCTCGTTCCCTTTCGTAGCGTTACGTCATTGCTTCGTGGTATTCATTAACGATTGGACACGGTACAGTCTATGTTCCCTTAGTTGAATTATGGGTAGTGTTGCGGTATAAATGGGGAGCGTGCGCACGGCGATACGATGCGCGTAGCGATGGAAAACGGACGACGGCGCGATGTGGCACCGAGAGAAAACGGCAGGGGAGGCACAAGCTATTCCCCGATACGGGATTTTGTCGTTGATTTTGGGGGGAAATCGTTCAGTTTGCGACACGCGAAAAACTCTGGTTACGGATATTTCTCGGGAACCTAACCCTTCCGTAAACCCGGGGGACTGCCTGTAGGGTGACGAGTTATTAATATTCAATGCGCGAGTGATGTTCATATTTGTGCTGTGGGACGGCGTATCGGATTAGTGTCACGCACCGTGGAACGGCGCAACGTCAATGCAATTCATAATTAACATCTTATCGTCATCATCTTAAACAAATGTGCGACGTAGCTGCTTTTGGTTAAGCATCCCAATGTTTTATAGGATTAGCTGAAAATTACTCAATTGGGATCGCACACACGCACACACACAGCGGCAGCGTCGCCATCTAGCGCAAACAATTGACAAGACCCTCCTGAAAGCGAGTCTTGAGGGTTTGCTGGGTAAAAAAGCGTAGTAGTTATAATCAGAATTATTATTGCTGATAATAACAATTGGTGTTTCTAGCACGGTTGGCTATGTAAGGTCTATGTGTGAGTCTCTGGGTCTCTACATGGAGTCTGTGGGTGTCTGTGAATCAATGGGTCTCTGTAAATCTGTGGTTTCTATGTGAATCTGTGGGTCTCTGTGTGAATCTGTGGATCTCTGTGTGAGTAGGGTCTCTATGTGAATCTGTGGGTCTCTATGTGAGTCTATGGGTCTCTATGTGAGGAGTCTATGGGTCTCTGTGTACATCTATGGATCTCTGTGTGAGTAGGGTCTCTATGTGAATATGTGGGTCTCTATGTGAATCTATGGGTCTCTTTGTGAGGAGTCTATGGGTCTCTGTGTGAATCTCTGGATCTCTGTGTGAGTATGGGTCTCTATATGAATCTATGGGTCTCTGTGTGAATCTGTGGGTCTCTATGTGAATCTGTGGGTCTCTGTGTGAATCTGTGGGTCTCTATGTGAATCTGTGGGTCTCTATGTGAATCTATGGGTCTCTGTGTGAATCTGTGGGTCTCTGTGTGAATCTGTGGATCTCTGTGTGAGTAGGGTCTCTATGTGAATCTGTGGGTCTCTGTGTGAATCTGTGGGTCTCTATGTGAGTGGGTTTCTGTGTGAATCTATGTATCTCTGTGTGAGTATGGGTCTCTATGTGAATCTATGGGTCTCTATATGAATCTATGGGTCTCTGTGTGAATCTGTGGGTCTCTATGTGAATCTATGGGTCTCTCCGTGTGACTCTTTGGGTCTCTGCGTGAGTCATCCGTGAAATGCTCTGACCTCCCCCATCCCCCAACCGCACGGGCGCAGGGAGCGCATGAACCTCAAGGCGCCCATTTACTTCTCGACGGGCCTCACCGAGAAGGCCAACCACTACTACAAGCTCTTCATCACCTGGACCAACCAGAAGATCCGCAAGACCTTTGTGCAGCGCAACATGTTCGAGTTCAAGCACATCAAGGCCTTCGACCGCTCCTACGCCGACAACCCAGGCCCCATGGTGAGGGGCGAAGGGCGGAGGTGGGGGACCGCCAGGAAGGGGTTGAGGGTGCTGCGGTGGCTAGGAGATGTTAACTACCTCGCCTGGTATGCTGGCGGACGTGGGTTCGATCCCGACCCTGACGCCTGCTGCTGTATATTTCGAGTTTGCGTGTCTCTCTCTCTCCCCGCGGAGATGTTGACTACCTCGCCTGGTATGCTGGTGAACGTTGGTTCGATCCCGACCCTGCCGCCTGCTGCTGTATATTTTGAGTTTGCGTGTCTCTCTCTCCCCGCGGAGATGTTGACTATCTCGCATGGTATACAGGAGGTCGTGGGTTCGATCCCGACCCTGACGCCTGCTGCTGTATATTTTGAGTTTGCGTGTCTCTCCCCGTGGTCACGTGGATTTCTCTCTGGGTCCTCCGTTTTTTTTCCCTCCACGTTTAGAATCAGCATCACACATTTTTAGAGTATTTGGCTGCTGCTATAAATGTCCACGTGATGATGAGAAGCCACTTCGTTGAGCTATCATTTGTGATTGCCAGGGCGCTTCTGAAAAATATTTACATAGCTCGGTGGGCCTTACCGAGTAAAATAAAAATAGGTTAATTTAGTTTAGCGGTTCCTCGGCACGCTGCGGGTTCTTCCCATGTGGGATCTCTCCGGCTCAGTTCCTGTCAACCCCTTACCAGTGCCCTACCTTCTCACAGACCAATTCAGACCTTATTGGTCGCCCCGTGCCCTTATAAAGCTCAACGTTCATCCTACAAAGTCCCATCACAAGGAGAGAAACACAAACAAATAGACAATGTTGTTGTTGTTGCCCGTATTGAAACGGCTGTTCGCCGTATGGACCTGGAAACTAAACATTGGTTGTGACAGGTACGCAGTTTGAATCCGCGCTCGGGAGAGATGCCAGCGGTTCAGTGATCGATCACGGCTGTCTGTGGTGATCGGCTATTGGTCGCCGTGCCTATCCACCGATGTCCACCCTCCACCTCCCCCCACCACCCCCCACCACCCCCCACGACCACCTCCCCCCCCTCACCCCCCCTCACCCCGTGTCGCAGGTCGTGTTCGCGACACCCGGCATGCTGCACGCGGGCCAGTCGCTGCACATCTTCAAGAAGTGGGCGGGCAGCGAGAAGAACATGGTGAGGGGGTGGCGGAGAGGTGCTGGAGCAGGAGGAGGGGCAGACCGCCGCCGTCGTCATTGTCGTCATTATGGTCGTCATCGTCATCATCGTCGTCATCGTCATCATCATCGTCATCATCGTCATCATCGTCGTCATCTACATCGTCGTCATCATAGTCGTCATCGTCATCATAGTCGTCATCGTCGTCATCGTCGTCATCGTCATCATCGTCGTCATCTACATCGTCGTCATCATCGTCGTCATCATCGTCGTCATCGTCGTCATCTACATCGTCGTCATCATCGTTGTCATCATCGTCGTCATCATTGTCGTCATCGTCATCGTCGTCATCGTCATCATCGTCGTCATCTACATCGTCGTCATCATCGTCATCATCATCGTCGTCATCTACATCGTCGTCATCATCGTTGTCATCATCGTCGTTATCATTGTCGTCATCGTCATCGTCGTCATCGTCATCATCGTCGTCATCTACATCGTCGTCATCATCGTCATCATCATCTTCGTCATCGTCGTCATCTACATCGTCGTCATCATCGTTGTCATCATCGTCGTCGCCGTACTTAGTGTCGGCATCACGGCTGTCGTCACTTACGATACGGTCATCATCGTCATCATCGTCGCCATAATCGTCCGTGTCACTGTCATCGTTGGCTTCGTCGTCGTTGTCACCACCACCATCACCACCACCATCACCACCACCGTCACCACCACCGTCACCACCACCGTCACCACCATCACCACCATCACCACCACCGTCACCACCACCGTCACCACCACCTTCACCACCACCACCTTCACCACCACCACCATCACCACCACCATCACCACCACCACCACCTTCACCATCACCACCACCGTCACCACCACCATCACCACCACCGTCACCACCACCTTCACCACCACCACCACCTTCACCACCACCACCACCATCACCACCACCGTCACCACCACCTTCACCACCACCACCATCACCATCACCACCACCATCACCACCACCGTCACCACCACCGTCACCACCACCACCATCACCACCACTACCACCATCACCACCATCAGCACCATCACCACCACCATCACCACCACCATCACCACCACCATCACCATCGTCACCACCACCGTCACCACCACCGTCACCACCACCGTCACCACCACCACCGTCACCACCACCGTCACCACCACCGTCACCACCACCGTCACCACCACCGTCACCACCACCGTCACCACCACCGTCACCACCACCGTCACCACCACCACCACCGTCACCACCACCGGTCACCACCACCGTCACCACCATCACCATCACCACCACCACCACCATCACCACCGTCACCACCACCGTCACCACCACCACCGTCACCACCACCGTCACCACCACCACCGTCACCACCACCGTCACCACCACCATCACCACCACCGTCACCACCACCGGTCACCACCACCGTCACCACCACCACCATCACCACCACCACCATCACCACCATCACCACCATCACCACCACCGTCTTCTTCATTGGCACCACCAGCCACCGTCATCGTCACCCAGCCGAACCAGAATCTTGATTGATCCTGGAGGAATGCGATGAGCTACACAGATATTTTTCACAGGTGTCCAGTAGGGGCGGCTCAGAAAGTCACAAGAACAAACAGTACAAAGACACGACAGGAGTGGAAAGTATAGGGACGCTAAAGAAGTAAATAAAAATACATAAAGTATCTATATAAGTACATCGATTCCTGCCGATTTTTCAACACTAAATGCAAGCTTGGGTAAGGCAGCAAAACAACAACAGTCTCACACCACACCAAGACAACAACAACAACAACAGTCTCACACCACACCAAGACGACAACAACAACAACACAGTAAAAATGTAACTTTCAATACAAGGAGGGCAAGGATAATTTTCATTGCTACCAACCTTAATCGTCACCACCACAGTCATCAACACCATGATCACCGCCACATTCATCAACTACCACCATCCTCGTCACCATCATTGTCGCCACTACCATTATCTCATTCACCACCACCACCAAAAAAAAGATCCCCCATATAGCCTGAACTGGGGCAAGTGGCTGTTAGCGAGCACCTGTGAAGGCCGGCACGGCACACGAGGGGGGTGGGTGGCCAGCACCACGCCCGGCCGCCTTTGTCTTCCCAGTGGTGATGTTTACACATCGCACCAGGTACTCATTTGAGGCTGAGTCGACCTAGGGGAAACCCAGGGCCGGTTCAAATAATTGTCACTGGTGTTGGTCGTGAGCGGGAATCGAATTCGGGTCGCCAGGTTTGTAGCGCAGCGTAGCGCTAACCGCTACACTACCACCAGCCACCATCATCGTCATCACCAACAGCACTATCACCACCGTCATCATCATTTTCTTTTGGTTTTTTCAGTAAAGTCACGTAGAAGGGAAGTAATAAAATAATAAAAATCAAACATAAAACAATTCTCACGACGTTTCGGCCACAACGCAAGCAGCCGTCTTCACCTGGCTGCTTCACCTGAAGACGGCTGCTTGCATTGTGGCCGAAACGTCGTGAGAATTGTTTTATGTTTTATTTTTATTATTTTATTACTTCCCATTCTACGTGACTTTACCGAAAAAACCAAGAAGATGAATTCCTGCAGTCACGAAAGCTTTAAATCGAAAGTCATCATCATTGTCACCGCCACACCATCCTCATCGCCATCGTTATCACCACCACCCACTTAGCTCCGTCATCGTCGTCACCACCACCACCGTTACCACCACCGTTACCACCACCGTTACCACCACCGTTACCACCACTGACACTATGGCGTACGCTTCGCGTGTGCTCCTGACCCCGTGACCCCGTGCCGTCGCCGCCCCCGTCTCGCCCAGGTGATCATGCCGGGCTACTGCGTGCAAGGAACCATCGGCCACAAGATCCTGAGCGGGCAGCGCAAGCTGGAGATCGAGGGCCGGCAGACGGTGAGCGCCGACGGCCGTGCCGAGTCACCGTAAACCTTCTTGGTTCTTTCGGTAAAGTCACGGAGAATGCTGCTAATCCTGTATAATGCACGGGCATAATGACTTTAAACCCCTCGCCAAACCTCCTACGCATTCCACAAGTTGTACTAATCGCATAGCTGCATTTCCCATAAATATGCTAAATTCCTCTTGATATGCAAATTATTTTGTCAAGGTGCTCTTCGCCCCTCCATCCCAGCTTAAATAGTCGCTCCAAGCCTGGGGCGTGCCATTCAGACTCTGTCTTCTCGACAGACCTGTTCTCCACCTGAGGACGGCTACTTGCGTTGTGGCCAAAACGTCGTGAGAATTATTTTATTATGTTTTATTTTTATTATTTTATTACTTCCCTTCTACGTGACTTTACCGAAAGAACCAAGAAGATGAATCCCTGCAGTCACAAAAGTTTAAATCGAAATTTCACCGTAAGCCGTACAAGTGGAACCTCGCTGTGCCCTCTCTCACTCCACTGCCGGATGAAGGCCTCCCCCATACCGCGACTCTCACGGGGGTCGTTCGACCAAAGTATGAACGAGACAAAGATCTCCCCGTATGAAGGTCTGAGATCTTTGCCCTGACCGTACTTCCCCACGCTGGTCGGTGCGTGTTGTTCACGGGGCCAGGGGACACCAGGACCGGTTCTGTTGCCGCTCGCCGCCGATGTTAGCCGTGGCTGGGAATGGGAGCCGGGCCGTTGGGTTTGCGGTGCAGTGAGCTAACCACTTTGCCACCGCTCTGCCCGAGGGTGAAGGCACGTGGCTGCGTCAAGGGGAGCGGTGGCGCAGCGGTTAGCGCGCGCCACCGCTACAGAAACACACGGCGGCCTGAGTTTGATTCCCGCCCATGGCCAACACCAGTGACGATTATCAGAACCGGTCCTGGGCCTCCCCTAGGTCGACTCGGCCTCAAATGAGTACCTGGAGACAAAGGTGGCCGGCCGTGGTGCTGGCCACCCACCCCCTCGTGTGCCGTGCCGGCCTTCATCGGTGCTACTCGCTAATGGCAGTCTGTTGAAAGGCAGTTTGTCAAAAGCTACAATGTGTAAATGTGACTATGCGTATGTGCTGTGTGTACTTGTGTTTGTCTGTGTGCTTTGCGTCTGTGTGTCCTGTGTGTGTGTGTGCTATTTGCATGTGTGCTGTGTCTGTGTCCGCGTGCGTGTGCTTTGTGTGCGTGCGTTCGTGTGCTTGTGCTGTGTGTCTGCGCGTGTGTGTGCTGTATGTGCATTCATGCGTGCTTGTGTCCGCTTGCATGTATTGTGTGTGCGTGAGTGTGTCTGTGTGTCCGTGTGTGTACGCTTCCGTGTGCTGTGCGTGCATGTGCGTGTGCCCGCGTGAGTGTGTTGTGTGTGCGTGCGCGTGTCTCCGTGCGTGTGTGCGTGAGCAGCTGGAGATCAAGCTGCAGGTGGAGTACATGTCGTTCAGCGCGCACGCCGACGCCAAGGGCATCATGCAGCTGGTGCGCATGGCGGAGCCACGCAACGTTCTGCTGGTGCACGGGGAGGCCAAGAAGATGGAGTTCCTCAAGCAGAAGATCGAGATGGAGTTTGGTGCGCGCACGCACGCACGCACGTGTGTGTGTGTGTGGCTTCGTCTTTGGAATAGTGGGGAGCGGTGGTGCAGCGGTTAGGGCGCAGCACTATAAACCCAGCGACCCCGAGTTCCATTCCCGCTCGCGGTCAACACCAGTGACCGATTATATTATCTGAATGGGTCATGGGCCTCCCCTAGGTCGACTTAGCCTAAAATCAGTACCTGGTGCGGTGCGTTGAACATCCCCACTAGGGAGACAAAGGCGGCCGGGCGTGGTGCTGACCACCCACCCCCTCGTGTGCTGTGTCCGCCTTCATAGGCGCATGTGTACATACGAGTGTTTGCGTACACGTCCGTGTACGTGTGTATGTGTATGCGTGTGTACGCATGTGTACACGTGTGTTAACGCGTGCGCGTGTGTGTGTATGCGTGTGTGTGTGTACATTTTTTTTTTTTGCACATGGCCTGGCACAAGCGTTGTGGTGACGTCACCGCCACTTAGTGGCGAATGGCGGTTGTTGTTGTGTGTGTACACGTGTGTGTACGCAAAAACAACCCCCTACCTCGTGGTGCCGGACGGCAACGTTGTGGGCAGTGCCGTGGGCGGAAGGCCTTTGCCTTCATGGCGTTTGTAACCACCACAGTGGCCAAATGGGGGCTCTGGACGGGTGCAAGCGGCTGGTAACCCCTCCACCTTCAATTAATTACCACAAAAAAATGTATAAAGCTTGCGCCGGAGGCCCCGGTGGGACAGGCGTCTATGACGTCTCCTGGCCAAGCCCCAGGAGAATGAATCCTTACTCTCGGGGCTCCTCTAGAAACAACAAAAGCCACTACAGATGGCCACGTGGAATGTTCGAACGCTCACTGCGGAGGAAAGGCTGCCACTCCTCTGTCGGGAGCTGGACCGGTACTGCCTGGATCTCTGGTATTCAGGAGGTCCGGTGGACCGGCTCTGGCTCCTGCCACCTTGAGGGGTGGACAGTTCACCACTCGGGGCAGAAGACTGCCAAACAACAGGGTGTGGCTCTTCTGAACAAAAGAATGAAGGGGGCGTGGGAGCGTGGCGGTGAGGTGTGGGAAGCTGTAAGCCCCAGGCTACTTTGGGCTCGCCTTCCCATCAACCAAAGGCGAGGAGTGGTGGTCGTGGTTACTTATGCCCCCACCAAAGACGAACATCCGTGGAGAGATGCAGGCAAAGCAGATGAGTCCGATGCCTTTTATGATCTTCTGTTACAGGTGCTGGCGAAAGTAGCCCCTCGGGATAGAGTCATCTTGTTGGGTGACTTCAATGCCTGAGTTGTTCATGATGCTGGCACCTGTATGTATGTGCGTGCGTGCGTAGGGATCTCGTGCTTCATGCCGGCTAACGGGGAGACTTGCTCCCTGCCCACGTCGCCCAGCATCCCCGTCGACATCTCGCTCGGCCTGCTCAAGCGCGACGCCTCGCTCGGTAACCACAGAGGGGGAGCCCCTTCACCGATTCAGAACCCCGGCACTAGCCACCGCCCCTGTACCCCATCGGTGACCTTCACCGATTCAGAACCCCGGCACTAGCCACCGCCCCCGTACCCCATCGCTATCCTTCAACGACTCCGAGCACTAAGCTTAACCCTGTCGCTACCCATAGCACTAGCACTAACCCCAACCCATCGCTCGCACGAGCGTAAATACCTAATCCATTGCTGGTTCTGTGGCCCTAACTGCAACCCATCCCTAGCACAAGACTTAACCTTAGCAGTGATTACAACACTAACCCCAACCCTGGCCCCAGTCGCCTAATCCTTCATCACTTGTGTAGCCCCTGACGCGACACCAAACCCAAACTCGCGTGCTAACCCGTAACCGTAATCCGTAGCCCCTAACTCGCGACCCTTAAACCCTGACAACCTTCCCATAACTTCAACTCCGGCTCTGTCCCTCTCGTGAACATTACCCCCTGTGTGAGTCTGTGGGTTCTATGTGTGGGTCCATCGCCTTGTGACGTGTGTGTGGTTGTGTCAGTGTGTGTGTGCGTGTGTACGTGTGTGCGGGTGCGTGTGTGTGTGCGGGTGCGTGTGTGTGTGCGTGTGTGTGTGGGTGTGTGTGTGTATGCGTGTGGTTGTGTCAGTGTGTGCGTGCGTGTGTGTGGGTGCGTGTGTGTGTGTGTGGGTGCGTGTGCGTGTGTGGGTGCGTGTGTGTGTGCGTGTGTGTGTGGTTGTGTCAGTGTGTGTGCGTGTGTGTGTGTGGGTGCGTGTGTGTGTGTGGGTGCGTGTGTGTGTGGGGAGCGGTGGTGTAGCGGTTAGTGCACTGCACTACGAACCCGGCGGCCCAAGTTCGATTCCCGCTCACGGCCAACACCGGTGACGATTATCTGAACCGGTCCTGGGCCTCCCCTAGGTCGACTCAGACTCAAATGAGTACCTGGTGCTGTGCGTACACATCGTCACTGGGGAGACAACACTTGCCCCATCAGTCTGTTAAGGCTATACGGGGGATCTTTGTCTTTGTGTGCATGGGTGCATCAGGGACACCGCCGGACCCCAAGAGGCCGCGCACGATGCACGGTGCCCTCGTCATGAAGGACGGCGTGAGCCCCACACCCAGCGTCACACACGCACACACACACACAACCACACACACACCACACACACACAACCACCACACACACACGCACAACCACCACACACACACACACGCATGGCCACCACACACACACACGCACGACCACCACACACACACGCACGACCACCACACACACACACACGCACAACCACCACACACACACACGCATGGCCACCACACACACACACGCACAACCACACACACACCACACACACACAACCACCACACACACACACACGCACAACCACCACACACACACACGCATGGCCACCACACACACACACGCACGACCACCACACACACACACGCACGACCACCACACACACACAGCCGCACGCACACACACAGCCACACACACACACAGCCACCACACACACACACACGCACGGCCACCACACACACACACACACAGCCGCACGCACACACACAGCCACACACACACACAGCCACCACACACACACACACAGCCACCACACACACACACACACGCACGGCCACCACACACACACGCACACACACGCACACACACGGCCACACACACACACACGGCTACCACACACACACACGGCCACCACACACGCACCGCCGTGGGGAGCGTTGGTGTAGCGGTTAGCGCTACGCTGCGCTACAAACCCCGCAACCCATGTCCGATTCCCGCTCAAGGCCAACACGAGTGACGATTATCTGAACCGTTCCTGGGTCTCCCCTAGGTCTACTCGGCATCAAATGAGTACCTGGTGCGGTGTGTAAACATCGCCACTAGGGGAGACAAAGGCGGCCGCGCGTGGTGCTGGTCACCCACCCCCGCGTGTGCCGTGCCGGCCTTCATAGGTGCTCGCTAACAGCACTTGCCCCAGCAGTCTGTTGAGGCTACACGGGGGATCTTGAAACCTTAATAGGTGCTCGCTAACAGCACTTGCCCCAGCAGTTTGTTAAGGCTACACGGGGGATCTTGAAACCTTAATAGGTGCTCGCTAACAGCACTTGCCCCAGCAGTTTGTTAAGGCTACACGGGGGATCTTGAAACCTTAATAGGTGCTTGCTAACAGCACTTGCCCCAGCAGTTTGTTAAGGCTACACGGGGGATCTTGAAACCTTAATAGGTGCTCGCTAACAGCACTTGCCCCAGCAGTCTGTTAAGGCTACACGGGGGATCTTGAAACCTTAATAGGTGCTCGCTAACAGCACTTGCCCCAGCAGTCTGTGTGAGCTACCACACCCACTTACCTTGGGTCATGCTGGCAGCAGCGGCTTTTGGCTAACCATCGAAACCAAAGAGACGGTCACCGCATCGCGCGCTTTCAGACGCGGTTTTGCGGCCCGTCTGGAAGGCGCTTATGATTATTAGGAAGCTACTGGGAGCTGAGCACTTTTTAAATCGACGAGATTGACAACTCATTTCTTTAGAACTGTTTTTTGCGCCTAGTTTGCTGTTCCTCCTCCCGCACATCCGATTAGAACAGTTGACTACGTACGGTGCGAAAGAAGTTCAACACACGGACATATGAACTGAACTACTATTTTGTATGCTACCAGGGAAGGCGCCCACTCGGCTTTATAGCTTTTTTTAAGAAGCGACCTGGCCACAAATGATAGCTCAACAAAGTAGCTCATGACGTGGAAATTTACAGCAGCCGAATACTCTAAACCACGCGATGTTGATTCTGAATGTGGATGGAAGAACCGGATTGAACCCGGAAAAAAAATCCACGCGACCACGGGGAGAGAGAGACACGCAAACTCCAAACATACAGCAACAGGCGTCGGGGTCGGGATCGAACCCACGACCTCCTGTATACCAGGCGAGGTAGTTAACATCTCCACTGGGAGAGAGAGACACGCAAACTCCAAACATACAGCAACAGGCGTCGGGGTCGGGATCGAACCCACGACCTCCTGTACACCAGGCGAGGTAGTTAACATCTCCTAGCAACCGAGATGATGATAGAGAGAGAGACACGCAAACTCCAAATATACAACAGCAGGCGTCGGGGTCGGGATCGAACCCACGACCTCCTGTACACCAGGCGAGGTAGTTAACATCTCCTAGCAACCGTGATGATGATAGAGAGAGAGAGAGACACGCAAACTCCAAATATACAACAGCAGGCGTCAGGGTCGGGTTCGATCCACGACCTCCTGTGCACCAGGCGAGCGAGTCAACATCTTGCCACGGCGACACCTTTGCCCCAGCAGTCTGTGTGGGCTACACAGAGATGGAGGTGGTGGTGGTGGTGGTGGGGGGCGGGAAGGGAAATCTTTGTGTTTGTCGTGGTCGCGGTGGTGGTGGTGGTCTCCGCAGACGCTGCGTCTGCTGGCGCCCGAGCAGGCGATGCGGGAGCTGGGGCTGAGCGAGCACGTGCTGCGTTTCACCTCCACGCTGCCGCCGCTGCTGCACGACGCGGGCGGCGCCAGCGAGGCGGACACCATGCAGCGTCTCTACGGACACCTCAAGGGGTGAGACCAGCGAACCACCGGCCACCACCAGGAAAGATTTTCAGAGAATCTCAAGACTCGCTTTCAGGAGGGTCCTGCCAAGTGTTTTTTGTAGTAGCAGTCGGGGGGGTTGGGCTGGCGATGCCGCTGCAGTTTGTGATCCCGTGACCCTGTGCATTGTGGGTGCGCCTCGTGCGTGGCGCAGTGGTTAGCGCGCCTCGCTACGAACGTGCCAATCCGAGTTCGATTCCCGCTCGCGATTATCTGAACTGGTCTTGGGCCACGCCTCCGTCGACTCGGTGTGTAAACATCGCCACTGGGGAGACAAAGGCGGCCGGGCGTGGTGCTTGCCACCCACCCCCTCGTGTGCCGTGCCGGCCTTCATAGGTGCTCGCTAACAGCACTTGCCCCTACAGTATGTTAAGGCTACAAACCTCCACTCTGCCTCCCCCGCCCCTCGTTGCCGTGCCGACGCAGCGTCCTGAAGGAGCACGCGGTGCAGCAGCTGGCGGACGGCTCCGTCATGGTCGAGTCGGTCCTCATCAAGAGCAGCGGCGTGCAGGACGAGGCGGGGGCTCGCAGCACGCTCGTGTCCTGGTCCTATCAGGTGCGCCGCACGCACCCACCCACGCACCCACCCACCCACGCACCCACCCACCCACGCACCCACCTACCTACCCACGCACCCACACACCCACCCACGCACCCACCCACGCACCCACGCACGCACCCACGCACCCACCCACCCACGCACCCACCCACGCACCCACGCACCCACCCACGCACCGACCCACCCACGCACCCACCCACGCACCCACCCACGCACCCACCCACGCACCCACCCACGCACCCACCCACGCACTCACCCACGCACCCACCCACGCACCCACGCACGCACCCACGCACCCGCCCGCCCGCCAGAGTCACGCGCATGCATCGGTGCGTCCGAGCGAGGGCGTGTGGGTCATGATATTGTAGGCCACGATGAAGGATCGTTGCCTGAAACTTAAGTCGATCGTATTTCCTTTTGTCAAATGGTGGATGTTGTCGAGTTGTTGTGGTTGTGCACCACAACGACAACAACTCGACCACAACAACCACTGCCCCATCGCAGCAGCAGCAGACAACTCGGTTTTTGGGCATCATCGCGGCTGTTCTGTGCGTGTGCCTGCACGCGCTGCGTTCCGTGTGTGTTCGTAGTGTAGCGGTTAGCGCTCTGCGCTACAAACCCGGCGGCCCAAGTTTGATTCTTGCTCACGGCCACAGACACCAGTGACGATTATCTGAACTGGGCCTGAGCCTGGGCCTCCCCTAGGTCAAGCTGGTGCGGTGTGTGAACATCGCCGCTGGGGAGACAAAGACGGCCAGACGTGGTGCTGCCCACCCACACACCCCCTTGTGTGCCCTGCCGGCTCGCCAACATAGGTGCTCGCTAACAGCAAGAGCTCCAACAGTCTAAGGCTCTGCGGGGGGGGGGTCTTTGTCTTCGTTGCTGTCCGTGTGTGCAGGATGAAGACTTGGGAAGCTATCTCATGACTCTTCTGAAGAAGGGGCTGCCTCCGAGCATCGGAATGTAACGCGAACGGTCCCAGCAGCAGCAGCAAGCAGCAGCAACGGCGCTAAGACTCGTTCACAAAAAGTTGAGAGGCAGCGAAAAAACCTTGTCCCCCTCGGTGTGAACCTCCGAGGTGCGTGGCCGCACGCCTGCGACCCATCGCCGTGGAAGCAAGGGGTTGGCGGCTCGCAGGAAGATTTTCGGAGGTCCGCAAACGTGCAGGGGCTGCGACCAAGAGGTAGCAGCAGCAGCAAGTGGAGTCGTGAACGCGTGCTCGTACGCGGTTTGCTTCCACGTGGAAAACATTTCCTAAACGGAGGTTGTGCACCGTCTTTCCAACCCGCGTTTGTTCTCGCGTTTAATTTAGTAGTGACGTTACTCCCGGCCCCGTTACATCGCATCCTATTTTAATGTCGTCACACACGATGTTATTTGCCTTGGCCGAAAAGGCTCTTGTTTATCGGCGATTTTTCCATATATAGCGACACAAATTTATACCAAAAATGTCACTGTGATCAGCTTCGAGAATCATCGCGACCCCACGGTTACGCGCAGACGGGAGAGCGGCAATGCATGCACGCTTTCAACCTCGTGGGAGACTGAACAAAATGAGCCCACAAGACTCTTCAGAGGCTTTGCGGGATAAACTACGTGGCTCATTTAGAAAGGCTAAATTCCAAAACTAAACCAGTGCCATCTCTCACCGCTCCATCATTCCAGTTTGACAAAGTGTTCCCTGTTCCGCACGTGAGCGTTTCGCGCACCGCGTGGCAATTGTTGTGTTGGGAGTTTCCCTGCAAAACGTGGTTGTGAAATCGGACGTGTGCCGGTGAAAATATCGCCACGCACAACTCGTGAGCAGAATAAAGGCATCTAAAAAATTAACCCGTAAAAACAACGTTTTTCACTATAAATCCTTTATATGCGTGGCGGCTAGAGTCCTCTCGTCCTCTGGCTTGAGATGGATGCCACCTATGGGTCAGATGATTGCCTGCCACCATTAAGCAATTGGTAATTAAATAAATAAATTTCCTAAAAAGTGTAAAATTTTGGAAAAAAGATTTCACGAAAATAAATTGTCACGCACAACGAGTCTGTGTGCAAAATGTCAGCTCGATTGGATCACGGGAAGTGGGTTAAAAAACGACCGAAAGATTTGCACGGTCGTAAGCAAGCAAGCAAGCAAGTGAACTTAATATAAAAGATTTAAAAAGGCCGCTGCCGTCTGTACTGACCTTGAGGTGAAAAACTGTGCCTAGATTTGTTGATGTTTTATCAACCCATCGCGACGGGAGTGAATCTCCCTCTGCGGGAGTGCCACTCGCATCTCGGTGAGACGTTAAATACTTCTGGTAGACAAGAGGTGGGTTTTATCTCGACGCTTGACCCCTTTGTATTTGGAGTTTGCGTGTTCTCCCCGTGGTCGCGTTGATTTCTCTCCGTGTCCTCCGTCTTTTACCTCCACATTTAGACTCGACGCGAGTTTTAGTTTTTGGCTGCGATAAATGTCCACGCGATAAGCCACTTCGTTGAGTGATCATTTGTGCCCAGGTCGCTTCTGAAAATGAGCTACATGGCTCCGTGAGGCCTTACCTGGTAAAAAAAGAACAAGTATAACCCGTAAAAACAACGTTTTTCACTATAAATCCTTTATATGCGTGGCGGCTAGAATCCTCTCGACCTCTGGCTTGAGATGGCTGCCACCTATGGGTCAGATGATTGCATTGCACCATTAAGCAATTGGTAATTAAATATATTTTTGTCCTAAAAAGTGTAACATTTTGGAAAAAAAAATTTCACGAACATTAATTGTCACGCACAACGAGTCTGTGTGGAAAATATCAGCTCGATTGGATCACGGGAAGTGGGTTAAAAAACGACTGAAAGATTTGCACGGTCATAAGCAAGCAAGCAAGTGAACTTAATATAAAGGATTTAAAAATATATATAGTTTACCTGTGTGGCTGGCACTGGAGCCCTGCGTGCGATCGACTCCCCAGTGTTCAGGAGCTGTCGCCCCATTCAAACTTTCGAGACAGGTCCGCCCCGTGGGGGGTTTTAGTTGTGGCTCGCCACGGAAGACCCAGAGACCAAACATTAACGAAAGACCACGGGGTCGGCAAAAACCTGCGGGATCTTTAAAATGACCCTCTCTCGCACTCACGTTTCATTGGCGGCTCAACATTTTTACGGAATAAAAAATGGCTCATTATTTGCAGGACCCCTGCCAGAAATATGAAAAGGGCTCGTGGACTCAAGACGACCGTAGGACCTCAGACATTGCCACACAGCAATTCTTAGAGGCACAGACTTGTATAGGACCCATAGACTTGCATAGAACCCATTCACATCGGGACCCATAGACCAACACAGGACCCTTACACAAGACCCATATATTAACACATTCCTCCTGCGGAGGGAGCTGGTAGGAACGTTGGGTTGCTTGGTCAATGGCCAGGGTCAACGGCGTCGTGGTGTATTCCGCAAATATGCCCGACTGTGAGGGCGGGCACAAGCTGGCGTGAGTAGGTTAAACGTTGAGTTTTATAAGGGCACCACGGGGTGACCAGACCCTCCCCACCCAGCCCCTCCCATTTTTGGATAAACGACGGACGGACACAATAATCCCGTGGGCTGGTGGAACCAGGTGGTTCCTACCAGTAATACGACTCATTGATTTACACAAGGCCTATCAACACGGGACCCCCAGTACGTGCAGAGAACTAACTTTGTCTTCGAGACCCACACACTTGCATATGACGCAGCCACTACCAGAAGACCCCTATTCCATCGACTTGGAACAGGTCTGCTCGGCTTACACTGGGGGCTGTATCTACTCACACACAACTCACAGAACCCACGGGCTAAGATGCAACCCACAGAGACTGCAACTCAAGTCACAGCGGGCAATGTACGCCGAATAAAATCTTCGCCCCGAAGTGTAAAGGCTGCTTCTAGATTTGAAGCTTTCGTGACTGCAAGGATTCATATTCATAATTTCAACCGTGATGATGGTTACAAACTGAGTAATCATTGGAAAGATGTGATTAACCATGCAAAAAAGATTTAACTACACTTATTTGGACCATCGTATTTGACAGACAACTATTACAGGTTATTGATAGACAGCCAGGCTTGTTTTACCATATTTAGTTGTTTCTTTTTTCACACTATTATGTAGGTCAGGTTTAGTCACAAACCGTACCTCTCCATAACAAAGGCTCACCCTCTTAAGCCTCACCTTACCATATTAATAAAAAGTGTGCCGTACTTGGCCCTTCCCCTCTCCAACCATTATATATACGGAGTGGTAGCTCCTGCAATCTCTCATTTACTTGATACAGCTGTCGTGGCTGTGACGATTCCACCTGAAGACGGAAGCTTGTGTTGCCTCCGAAACGTCGTGATTTTTATTTTATTTTAATGTTTTACCTACGTGACTTTACCGAAAAAACCTAAGAATATGTAAAGCTGCTTTTTTTTTCAAGTTACATTCTTCCAAAAATCGCCCCGACCTTGGATCGCCCAACATCCGGCAAAGTCGGGAAGCTAGAGACCACCTGGGCCTGGGGGCAGCGGCTGCCCGCGGTCAAGCCCAACGATGGAATGGCAGCCAAAGGAGAGAACGCCCCCAACCGGGTGAGGGGGGCGGATAGGGGGCAGCAGCTTGTTGCGCCAGAGCCGCGCGGATCGACCCCGACGAGCGGCCACGTGGCACGACCCCCCCCCCACCCTCAACCCCCATCACCACCCCGGGAAAGGCGGCGACGGTGACGCGCAGGCGAAGTTAGAAGACGCGGAGACGCCAGCTGGCCTCGTAATGTTTATTATTCATAGCACTGCGCAGCAACATTGGAGTATGACGCGGGCCAGACACACGCCGTGCGACCGCCTTGCTGCGGTCACGGGCAGCCAGCGGGGATCGTCGCCCTCGCCGGCACGGTCCGCTCGCTTCGCCCACAACACAGGGAGAGGGGGGGGTAGGGGGGTGGGGGGGTAGGGGGGGTATCGATTACAAACGGCGCTCCTCCTCCTCCTCCCGCTTGTCGTGGTTTTAATTTTTTTTCCTTGATCTCACTTTTGTCACGAGCGCGGACGCACCTCTCCCGACTCTCTGTCCCGTCCTCTCTCGGTTCTCGACGACGCAAGAAACGTGACGGCCACCAACCCCGCCCCCCCCCCACACACCCTCCACCATCGTCGTCGTCTTCTTCTTCCTCCGAACAGGAACATCCATTCGGCTTTTTTTTTTGTCGAAGTTATTCCTATCCGTCGGCCGTCGTGGCGGGGCGGGTGATCGGCAGTGTTGGGACGGCGGGGTGGAGGGGGGGGGGTGGACGGGGGGGAGGGAGGGGGGGGGGAGTGACGGACAGCGCAAGCAGCCCAGAGGAGCGCCAAGTCTTGGTCGAGGTGCGGCCACCGCATTCCAGTCGAGCGCCACCGCTAAACCGTCGTCAGCTCTCGCGACCCCCACCAACCCTCTTGATTCTGGGATTGCGAGGAGGTGGTATTGGGGGAGGGTGTGGAAGGTTTAGACCACGCAACGGACCCGAGCAAACGTTTGTTGTTGTGTAGAATTTTTATTTTTTGTTTCTTGTCGGCTTTTTTTTTTAAGGAGGGGGGAGGGGGGGGGCCGGTGGGTGCGGCGGGTACGGGGAGGAAAAAAAAAGTAAAAAGGCAAAGCTGTGCTAAGGCGTTGTGGCCAAAAAAATGCTGTTGTCGACGGTTACATTTTGCTTCTGTGCGCACGCATCGCTTCGCATTCCATCTCGAGATCAGAAACCCACGGGTGATCGAGTCACGGACGTCTGCGGTTCGTGTGGGGCTTGGTGACGAGGGACGGGTTGGGGTGGGTGGGGTGAGCGGATCGGTGAGCCTGCGTGTAGATACGAGGTGGAGGGGGGGGGGGGGTGAGCAGGACTTGAAGGGACGCACGGATGGGTAGCGCCGCCTCGTTCCCCTTGACCCCTTGCCAGCGGCGCGCGGTCACAGCAGCGCTTGACCGGCGGCGACGCCGACCGCCGTGGGTGGTTTGGTTCGAAGGAACAGGGCGAGACTGGAATGGGCCGAACGCCTTCTAACGGAGGGGGGGTGTCCCTTGGCATCAAGAGCGCTCGCTAAAAAAAAAACCTCTTTGCTAATTTGTCTTCTCGTTTTCAGGAGTTGTGTGGAGGAGGGGGGGGGGGGGGGCGGCAGGTTGTGTGTGTGTGTGTGGGGGGTTGCTTTTTTTATGGAAAATAAAACTAAATGTTTGGGTTGGGCCTGGATAATGTCGGTCGATCGCAGTGGTTTCTGTTATTTTAATAAACTTGTGTTGTCTTCTCTTGTTAGCATTCACACCTCCAATAAGCAAGGCTGCAGGGTCGGGGGCAAGGAAGAGAGAAAGACGAGCGTACGCACACACACGCACGCACACACACACACACGCGCACACACACACGCACGCACACACGCGCACACACACACACGCACACACGCACACACGCGCACGCACACACGCACGCACACACGCACGCACACACGCGCACACACACACGCGCACACACGCACACACGCGCACACACACACGCACGCAAACACGCACGCACACACGCACGCACGCACGCACGCACACACACACACGCGCACACACACACGCGCGCACACACGCGCACACACACACGCGCACACACACACGCGCACACACACGCGCACACACACGCGCACACACACACGCACGCACACACGCCAGTCAGTTAACCATCCGCTTCCCGCACCCGCGTCGTCTCACTTCCTAGACAGCTAGGGACTGAACACGCCTCGGTAGCGGCTAGGAGAGCGGAGGCGGCTTGTTCACAACGCTTGCATCGCGACGCGTCGATTTAGTCAGCGGCCCGACGCACGACTACTGGCACCGCCGGGCGCCCACAGGTTGCGATTTCGAATCGTTCAAATCGTGCGAATCGTCGGTGGTGAGAGTGGCGCTTGGGCCCGGCGTGTGCGTGACTCACCCACAACCCGCCTTATTTAGCCATCGCCTTGATGCCCACAGCGCTCTCCTCATTCATGGCGGACAGCACTGTGACCTGGAGACACGAAGACGACACAAAGAGAGGGGGTCACACGCACGTCCACAGTCGGAGATCCGTCGCTAGAGAGCGCGTCTGTACGCTGGCGCGGGTGTCGGAGAGGCTGGTGACGCGTTTCCCATTTGAATTAAATTGCCCTTCTCTCTCCCGCCACCCCCTCTTCACCCAAATCCAACGACAGCTCTGAACCCAGAGTTAACTTTGAGTTTGACGCAAGGGGCGGAGAGAGTTGGCGCTCGGAGTTCGTGTGCCTCGCGATAAACCTGGCCAGCTAAACATCCTGTCGTGGCTGCTAACATGAGCAATAACAATTAAATTAATATAGAGCGGCTTTTCATATCGGATCTCAAAGCGCTGTACATGTAACAGCAGCAACACACAACTCGACGTGAAAACAATTATATTCGAAACCATTTACTAAATTAACTGAAAGTATAATTAAGCGATAATGTCGCCCGTTAGAGGGGAAGAGAAAAAAAACGTGGAATTTAAACTGGGTACGAGCCAAACATCCCCAATGCTGAGAAATGACCTGTAGATTTGATTCAATTGGGATTCTGAATTGCAAAATGGGTCCCCCGACTGTTGAGACGTATCCCGACCCTCCTGAATGAGTCACGAGACTTGGCGAGGTTTTGATGGGTCGACAAGCAAAATAAACCCAAACTATTTTTTTTTCACCAGGGTAAGGTCCACCCAAACTGCCGCCTGGCTATCGCAAATGATAGCCCAAGGAAAGTGCCTTGTCGTGTGAACATTTATAGCAGCCAAAAATACCCTCAAGGTCACTTGAAGGGATCTCGGAGGTAGCTCTGTGAGATCCGCTTCGGTGGAGATTTCCAAAATACAAAGGGCTGCACTCACTGCCCCGAAGTATCCGATAGCGGCCAAATACACGAAAGCCACGATGTTGATTCTAAATGTGGAGGGAAAGATCGGGAGGACCCGGGACAAAACTCGCGACCACGCAGAGAGAGATACGCAAACGCCAAATATACAACCGGCGTCAAAGGGTTGGGGCATCGAACCCACAACCTCCTGCATACCAGGCGAGGGAGTTAACAACATCACGTCACCCCGTGACGTGCCACACGCTCGGCAGAATGCGGTGCACCACGAGGCCAACCCGCAGAATGAGACGCCACAGAACTAGATCCGAGATTAATTCCAAGTGGCCCCTCTTAGGCCCACACGATACACGTTCGTCAACAACACAGAGGCCCTTGAAAGGTAAAAAATATACATTTAACAGGCGACGTTTTAGGCAATGGCCCTTATTTATGACATAGCACTTTGACTCGGACAGGAAATCAACAGAAGCTGCAGCAGGGTAAACGGCCCAAGCTAGGGGATATAAAGGCCAATTTTAAGGAGGCGAGTTGTCAAGATGGGACTTTGAAAGGCTCCCACCGTCTCATTAGCAAGGGGCCAAAAGCGTTCCGAAGAGCTCGGTAGCTGCACTGCATAAAATCCCGTCACCCCCAGGGAACGAGCCTCGACCCACGAAAATCTCAAGTCGGGGGGAGGAGGAACCAACAACAATTACCGAGCAGGCAAAAAACAGCCAATGTGGCAGCAAAGAGTTAAAGGGGGACCCCCCTCCCTCCTCTGGGGCCGCGTGACACATTATAATTGGTTTTTACCCTTCTATCTGGCAACAAAACTGACACCTTTTTTACAAGGAGTCATGTTTGCATAGACCACAATACCTGCAGCCATAATGCAAACAAAAAACATAACTCTGATAATATATGCACTGTCCTTGAAGTTGATATTATCAGAGTTATGTTTTTTGTTTGCATTATGGCTGCAGGCATTGTGGTCTATGCAAACATGACTCCTTGTAAAAAAGGTGTCAGTTTTGTTGCCAGATAGAAGGGTAAAAAAACTATTATAATTGTTTTTTTTACTGCCAAATGACGTTCCAATGGTGTAAATGCGTGAAACGTCTCCGACGCGAACACATCTCAAGGGTGCTGTACAAATTAGGGGCGGGGGGGGGGGCGTGGCGAGGGCCTGGGATGGGGGGCGGGGGAGATGAGGGAGTCTCTACCCACACACATTGCCAATCGCATTACGACTCCCCGCTACCCTCGCTCTGTTTGCGCGTCCAGTTTTAACGTTTCCGTAACTCGATTTTTGTCAATTGTGCTGCGATCCGTCTAAAAATTATCTGGCCCCGACAGGCTATGGGTGACGTCCGTTGGCGTATTTCTTTGCCCGCAACTCTGCAAATCAGGGCGTCTGTCTGTCCGTGCGTCCCGTCGGCATCCGATGTGTCCGTCTCCGGGGTAGGTCTCCCGTCCGTGTGGTGTGCGTACTTTGTGTCTCCTCCCGCGTGTCCGTCTCTCGGTTTTTTCTTCCCATTCCGTTCCGAAACCGGAAGAAAAACTTATAAGTAAAATAACTATCGGCCACGCGGCAGGGCGTGGGGTGGCACAGTTGGAGCGGAAGATGGCAACAGCCCTCACGAGGCCTCAAGTGAGAAGTCACGACGAACGCCATCAACGCGGGGACCGAACATCGATCGATCATCGACCTCCCGGTCGTCTTCAGAGTAACAACCAACGTGGCGACCGAACATCGATCGATCATCGACCTCCCGGTCGTCTTCAGAGCAGCAACAACAACAACACCACCACCGCAACAAGCCATTTGTACGAGCCACACGAAAGAAAGAAGTCACTAGGCGGGTCAAGTCCTAGCGCGCGCGTCCGGTGCTCTCGCGAGCAACAAGCGAGCGGAGGTCGTGCCGGTGCGGCTAAAACGCAGCAAGGTGCAAGATTTATTCTGATTTAAAGCTTTCGTGACTGCAGGGATTCATCTTCTTGGTTCTTTCGGTAAAGTCACATAGAATGGAAATAATAAAATAAAACATAATAAAATAATTCTCACGACGTTTCGGCCACAACGCAAGCAGCCGTCCTCAGGTGGAGAACAGGTCTGTCGAGAAGACAGAGTCTGAATGTTTTAAGTCTGTCGAAAAGACTCTGTCTTCTCGACAGACCTGTTCTCCACCTGAGGACGGCTGCTTGCGTTGTGGCCGAAACGTCGTGAGAATTATTGTTTTATTTTATTATTTTATTATTTCCATTCTACGTGACTTTACCGAAAGAACCAAGAAGGTTGGCAAGAGCGCACGTGGTGCACGGTGGCATCTGCCAGGTCGCCTCGGTGAGTCCACCCACAGCGCCTGGTGGGAGGGGGGGAGGGGGGGGGGAGGGTTCTTGCCCCGTCAGCTCCACCGGCGGCATCGAGAGCCTTGCAACGGCTTCACGCGACGGGCCTCAATAAAAAAGGGCACCTAGCCTGGCACCATCTCGGCTGCCGACCAAGGAGCCCTCCACTCACCAGCATCTCCTCCCCGGCCTCGTGCTTCTGCTCGATTTCCTTGCCCAGCTCGCCCTCGGGCAGCTTCAGGTCCTCGCGCAGCTCGCCATTGTCCATGAGAAGGGTGAGGTATCCGTCCTGGATGCCAATCAGCTGTGCACGCAAACACAACAACAAGAGATCCACCCCCCCCCCCAATGTAACCTCGGCAGACTCTGGGGCAAGTAGCACCCACGAAGGCCGAACCGCACACGAGGGGGTGGGGGGTGGCCAGCACCGTGCCCGGCCGCCTTTGTCTCTCCAGTGGCAATGTTTACACATCGTGCCAGGTACTCATTTGAGGTCGAGTCGACCTAGGGGAGGGCCGAGGACCGGTTCGCGTAAACGAGGGCGGTGATTATATTGCCGGAGCCACGCCTGGCCACCCAGCATCTCTCCCCGGTTTTTACCGCGCTACACCGGGCAAACACGTGCAGAGTCACGACAGGAGCCGGCGGTGATTTAGAGAGCCCCGGTGGCAGGAGTGGCCATCACCGAGTGGGACAAGAGGGTGAGAGGAGAGGTGGGAGAGTATAAGAGGGGAGAACGGGAGGATGGCGGAGATGAGGCGAGCTGATGGAAGAGAGCAGGGGGGAGAAGGGAGATGATGGGAGGGGAAGTGACGGGGTGAGTAGGAGAGAGTAAGAGCGGAGCATAGGAGAGAGGGAGGTGAGGAGAGTGCGAGCGGGAGGCGATGGCAGAGCAGCAGTGGAGAGGCCGTGCGTAGTTGAGATTCCACGAGAGTAGAAGAGGAGGGGGGAGAGGAGGGATGGCAGCGTGCCTGGTAGTCGTTGCGCTTGATGTTGGGCACGTCCATGTTGTGGGTGGAGGGGCAGATGTCCTCGTACTTCTTGCCGTTGAAGATGTCGATGCCGATCATGTGGACCTGCGTTCGGGGGGGGGGGGGGGAGAGCGGAATCGAGAGGCGGTTAGACGGTCGATGTCCTACCCCCGCGCACGCGCCGGACCGCCCGGCCATGCCGTGCGGGTCGTGGGGTGGTGGAGGTTTAAAATCGGCATTTGTACCTTGGGCTTTAAAAACAACGGCGCTACTACGCCTCTCTAAATAAAATGAACGGCCGAGCCGCGTCCCGAGATTCAGCGGCGAGCGGGGGGGACGCCGCCCCTGCAACTTGCAGAACGTCTCGGAACGGGAAATTGTACGCGATTCACACGAGGACGACCACCGCCCGCTCGGACCCCCTCAACCGATCCACCGATCCAGTGTATAAAAACTAAACTATTAAAACTATATTTTTTGTATAGCTCTTTTCAAAAGCGACCTGGCCACAAATGATAGCTCAACAAAGTGGCTTATCGCGTGGGAAATTTACATCGGCCAAATACTCAACGTGGAGGGGAAAACCGGAGGACCCGGAGAAAAATTCACGCGACCACGGGGAGAGAGAGGGAGACACGCAAACTCCAAATATACAGTAGGTGTCAGGGTCGCGATCAAACCCATGACCTCCTGTGCACCAGGCGAAGGAGTTAACATCTCCACGGGGAGAGAGAGACACCACAAACAGCAGGAGTCAGGGTCGCGATCAAACCCACGACCTCCTGTGCACCAGGCGAGGTAGTTAACATCTCCACGGGGAGAGAGAGACACCACAAACAGCAGCAGTCAGGGACGCGATCAAACCCACGACCTCCTCCGCCCCCCCCCCCGTTGCGACCGGTGACGATGGCACGGCCGCCCCCCGCCCCACGCTCACCTTGGCGTGGCCGTGTTTGCCCGTCTTGGAGGTCGACATCTCTACGATCTTGCAGGGGCGTCCCTTGAGGACCACGTATCCGTTCTTGCGCAGCGCCGAGCACTGCTGGGGGAAGGTGGCCGAGGCGCCGGCGTCGCCGGTGTTGAAGTCGATGTCATGATCCGCCATGCCGTTGCCCAACTGTGCCGGATAAAACAAAAGAACATTGTTATTATTATTATTACCCGTTTACATAATTGGCTCAAACGCCTCCCTGTGCCCACCGTGGCACAGAGGTCGCAACCGGGTACCCGATACCCGTACCCTACCCGATACCCGGCCGGGTACGGGTAGCCGTTTGCGACCCTGGTGCGGCCGGGTACGGGTAGACCGCGAGTCACTGGTGAGTCACCGTTTGTCACTAATTTCCCAACGTCTTGACTCTTCTCACAATTCAAGTTACTAGAATCAACCCACCCACGCCTGCAACATGGCTTCATCCCAGAGGTCGCAATCAGGTACCCGATACCCGTACCCTACCCGTACCCGGCCGCGTACGGGTATGGTATGGGTACTGGTACCCGTTTGCGACCCTGGTGCGGCCGGGTACGGGTAAACAGTGAGTCACTGGTGAGTCACCGTTTGTCACTCATTTCCCAACATCTTGACTCTTCTCACAATTCAAGTTCCTAGAATCAACCCACCCGCGCCTGCAACATGGCTTCATCCCAGAGGTCGCAATCGGGTACCCGATACCCGTACCCTACCCGATACCCGGCCGGGTACGGGTAGGGTATGGGTACGGCCGGGTACGGGTACCCATTTGCGACCCTGGTGCGGCCGGGTACGGGTACGGGGGCTAAGAAATCAAAACCCGTTTGCGACCTCTGCCCCACCCTCCATCTCCCCGCCGCCGCCCACCGCGAAAACAGACGCCGCTCCTCTTCCATGCAAGCAGCTCCTTCTCTAACACTTTTTTAAAGCTATAAACTGTTTTTATTTTACGAGGTAAGGCCCCAGTGAGCTGCATAGCTCTTTTTCAGAAGCTGACTTGGCCACAGATGATAACCAAGTGGATTATCATCATGTCGAAAATTATAGCGGCAGCCGAACACTCGAAACGCACGTCGATTCTAAAAATGTGGAATTAAAAACCGGGGGAGGGATTGAGACACGGCAAAATCCAAATATAGAGTAGGCGTCAAGGTCGGGATCGAACCCACGACCTCCTGCATAGCGGGCGAGGGAGTTAATATCTCATAGCCATCATGGTGCCCCCCTTCTCTCCTTCCTCCGCTCTCATTTTCACCTCCCTCTCATCAGCCCCAACATCTTGACCCGTGGTCACTCCCCACTCCCGCTCCTTCCTGCTGCTCATCCCGAGCCGTGCCCCACCCCCCGACCCTCTTTCTCTAGGGGGGGGGCTTCTGTCCCGGCAGCGTACCGCCCCCTTTCCCGTTCTCCCCTTCTCCCGCGGTGTGCCATGGGGTAAAAAGGTACTACAGTAGTAATAACAAGACAACTTTCCATTTAAAGCTTTCGTGACTGCAGGGATTCATCTTCTTGGTTCTTTCGGTAAAGTCACGTAGAAGGAAAATAATAAAAGAATAAAAATAAAACATAATAAAATAATTCTCACGACGTTTCGGCCACAACGCAAGCAGCCGTCCTCGGGTGGAGAACAGGTCTGTCGAGAAGACAGCGTCAGACTCTGTCTTCTGCGTTGTGGCCGAAACGGCGTGAGAATTATTTGATTATGTCTTATTTTATTTATTTTATTATTTCCATTCTACGTGACTTTACCGAAAGAACCAAGACAACTATCTGTGACACGCGCGACATTAGCTCAAAGACGAGGCGCGTGCACGCGCGGCGGATCCCCCCCCCCCCCACCCTGGCCGGCGAAGGCGCGACTAGCCGGGACCGGTGCGCGTCGCATCCAACACGTGCGGAGTACCAAGCGTCGCCGCCACGCACCACCGCTCTCCGCCAATCGCCAGTAAGAATAATCAGAACCGGCGACGTATCATCGCGGCTACTGCCAAGCAAGCGTTCAACTCCTTTAGCACCCTTACGTAGCCAAGTGTGGATAATCGGAGGTGCGGGGAAGAACTAAACAAAAAACACGCAAAAAAGTGTTCTGAAGAAATTAGCTTTCAATTGCAATTAACTCCATCACTAACCTTATGATAGGCTAGTGATATGGTTACCGTTTCTGGTAATCCTATCACTAACCTAATGATAGGTTAGTGAAATGGTTACCGTTTCTAATAATCCTATCACTAACCTAATGATAGGTTAGTGAAATGGTTACCGTTTCTAATAATCCTATCACTAACCTAATGATAGATTAGTGATATGGTTACCGTTTCTAATAATCCTATCACTAACCTAATGATAGATTAGTGATATGGTTACCGTTTCTAATAATCCTATCACTAACCTAATGATAGTTTAGTGATATGGTTACCGTTTCTAATAATCCCATCACTAACCTAATGATAGGCTAGTGATATGGTTACCGTTTCTAATAATCATATCACTAACCTAATGATAGGCTAGTGATATGGTTACCGTTTCTGGTAATCCTATCACTAACCTAATGATAGGCTAGTGATATGGTTACCGTTTCTAATAATCATATCACTAACCTAATGATAGGCTAGTGATATGGTTACCGTTTCTGGTAATCCTATCACTAACCTAATGATAGGCTAGTGATATGGTTACCCATTCCTAGTAAGCCACGTTGGTTCACACCAATCCCCCCCCATCCCCCCACCTTTCTGACAAATGCCCAAAGAAAATGAAGGCTACATCTTGACTTAAAGCTTTCGTGACTGCAGGAATTCATATTCTTTGGGTCTTTCGGTAATGTCACGTAGATGGGTTCAAAGGAAATAACAAAAAATAACAAAAACCTTCGACGTTCCTATCGCAACACAAGCGGTCGTCATCATCGCTTGTGTGCTACGATCGAAACGTCGTAGTTTATTTTCTTTGAACCAATCTACGTGACTTTACCGAAAGACCCAAAGAATATTAAAATTAAGGCTCCCCCCCCCTTATTGTCCGGGCCTCCCAGCTTGTTCACTCATTAAAATGCAAATTGCCAAAATCCCTTCTACATTTCTTTTAGTTTTCATCTCAAAGGGCTTCTCAGCGCGGGTTTACGAAATCCGTGCAACGCGACCGCGCTCCGGTTCAGTTTGCCGGCGGGTGGAAATTCCGCGTGCCTACGACAGGGCCCTGGTTAAAAAGGGCTCAATGAGTTAATTGTGTCATCCGCGAGGCTGGCCTGGGTGGGAGAAGGCAACGCAAGGGAATTGTGGCAACAAGCGGCTGTATTTATGTTTGATCACGCATCGTTCGTGCGGTATCGGGTGTCTTGAAACTTTACCAAGACGCTACCCTCCTCCCAAAATATTTCGCCCGCCTCTATCACTGGGAAGGGAGAGAGACCGACTCTCCTAAAGTCTCAACGGGGCTCCCGATTGGTAATGAGGGTCACAGCGTCTTACGTACCCAGGAGGGTGACACGTGGCCCAGCGGTGGGGGCGGGGGCCGCAGAGGCTCGCGGTTCAAATCCAAAGCCTGCTTATTTATGTAATTTTAAAGTGCATAGCTCCAGTGGCGTTCTAATATCATACACGTACGTATGTTTGGTGAACTTCTTTCGCACCGTACATAGCCAACCGTGCTAAATCGGAGGTACGGGGGGAAGGACAACAATATAACACAAAGAGCAGAACTAAAGAAATGAGTTTTCAATCTAGATTATTTAAAAGTACAAAGCTCCAGTGGCTTCCTAATATCAGAAAGAGAGAGCGTTCCAGACGGCCGAGACGAGGGATCCCGTGACATCGTCCGCAAGGTCGTGCCGTCGTGCGCCGGGCGCGACGTCGCCGAATTTGCCAAACTTGAGAATCAAAGAAAAAATTAGCCCGAGATTGACTCTGACCCTTCGTAACACAAACACGGCGGTGATTGTTGCCCCCCCCGCCCCCCCACGGCTAGGCAGACGAATGCCAGTTTGCAGTCACCTTGTGCCCACAGGGACAGCTACCCACTGTGGGGGGAGGGGGGGAGGGGAGGGGTGGCGCCATTTCAAAACGTGCCGCGGCGAAGGAGGCGCGATGCGGGGCGCTCTCCGAGACGCTCCGGCGGCGGGCGGCGCTACAACATCAGCAACAAATCCTCGTCGTTACCCCCCTTCACAGACCTCCTCCGCCCCTCCCCAGACTAAATCTACCCCATGACCCCCACCCACAGCGAAACCTACTCTTGTACCCAGCACAGCAAATACCGCAACTCCCCCCCCCACCACCAAACTCTCTGTGACCCCCCAAGATGAACCCTCCAAGACTAAATCTACCCCCGGGCCCCAACCCCACGGCGACTCAAAGACAGGGGGGGGGGGTCAAAAGTGCCATGTGGCCACGCCTGGGGTCTGGCATGGCGTGTGGGTGGGGGTCGTTTCGCCCCGCTCACGCTCGCCACTTCGTTAACCCCTCTCGAGCATTTGTGTTTGCTCAGCCGATTGACTCCACGAAGAAGCGGTGGGGGGTGGTGGGGGGTGGTGGGGGTGCCGGGGAGAGTACGAGGCAGGAGTCTGCGTCGCTGGCACCGGCTTGGGGCCACGTGGATGGCGCCGGGCCAAGCCTGCGGGACTCTTGCGGAGTCCGGGAGGGCCGCCATCCTCGCCGCCCTCCTCCCGCCGAACACCCACCCGCCATAGGTGTCGTCATCGCTATCATCGTCATTATCATTCGCTAAAACCGCAGCAGCAGCAGCACCACCACCACCAAATAGACAAATATCCCCCCCATGTAGCCTTAACACACTTTTGTGGCAAGTGCTGCTTGCGAGTGGCGCCTACGAAGGCCGGCACGGCACACGAGCGGGTGGGTGGCCAGCACCACGCCCGGCCGCCTTTGTCTCCCGAGTGGCGATGTTTACTACGCACCGCTACACCAGGTACTCATTTGAGGCTGGCTGAGTCGACCTAGCACCACCACCAAGCAAAGACAAAGACTAAGACCCCCCCACCCCCCGGATAGCCTTAACAGACTGTTGGGGCAAGTGCTGTTAGCGAGCAGCAGCACCACCAACGAAGGCCGGCACCACCACCACCACCACCACGACGACACACTCGCATCACTCTGCCGTAGCACGAGCGGACATCAGCAGCAACAATGCCACCAGCAATAGCCAACAGCAATACTGCCACTACGAATTCAGAGCATTGGCGATGTTGCTTGCGGCAGTGCGAGCAACAGCACCGCCACTAGCAGTGGCAGCGCGTCGGCACTAGCAGCAACAACAGAAGTAGCAGCGGCGACAATTCGCAGCAGAGTTAACTAGCGGCGCCAGCAACAGCTTCACCGCCAGCAGCAACAACGCTCGCAGCACAAGCGACAAGTATTAGCGCCCGCATCAGCAACACACCGCCAGCAGCAGCAGCAACATTCACAGCCACCTCCGCCACCACAAGCAGTAGTGCCAACAGCCGCACACTTTCATCACCGCCAAGCCTATCAGTAGCATCACCAAGATAGTCAAAGCAGCAGCGTTAGCATCGCTTACATCAACAACACTAACATCACCAGCGGTCCAACGAGCTGCACTTTCATTATAAACAGCCAGTATTGCCATCTGCAGCAGCACAATAAGTAGCAATAGAATAAGCAGCAGAGTTAACATCATCAGCAAGACCATCAACCACCAGCAGTACGATAAATAGCAGTTCCATAAGCGGCAGCACAACTATCATCAGCAGTAGAATCATCAGCAGTAGCGGCAGCAGTTCCATCATCAAGCAAAAGCACCATCACGATTAACAGCGCCCGTCAGCAGCACGAGCATCACCACCACCAGCGGCACAATAAGCCTCACTCCCGTAATAAGCAGCAGTAGCAGCATTACCATCATCAGCACAAACAGCAACCACTACCAGCAGCAGCAGCAGCACCAAGCGCAGACAGCAAACACCACCTCCACGAACACACCGCTACCACGCCCAGCGGCCAAGCCACGTGGTGTGCCCTGCATCTCCGTCAGCCCCCCCCCCTTACTCCCTCCCTACCCCCACCAAAGACAAAGGTCCCCCCGTGTAGCCTTAGCAGTCTGTTGGGGCAAGTGCTGTTTGCGAGCACCTATGAAGGCCGCAAACGAGACACGCCGGGGTGGGTGGCCAGCGCCACGCCCGGCCGCCTCTCCCCCAGTGCCAGCAACTCATTTGAAGCCGAGTCGACCTAGGGGAGGCCCAGGACCGGTTCAGATAATGGTCACCGAAGTTGGCCGCCGCGAGCTGGAATCGAACTGGGGTCGCCGGGTTCGTATCGCAGCGCGCTGTTACACCACCGCTCCCCAAAACACGACACTAGCCCCCCCCCCCACAACCACCACACCAGTGCGACCCATCACCCATGGTTTTCAAGAAGGGGGGGGGGGGGGTGAAAGTCACGATAATATTAATAGCAGCGGCGGCGGTGCTTGGTGGTGACCGGCAGCGAGCGGCAGTCGAGAGCGAGAGACCCTCGCCAGGATTTTTACTGCATCATCATCATCGTCGTCGTCGTGGTCTGCGGGGCGAGGCACGCGGGCGGGCGGGCACTGGGACTGCACCACAATTTAACGCTGCGTCGTCGTCGTCCGTCCTCAGGTTGCCGTGTTTGTCTGGCGCTCTCATTAATTATCAGAGGTTTTATCATCCCCCCTTATCTCGCACCCCCCCCCCGCACCACCCACCACATCCCCCAGCACCTCCGCCCAGAGGTCGCAACCGGGTACCCGATATCCGTACCCTACCCGATACCCGTGAGTCACTGGTGAGTAACTGTTTGTCACTCATTTCGGCCGGGTACGGGTAAGGAATCGAAACCCGTTTGCGACCTCTGCCACCACGCCCCACCTAGCCACCTCGTCTTTAACAAAGCCTTGTCTTGTACCTTTATTGCCAAGTACCTTGTGTGTCTTTTGTTGTTGGCCTAACGCACACCCTCTATCTTCTCCAGGTCTTCGTTCTCCGATGCCCAACGTCTATCTTACTCCTGGATCGGACCAACAACAAAAAACGTCTTGAACCCAGGTGTACTACGGTCACTTTCCTGTCTCCCCCCTCTCCCTTCTAATCCAAGGGTCTAAACACCACAGCTGACTTTTTTCTACGTCACCGTCTGACCTTCACGTCGCCTCTCTTACTCCCAAAGCTCCGCCCGACTCGCTCTTCAACTACAGAGCTGTGTTTTTTATTTTACCAGGTAAGGGCCTCACTGACTTGGCCACAAACGATAGCTCAACAAAGTGGCTTATCGCGTGGAAATTTGTAGCATCAAAATACTCTAAAAGCACGTTGATTCGAAATGTGGAGGGGAAAACCGGAGGACCCGGAGAAAAATCCACGCGACCATGGGGGAGACACGCAAACTCCAAATATACAGCAGCAGGCGTCAGGGTCGGGATAGAACCCACAACCTCCTGGATACCAGGCGAGGTAGTTAACATCTCCTAGCCACCGTGATGATGAGGATGAGAGAGAGACACGCAAACTCCAAATATACAGCAGGCGTCAAAGTCGGGATAGAACCCACGACCTTCTGGATACCAGGCGAGGTAGTTAACGTCTCACCACCATGGTGCCCTTCTTCCCAGCTTCCATGATCGCGGCGGCTTTCCAAATGCGTCTCCGATCAATCTGACAATTTCATGAATTCTGACAATTTTATTAATTCCCAAACCCCATGCAGTCTCCCTCAGTTTGTCAATTCTACAACGTCAGCCCCCCTCCCTCTTGAGCTAACCGCAGTTCCGGCATTAACGTTTCTATATCACCGCTCTACATTCACTTTCAGTGGTTCCTCCCGTAGCGCCCACTCTCATCTTCATTCACTGCCCACATGTTCTTTAATCGTAACTCGTTCAAACCTCGCTCCAGCGTGCCTTTCAACCCCTTAACAACTCCGCATGATTGCGTGACCCAACCCAACGCTGTGCATAAATTTAGAATCGTATTATTGACCGCAAAAAGCCTGCGCGGTCAAGCTTCCGACAACTCCCGTTTCTCCGTTTCCTCATCACGTCTCACGTCCGGCCACGATCATCGCTCCTTCCCAAGCTTCTCTGCTCTTTATCAAGCGGGGTCTCACCTCCCATACATCTCCAGGTCTCTCTTGACCCTCCCCCCCCCTCCACACAAGCCTGCAAGGCAGCGCAGAAAATGTCCGAGAGAGACGAAGCTCCTCCCGGCAAAAATAAAAACGACTCAAACGAACTAACTTGGTCCGACAGCCAAAACACAAAAAACCCTACCGACGAGGTTTTTCCATGCAAACAAGTTAGTTATTACCGCCAGTTACCATTACCACCCAACGTGCATCGGATGGGCACCGTCATCGTTTCAAGCTTGTTTTGTTTAAACCAAGCAAGAGCTCAAGAGACCAGGTGATGAGTCTCATTTGCAAGAGTGACGCGGGCATGCTGGCGTGTCTGCATGAGCATCCCCTTGCCTGGCAAAAACCATTCCAATATTTGTTTTTTGTTACCTGGAAGCTCATGAGCAAATCGCCCACAATGCTCTCTGATCTCTCCTAAGCTCGCAAGCCAAGCAGGTATTTGAGCCTGGACAATGCTTGGGTGGTGGGGGGGGTGACCACCCTGCAGAGGCTGCTGCAAGTCACCAGAGGGGTAAGTGCGGCAACGGCCAGCGTCGTACTGTATTTATACGCTGCCGCGTCTATGCTCCCCACCATCAAGCCGCACTGACCGGCAGTGACTTTCGAAGCGCTGGGCTGGGGCCATCTCCTCCCCCACAAGGCGTGGGGCCCAGGGCTAATTGACACAATTTGCTGTTACCCAAGGGACGGACCGGCGTGAAGGTAAACTCTCTCGACCTGCGCCCCCCGGCCACCCGCGCGGCGTACGGGAAGGCTCTCAACCCGGCAGTGGATGACAAAGCGCTGCACATGCTGTTATTCTTAAATCCTTTATATTAAGTTCGCTTGCTTGCGTGCTTGCTTGCTTACGACCGTGCAAACCTTTCGGTCGTTTTTTAACCCACTTCCCGTGATCCAATCGAGCTGACATTTTGCACACAGACTCGTTGTGCGAGACAATTAATGTTCGTGCAAAATTTTTTTCCTAAATTTTACACTGTTTAGGGAAAACAAATTAAATATTTAATTACCAATTGTTTAATACTGCAGACAATCATCTGACCCATAGGTGGCAGCCATCTCAAGCCAGAGGACGAGAGGACTCTAGCCGCCACGCATATAAAGGATTTAGAGTGAAAAACTTTGTTTTTACGGGTTATACTTGTTTTTATATTACTCTCGTTTGCCCGGGAAAGCCTCACCGAGTCTAAGGACTCTCTTTCCACGGAGGGCACTGCGGCCTAGGTTTTTCCGCAGCGGGAGGCGATGATCGCAATTTAAAGTATATTATTCAAGTTTAGCAAATTTCATCCACGTTTTCAAATTTGGCCAATTGTACAATGCAGCATGCACAATGTCCGGATGGAGCGTGGGTCCCCCACCGCCACGGAAGCGTGCAGGAATCTTCCACGACCACTCTCGCCCGCTCAGAAACCCGAGTGCACCGTCGCGTTCGACGAGAGACTGAGCTACGCATTGACTTTGGGATTCATCTAAAACCCTCCGTGGTGGTGGTGGCGGCAGGGTAGGCGGAGATGCCGGGATGGGTGTGGTTGGGCAAAGGCGTTGCCCTCTTCTATTCTGGCTGGGGTTCGTGTCAGGAGAGACACGCGATGTGTTTCCAATGAGGCTTTCTTGTTGCTAGAACCTACATGTATATGTACAGCCGCTCCATCATCCATACTTTCTTGTTGCTAGAACCTACATGTATATGTACAGCCGCTCCATCATCCATACTTTCTTGTTGCTAGAACCTACATGTATATGTACAGCCGCTCCATCATCCATACAGCAAACACACACTACCTATCCTTAGTTCATACAGCACACACAGCACACTACCTATCCCTAGTTCATAAGAGCACACACAGACTACCTATCCCTAGTTCACACAGCACACACACTACCTACCCCTAGTTCATACAGCACACACACACATTACCTACCCCTAGTTCATACAGCACACACACACACACTACCTACCCCTAGTTCATACAGCACACACACACTACCTACCCCTAGTTCATACAGCACACACACACATTACCTACCCCTAGTTCATACAGCACACACACACACAACCTACCCCTAGTTCATACAGCACACACACACACACTACCTACCCCTAGTTCATACAGCACACACACACACAACCTACCCCTAGTTCATACAGCACACACACACACACTACCTACCCCTAGTTCATACAGCACACACACACACTACCTACCCCTAGTTCATACAACACACACACACTACCTACCCCTAGTTCATACAGCACACACACACACACTACCTACCCCTAGTTCATACAGCACACACACTACCTACCCCTAGTTCATACAGCACACACACACACTACCTACCCTAGTTCATACAGCACACACACACACTACCTACCGCTAGTTCATACAGCACACACACACACCACCTACCCCTAGTTCATACAGCACACACACACTACCTACCCCTAGTTCATACAGCACACACACTACCTATCCCTAGTTCATACAGCACACATACAACCTCCAACTCCCTCCACTACTGCGTCCTCACAAAGTGGTGCTAATTTTACCTAACCCCAGAGTGTTAATTTGTCGTATTGTTTGAAAACATATATGTTACCCATACATACACACGTGTACATATATGTATTAAACACGTGCGCATGGGCATTGGGTCAGTTATGGCCAAATCAAGTACATTACCATTTCATAAAATAAAAAACGGTGATCGTGTAGTTTGATTGCCGTTAACAATCTGTCAACTTGTTTCTGTCAAGAGCTGACCCAACATGTTACCATCGAGTCAGTTGTATCAATAACATATCGGAAGAGGGACTTCCATAAGCCATGCGGCTTGTAGGGGGTTGATTTGACCATACTTCACCACGCTGGAAGGTGCGGGATGGTAAAAGTAGGTGCGGGGAGGCACAGCTATGGCAATTTCTAAATACAAAACTAATTTAACAAAGAACGAATTACCCCACACAACCACCCAAAATCAGTCATAATTCACCATCACCAAATTTAGAAGTCCTTAATCCTGATGTTTTTTTTTAAATTCTTAATAAACGCATGCCAATACTGACCAAAATGGCAAAAACGTGGTCGAACCACTGCCATGTCCCAATACGGGCGTAGGGGACGGGAGCCTCAGTTGAGCTGGTGAATTGACAAATGACTGAATTATTGTTTCAATGCAGCTAGGATGCGTTGAGGATGAATCCTATTTACTCGCTGAAACGCGGAGTCATTTATCCCCTGCTTGTGATTGATTGGAAATTCGATGACAGGGAAGGGATTAGTGGCTAAGCGATAAAGGCCACGCCTATGACTTTGCCGATTTTACCACCATGCACACGCCAAAGTTGTCATAGGCAGACTGTGCTACCTTGTGGTCAGCAGAAGGCAATGAAATGTCTGTTGTTTTACTGCACTTCTATGCTCCCCGCGTCAATGCTGCCCACCCTTCGCCGACCCCCACATCGGTACGTCGATTCAGAACGCAGTGTGGCACACCACTGGGCCATTCTAAGCCCACAGCTGGATGAAGGCATCCCCACACTATGTCGTTTACGGCTTTTTACAGCACCTCACCACCATGGCCATTGCAGGTTTGTAAAGCGGAGAGTGGTAAACGCAGGACTGGATCTTGTTATTATAGGGGTGCCCCAGTGGCAAGATGTTAACTCTCTCGCCGGGTATACAGGAGGTCCGGGGGGTTCAATTCCGACCCTGACGCCTGTATCTTTGGGGTTTGCATGGTCACGTAGATTTTTCTCAGTCTCATCTGGTTCCTTTCACATTTCGAATGAACATGTGTTGAGAAAAATTTGGTTGCTATAAATTCCCACATAAGCCACGTCATTGAGCTCTCATTCGTGGCCAGGTTGCTTATGAGAAAGAGAACATAGCTTAGTGGGCCTTAGCTGGTAAAATACAAAACATGTTTAGTTTTGGTTTATTATGCTTGTCGACCTAAGAAAATCTCACCGCGTCTCACGACTCATTCAGGAAGGTCAGGACAAGTTTTAAGAGTTGGGGATGATGTTGCAATTCACAATGTCAATTGAATCAAATCTAGATTGGGATGTTTGGCACATACCAAGTTTAAGTTGTTGTTTTTCTTCGTCCCCCTAGCAGGTGACATTATCACTTATTACATTTTCAGTAAATTTAGTGAATGGATTATATAACAATGCTCATGCCGAGTGTACGCTGCTGCTGTGACCTGCACAGCGCTTTGAGATCCGATATGAAAAGCCGCGATATAAATGTCATTATTATTGCTCATGTTAGCAGCCATGGCAGGGAATCAAACGCAAGTGCAGAGCTGGCCACGTTTATAGCGAGGCACACTAACCACTGCAGCGCTCTCTCCACCCCTTGCGTAAAACTCCAAGTTAACTCTGGGTTTTAGAGCTGGAATTGGATTTGGGTGAAGAGGGGGGCGGGGGAGAAGGGCAATTTAATTCAAATGGGAAATGCATCACCAGCCTCTCTGCAATCCTGCTTCTGACCTGAGCAGGGGTGATTCACCGCATGAAAATAAAATATATATTTTTTTAAATGTGTTATTTTAAACAAGAGAGGCAGCAGATGTCCCCGCCTCGCCTGACACCACCCAAATATTCCACGATGCCCCACCACCAGAAACTTTTTAACTATTAAAAAAGGGCGCTAATAAAAACATTACATTTTTCAGATATTGCACGCACGTGTTCAAATTGACTTTTAGAAGGAAGCAGGATAATTAGTAAAACATTATCCTCGAGCGATTGATTTTTTTCTCGTGAAATGGTGGCGAGATTTTTTTCTCTCTCTCAATTTACAAAATTACTCGGCAAACTGATGATAATTGAAAGAGGCAGTGTTGTTAATGACTGCCGAAATCTGCTAGCACTATAATTATTGAGCGTGTCAAATGCTGCAATTATTTAAACGAATACAAAGGACATTGGTTATATGCTGGCAATGGGCGACTATTAGGGTACAAGTCCATCGCATTTACAGACTGCAGGGGTTATCTGACCGAACTTCGTGCCGGTAAATGAAGATTCACTAAGACATTGGACTAGCGTAGATGTAGGAACAACGTGAATTCCGGTACATGGCCCTTAACCCCAGCGTTTTGAGAGTTTTAAACAGTCCTAGGTGGCTGTTAAGCTAAGACGATGCATTCAAGAATGTTCACCACCCCCACTTAACCCCTATACCAAGACTTGCTCAAGACTGCGAGAAATTCGCCAATTACAAATACTAGCCACCAACGATATTATTAAGCAGACTGCTGCAATTATCCCGATGTCATCTTTAAGCCACTATTATAAGAGTACATCAAGGATCTGGTGGTTACGACATCAAATGGCGTGGCCGGAAAATCCATATTTGATGTTAAATATAAACACGCATTGTTTAATAGACTTACCAAAGGCAAAAACCCCCCGTACAGCCTTAACAGACTGTTGTGGCAAGTGCTGTTCGCGAGCACCTATGAAGGCCGGCACGACACACGAGGGAGTGGGTTGCCAGCCCACGCCCGGCCGGCTTTGTCCCCCTAGTGGCGATGTTTACACACCGCACTCCATGCTCATTTGAGGCCGAGTCGACCGAGGTGAGGCCCGGGACCGGTTCAGAGAATACTCACTGGTGTGCATGTTGATGCTAATAGAATTAGCAGCAAGATGCACACACGCACTGTGTTAAACGATTGGAATCTACAAATAGTATCAATTGCCATGTTGAAATCATCAATTATCGTTTTCAATCCAATGTAAGCCTTGTAAGTGGCACGGTTAAGCATGCAGGCCAAATTCGCCAAAAATGAATGTTAATATTATACGCATTGAATCGTAGTACCACCATACAACAGAACTCCAGCTAGCTTACATATTACTCGTGTACAATTATAATCACAATTGTGGTTTATAGACTATAACCATTACGATTCAAACGCTCTTCAAACGCATCGTCGAGACGAGCCAATAGGCGGGCAAGTCAGCATTTTTTCGGACAATCATTATTTAATAAAGCTAAGTGGCACACACACCAAAACTCGCAAAAATTTTAACCCTATGCACACATATATATCTTTACAATTTCCGTGGTTACATCTTTATAAGCTGTACATATACATTTTTTTAAAAAAACTGGATATTAAAGTTCGCTCAGGCCTCTCCCACGAAGCATGGTCAGGGCATGCGGTCACAACTCGTCTTACTTCACCAATGCTGTTAATTAATGTACGTACTTTATCAAGTCGAACACGTGTATTTATGGTTAGTTGAATCGACAGGAGGCCAATTGTAAAGTTAGAATTACCGCGTGGGCCGCTAATTTTATTTTTTTAATTGTTTAAACTTTGAGGCCTAGTCCGAGCCCAGGCGCTCAAGCGCCCACATCACGGTCTCTCCTCTCGTTAAAACAAGACCTGCGCACGATTAATCAGATAACAAATTAAACATCACGTCAAGTGCACGTTACCTTAACAAATTCAAACACAGGCCCGCAACGCACGCGTTAAGCACTTCAACAAAAACCCACAATTTATACACAATAAGCGCCGTTTAGCGGCATCGCCCATAGCGGCGAGACCTCCTTTCCAGAAACTTTAACCGCCACGACAACCTAACGCTCTCTTTGTAAATTACCGGCGTCAATTTTTTTTACTTAGATTCAATTAAACATTTAAGCCGCAATTCACACCAAGCACAGAGCCTGCGCTAGGCCGCAATGGACGTGTACGGTGGGTGGGGTGGAAGCCTATCCCGACGCTAAAACTCTCGCGTATCTCTCATCCGCGCGGCTTCGCTCGCCTCGTCGGGCACACCGATCGGGGTCCCCTCGCCCGGCCCGGGACCCCGCGAGCGGGCGAGGGGAGACCGCTCGAGTCACCCCAAAAGCTCGGGGCCTGGGACGCACCGCCACTCACATGTGCCACTCCGACTCCGGGCGACGACGAGGAGGCCGCAGTGCGCATGCGCGGGGGGCCTTGCGGCCTGCGTCTTCGGATGGGGGGAGTGGCTTCAGGGTTTGGTAGGCGTGGCTTAAAATTAGTGTGGGCGTGGTCATGCGATGAACTCTAGATTTGAATACTCTTAGTTCTTTCGGTAAAGTCACGTAGGTAAAAAAATGTAATTAAAATTAATAAAAAATAAAAACAATAAAATCACGACGTTTCGGAGGCAACACAAGCTTCCGTGTTCAGGTGAAACTGTCACAGCAAAAAATCTGTATCAAGTGATACAGAATCTAGATTTGAAGTTTTCGTGACTGCAAGGATTCATATTCTTAGGTTTTTTTTGGTGAAGTCACGTAGGTAAATTTTTTTTATTAATAAAAGTAAAATAAAAATAAAATAAAAATCACGACGTTTCGGAAGCAACATGCGATGACCGTTCGTCAACGGTCGGAGGCGTGGCTACGAGTGTAGTAGGCGTGCTCTCAACAACAGAGAGGGGGCGGTTACGATTTAAGTGGGTGTGGTTCACGCCATATAAGGAGCGGATGGGTGTGTGCTTGCTACTATATAAGGCAGTGGGGGAGGTGGGCTCCACTGTTGGAGAGGCCGGTACTTGATACGGGCACCACCCCCTACCCACGTGTACTGCGGGGTCGAATTCAGAGGGATGGGAGGGAGGGGAGGGAGGGGAGGGAGGCCAAGGCAGTGCGCATGCGCAAACACGCCTCGACGCCCCGCGTCTTGAGGGGGTGGGGTGTGTACTCTTAGTTCTTTCGGTAAAGTCACGAAGGTAAAAAATGAAATTAAAATTAATAAAAAATAAAAACAATAAAATCACGACGTTTCAGGTGAAACTGTGTTGCCTCCGAAACGTCGTGATTTTTTATTTTTATTAATTTTAATTTCATTTTTTACCTACGTGACTTTACCGAAAGAACTAAGTGTATGAATCCTTGCAGTCACGAAAGCTTCAAATCTAGGGGTGGGTGTGGCTTGAGAGAAAGGGGGCGTGGTCTCCATATATCTGGCTGTCGCCTGGTGATGCTGGTTATTGTAATTACTGGCGAAACGTCGTACCCGAATTGTAGAATGTTATGGGTTTACTCTCCAACACACGACCGGTGTGCTGTCCTCGTAACTTAATTGGCACGTTTTGTTTACATGACAAACTTTACTGATTGGCTGTTGGGTGGTAGTGGGTTTAACGACACATTTATATTTATGCGATTTAACCCAAAAAACCCTCTATTGCGGATAATATTGTGAGAAATAGCTTAGTAGCTCATCGTATTTATCCAGGATAAATACAGATTCTGATTGTGATGCCCTCCGCAGCACATTGGCCACCCTAGCACTATGTATGGTCTGCGTGCCAATATACCTCTGGCCTATGCTGCGCAGAAGGGACATTGCCCAAAACGTCGGCAATGTTTTCAATAAAGGCAGTGTTGTTGACGGGCGTGTTGAATTTTTGTTGTTGTTTGCTTTTTGCGCACTACTGCCAACGCAGCAGCAGTAGCAGCAGCATCACCAAATCATGTTTATAAATGCTTAAAATTAATATGCCAGTTTCAACATAAAACTATTTATTTATTTTAAATGAAATATCATGAAGCATCATTTGGTTTAAAGTATCACTCTCCAACTCTCATCCACTCTACCTATCGAGTCTCTCTGTACTTGTTTCCGAAACGTCACCTATTACTTTACCTATTAAGGCCAAATTGTTATTGACGAATGTGTTATTTTTTTCTACTCCATGCTTATGAGGACACATTATAAGCATGTATTATATGCTGAACTTCTTTTGCACCGTACGTAGCCAACCGTGCTAATTGGAGGTGTGAAATTTAATTCTCATCAGCCCCCATGGCGTAAAGTGCAGTCGATATATAATCTATCTGGTTTATCTTCTATCCTCGTGTCTGATGGCAATTAGTTCAGTAGTTAAATGCAAATGTTGTTCAAGTTCAAGTTCATTTATTAGGTATAGCCCTGTGAGCCATTCGGCTCTTGAATCGGGTGCAACCGCAACAAACAAAAAACAAAAACATGAACAAAAAACATCTTAAAGTGAATATGTGACTAAGTGCAAACATAAAATCCAAGAAAAGACAGCAAAATATTGCAGAAAAAAACACCGTACACCAACGCTGTGTGCAAAAATCCCAGTGGGATGCAAGTCAAACAACAACAACCATGAGACAACTTAGATTAAGGCCATCAGTCTAACTCTCTACTACAACAAACAAACATGGCTAAACCAATACATGTTGAGGTCTGAGTGGGCTTCAGGAGCGTTCGTTGAGTGAGTGAAAGAGCGCACACTGCAATGGTTTGCTAAATGAATGTTTAGTTGTCTTCATGTATCTCTACGGGTGTGTCTATGAGTCTCTACGCAACTCTGTGGGTTTCGTAGTACAGTATATGGTCAAATAGTTTGGTTTGCATGGCCTTCCATTCAATGTTCCATTCATCTACGTGCTTAGGAAACGTCGCCAGCCTCCTAGATTATTTTCCTTTCAAGGCCGCGACCCAGTGTTATTGATTCAGATTTGTTCTCATATTTAACAAATACGGATCAATGTAGCATTGGCTACGGCAAAGACCACGTTTTCAAGTGAAGCAATCCGGCAAGCGGCCACGTGTGCTGTTCGGACATGCGGTCGTGGAGGGCCGCAGTGCGGGGGGGGGTGTGGTCATTCATACGAACGGGTGGGGGGGCTCATGGGGGGGGGGGGGGGGCTCAGGGGGGGGGGGTGCTCAGATGGGAGGGAGGGGGGTTATGGGTAGATGAGGGGAGGGGGGAGGTTTGGGGGGGGGTTTGGGGGAGGTGGAGGGTGAACCATTGGGGTGGGGAAATGGGCGTGGCAGCAATACTTATTATTATTCTAAGAAAAAAAATGGGGCCATTGTCCGAAACGTCGCCTATTATGTATTTGTTGAATAAAGACATTGTATGCTGACGGACGTGTTGAGTTTTTTTTGCTGTTGTTCGAGTCGGGAGGTTGGGTGGGGCGATTACATAACCACTCTGTTGTCCCAACCCACTTACCCCTCCCCTGAGCCGTGATCACGTGGTTCTGTCGTCTTACGAGGGGCGGGTTTGGGGGGAGGAAAGGTTTGGGGGAGGGGGGGTGCGTGGCTGTTGTGACGTCACTACTTCATTATCGAACCTCCCCAACTAATTAATTAACAAACATTTCTAGCGACGTATAATTCATTGGCAGTGGTGCACAATCATTAACAAGATGGAAAAAAACCCCTCAAAGTATTTGTCAATAATAACCCTATTATATTCTTGGTTCTTTCGGTAAAGTCACGTAGAAGGAAAAAAAATATATATATTTTTAAATCTGACGACGTTTCGATTGCAACACAAGCAATCATCATCAGGTGTGAAAACGTCGTGAGAATTTAATTGTTGCATTTTTTTATTTTATTATTTCCCTTCTACGTGACTTTACCAAAATAACTAAGAATATGAATCCCTGCAGTCACGAAAGCTTTAAATCAAAATAACATTATTGTTTAAAAGATAAAAAATATATATTAGCGACGTTTTACGGGCAATAGCTCCTTCTTGGAACGCGTAAACAGATAGGCTGGAGAGACAGATTGGACAAGGGTTGGAGACTGCCTAAGAACGCCATGGGGCCTAATTAAAATAAAATAAATACAAACTTTTCTGATGACCAGTTTTAAAACGGGCACGTGAATTAGCTATTGAGATCCAGACAAACCACTGATAATCAGAAAAAAAAAATTATATTCTCATTTGGTTGTAGGTAGTCTCCAACTCGTATTGTGAATTAGCTATTGAGATCCAGACAAACCAGTGATAATCAGAATAAGTATAACCCGTAAAAACAAAGTTTTTCACTATAAATCCTTTATATGCGTGGCGGCTAGAGTCCTCTCGTCCTCTGGCTTGAGATGGCTGCCACCTATGGGTCAGATGATTGCATTGCACCATTAAGCAATTGGTAATTAAATATAATATTTTTGTCCTAAAAAGTGTAAAATTTTGGAAAAAATGTTTTCACGAACATTAATTGTCACGCACAACGAGTCTGTGTGGAAAATGTCAGCTCGATTGGATCACGGGAAGTGGGTTAAAAACGACCGAACGATTTGCACGGTCCTAAGCAAGCGAACTTAATATAAAGGATTTAAAAATTGAAAAAAAATATATATTCTCATTTGGTTTTAGGTAGTCTCCAACTCGTTTTATCCACCCCCATTAAATTAGCTACATTACTTTGGCAGTTATTGTTTTGAGACTTAACAGTTTTGGCAAAAAATATAAAAAAATTAAAAAATAAATATGTAGAATTGTTTTAAAAGTGAGGCGCTTTTTACGGCTGTGACTTTATAGCCGTAACAGAAAAACACTCGCAACTGACGGAAGAACGGAAACAAAGTTTGTAATCAACACTTAATTACACATATTGAGATTTTATTGAAGTATTTTTAAGTGGTCGATGGTTGATCGTTGATTGATGACGTCATCGCGTAACTCCATCCGTCATTTTATAGCGCTCAGCCGTTGGAGTTCCGTGGCATCATCGCGCCGAATCGGTTTGATGCGTGACGTCATCGCACCAAGTAGTTCGGACCACGTTCGAGGGTTGGGAGTCGTATGACGTCATCGCGCTTGTACGCAAACGCCCCTGAACGCCCCCCACCCCAAACGGATGCTACTACCGTGACGTCATTACGTCAAAGGCGTGTCCCTACGCATGCGTCCCCTTGCGTAGAAAAATAAAATAATAAATTAAATAATAGCATACGACGTTTCGATTGCAACACAAGCAATCATCATCAGGTACAAATGAAAGAGAAAACAAAACATAGTAAACTTTGAAATATAATGTAATACAACACATATAGTCGGCTAACATAACAGTCAATACCCTACCTGGTCGATTACGTTCTTCCAAAGATTGCTAAATTTAAGAGAGAGATTAAACACAGAACAGGAGACACATAGACAAACACGTAAGCAGAGAGAAATAACACAGAGACACACAGAGAGAGACAAACACATAGGCACATAGAGAAATTAGCATGTCAATGAGAGACATGGGGCTACAGCAGGAAACCAAGAGCAACAAAACGAGGGGGGAGAGAGAGAGAGAAACCACACTAAATCTAACAAACTTAGTAAAATTTGGAAATGTAATGCAATGCAACACAGGGAGTCGGTCAACACACAACTGACGTATGGCCTGGTAGATTACGTTCTTCCAAGGTTATACGTAATCAACCAGGCTATGCGTTAATTGTGTGTTGACCGACCCTCTGTGTTGTATTACATTACATTTCGATATTTTACTAGGTTATTTAATTTCAGTGTGTCTTTCTCCTGATTTTCAGGCTTGCTTGCTGTGCCATCGTACTCGCAGCACCACGTTTTCTTTTGGACCACTCATTGATATGCTAATTTTTTCTAACCCCCCTCCCTCTCTCTGCCTCCGCCCCCCCTCTGTCTATTTAAGGCCACCCCACAGAGACGATCACCCCTCTCTGTCACCTGTGTTGCTCTCGCTATGTATGTATCTTGTGATATCTGTCTGCTAATATGTCTGTCTATAGTTTTCTGGTTAGATATTATGTCGCTATTTCATTATACCTGATGATGATTGCTTGTGTTGCAATCGAAACGTCGTATTCTATTATTTAATTTAATTTATTATTTTATCTTTAGACGTGACTTAACCGAAAGAACCAAATAATAATTCCTGCAGTCACGAAAGTTCTAAAATTAAGATTGAACCACTTCTACGGGGAAGTTTTAAGCTTATCTTTTTTCTCTCTCTCTGGCGACTTGTTTTCTCTGCCTGTGTCCTCTTTAGAATGTTCACACTTAAATTCTAACTTAGCAATCTTTGAAATACGTAATCAACCAGGCTATGCGTTAATTGTGTGTTGACCGACCCTCTGTGTTGTATTACATTACATTTCGATATTTTACTAGGTTATTTAATTTTAGTGTGTCTTTCTCCTGATTTTCAGGCTTGCTTGCTGTGCCATCGTACTCGCAGCACCACGTTTTCTTTTGGACCACTCATTGATATGCTAATTTTTTCTAACCCCCCTCCCTCTCTCTGCCTCCGCCCCCCCTCTGTCTATTTAAGGCCACCCCACAGAGACGATCACCCCTCTCTGTCACCTGTGTTGCTCTCGCTATGTATGTATCTTGTGATATCTGTCTGCTAATATGTCTGTCTATAGTTTTCTGGTTAGATATTATGTCGCTATTTCATTATACCTGATGATGATTGCTTGTGTTGCAATCGAAACGTCGTATTCTATTATTTAATTTAATTTATTATTTTATCTTTAGACGTGACTTAACCGAAAGAACCAAATAATAAGTTCTTCCAAGGATTGCTAAATTAGAAGTTAAGTGTGAAATTTGAGAGAGAGAGACAAGACACAGAGACACACAGGCAGGGAGAGGCAACACAGACACACAGAGAGAGAAAACAAACTTAAAACCTCCCCGTCGAGGGGGATGGGGGAGGGGGTGAAGCCTCGATAATAAATTGTCTCCATTGGCTTTCAAATGAGCCACAAGTTCAGTTGCTTCAGCTGTCAGACAACGAAGTGGGACTGTGGGAGTGGTGTCACTTCGTGTGCCACCGTTCAAGTTCAAGTTCATTTATTAGGTGTAGCCCTGTGAGCCATTCGGCTCTTGAATCGGGTGCAACCGCAACAAACAAAAACATGAACAAGAAAACATCTTAAAGTGACTATGTGCAAAAAGAAAATCCAAGAAAAGACAGCAAAATATTGCAGAAAAAGCACCGTACACCAACATTGTGTGCAAAAATCCCAGTGGGATGCAAGTCAAACAACAACAACAACCACAAGACAACTTACACAAGACAACTTACACAAGACAACTGACTGCAGCTACCACGCTGCTGTGTTTCAGCCTGACACTGCACGTGTTGAAACGAAATTCCTACAATGCGTCACCTACATATTCTTGGTTCTTTCGGTAAAGTCACGTAGAAGGGAAATAATAAAATAATATTAATGTGTTTTTATTGTTTTATATTTATTTTATTTCCCTTCTACGTGACTTTACCGAAAGAACCAAGAATATGAATCCCTGCTGTCACGAAAGCTTTAAATACAAATGTAATGCGTCACCTGTTCGACTGAGTTCAGTCGGCGTTTGAACCTAGCGGACACTTAGACAAAAGTTTTAAAGGTACGCAACTTAAGTCTTTAATGCAAGCCGCGGTGCACTGTTTACTCATCGCGTGATATCATCACGTTGAGGCGTGTCGGACGTCATTCGGTAGAGGGGGGTAAAGAGGTGCGTCGTGACGTCATCACGTCGAGGCGTGTCGGACGTCATTTGGTAGAGGGGGGTAAAGATGTGCGTCGTGACGTCATCACGTCGAGGCGTGTCGGACGTCATTTGGTAGAGGGGGGGTAAAGGAGTGCGTCTGACGTCATCACGTCGAGGCGTGTCCGACGTCATTCGGTAGAGGGGGGTAAAGGGGTGCGTCGTGACGTCATCGCGTCGAGGCGTATCCCGGTGGGGGGGTGGGGCGTAAGGGGGTGGGGCGTGGGGGCGGGGAAACGTTAAAGTCCCCACAACCTCGCGCCGCGATTGGTCCGCCGTCTCCGATGACGTCATCCCCGTCCTCACCGCCCTATTAGAGCGTTGCGGTGACGTCACCGCGCCGGCCCTACTCAAGGGGGCGAAGCGGCGGCCACCATCTTTCCGGCCAGAGAGCGCGCGAGGAGTGAAGCAGAAGCCATCGGGGGGGTCTGAGGGAGCCGCGGCCACCGCGAAGCGAAACCACCGGAAACGGCAGCAACAAGAACAGACATCATGAGCGACGCCGAAATCGTCACCGAGGCCCTCGCCGCCGCCGTCGTCGCCGTCGTAGACGCCGTGAACGACGCCGCCGAGAACGACTCCGCCGTCAACGACGACGACGCCGCCGCAGCCGCCACCGCCGCCGCGGACGACGCTGAAGACACGCAGCCGCAAAAGCCCGAGAAGAAAGTGATTGGTGAGGAGGGGGGATGGAGGGGAGGGGTGGGAGGGGAGGGGTGGGGGGAGGGCGCGCGCGCGCGAGCGAGCTCCAACCGCCACAGCGCGAGACCGTAGTTGGTATTGTGACGTCACGGGCGAGTCCAACTTCCGAAGCGATGGGGGGGGGGGAGGTTTAGAATGTGGGGGTTGTACTACCGTTCTGGGGAGTTTTTGTTCTTTTACAATTCAAATGTTTGCCGAAGTTTTACTAATTAAAATTAGTGTTACCTTTGACAGGGCGGAGGGTTGGGTTTATCGAGTGCGTACATAGTTTACCGATGGTACCTCAGCCGCCCGACTCGCGCCTGTCACCCCCCCCTCCCGCTGTTGGACGATACCTTCGTCCGCTTCCTCGTCGCTTACGAGTTCGCCGCACTTGCTGTACAGTACAGCACTGTATATCGCGCGCGAGCACATGGCGATCCTTGTTGAGGCCCTGCCACGGTTTCCGCTTCCGGCCTATTAACGCCATTCCCCCATTTAATAAACACGCTGCCTTATTATTAACCACGGTTAGCCTCGGTGGGGGTGTTACACAACGAGTAGCGATTTGATGTAAAGTGTAAACCGCGGTGAATGTGCGAGGCCGCGGCCTTTAATGACGTGGAATGTGACGACGCTTGCCCATCGCTGCCTCGTGAATCTGGAGTTTTATTTCACCGAAACCTGGCTTGGTTTAAAGTGTCACGTTAGTTTCGCTGTCATACTTTAGGGAAGAGTGTGTCGTTTCAATAAACGCAAGCGGCAAATAATTGGAACGCGCCCGAGAGGGCGACCAAGAGAGATTGAGCGGTGAATTCTGCTCGAGTAGGGAGGCCTTGAGCCACCAGTGGATTGAACTTTGGTGATGGTGATGATGATGATGAATTCGCAACACCGCTGGATCCGAAATCGTCGGAGCTTTAAGATTATAGACCGGGGCCCCCTTTTTGGTCTAAATCCATCGCTGGATGGAGGCCTAAACTACGCTGTGTAAGACCACCAGCTGCTTGATTTGGCTTAAAGTCGGTCAGTAGCTTTGGACAACTCTTTGAGTTGGACGTTACTGGTCCCCGTCATACGAATGTGTAATTTCTAATAACACGGGCTTTGTAAAAGGTAGTTGTGGTCGAAAGTTAATTTAGTTTTTTAGGAATTACCGAGCACCCGGCATACGAACGTGGAGTTTTCGCAATGCGCTGCTGAATACATAAGCTACTCCTTTGCAAGGAATGAGGAGATGTCTGAACCCCTACCATGTGACCGTGGAGTTTTCACATCGAACGGCAAGAGAATGTGTTGAGTAATAATAATTTAATTTGTTGAGTGATAATAATTTACAGCCAATTTGCATACCCGTCAACCCATACGGCTTACCCCGTATTCTTGTACAGGGAAATTGAGTTTTCAGGGACATACGGCGTACAGTCGTTTTAATATGGGCAAAAAAATAATTGTCTACAGTATTTGTATTTTTCCCTTGTGATGGGACTTTGTAGGATGAACGTTGAGATTTATAAGGGCACGGGGTGACCAATAAGGTCTGAATTAATCTGTAATAAGGTGGTAATGCGCTGATCAGGGTGTGAATTTGTCAATCCGTTGCTGGATGAGGGCCTCCGTGGATGGGTTGTCTGTGCCATACTACTTCACCACGCTGGTTTATATGAAGGGGGGAGGTTGGGTGGGCCAGGTCCCCGAGGGTTTAGATCTGTCACGCGCCACTGATGTTAGCTGCGGCTGGGAATCTGACTCTGGGCACATTTCTCAACTCTTAGCAACAGCAGCAGCAACAACAACTCGCAGTTGTATTTCACTTGGAACATAAACTTCTCCGAGCCCCTGCTAATGTTGATTAATCACTTGGTTACATGTCCCTACGTTAACTTGAGGTGACTGATGTTTTCAAAGCTATAGGATTGAGATACTCTTGTTAAAACATCAGAATATCAACAGGCCAATGTACAGCATCACCTTCATGAATGTAAAATGTAAGACGAGCCACAGTAGTGCGATGATGACCATACAACCCCAAGCTCGTGGGATATTCAAGATCGCACAACCTTGTTGTGTACACGTCTCCGGGACGTCGTGGGTCGATGACAATTGTGGTTGTTCAAACGACAGCAACGCAATTGTCAATGTTGATGGGCAACAATGCAGCGCTGACGTCCCATTCCTGTTGACCTCAGTTCTGATGTCTACAAGGGAGGAAAAAATGGATGTCTTTTTTTGCAGCGCGTCTTCCCGTTCATTTGGCCGATGGCTACGATTGTCCTGAGGCCACTGTGACCCACGCGCAGGGCCATTCCTAGGGTACACAGGGAATCGGGGTGACTGCCCCGGGCCCTGCACTTTGGGGGTTGGGAGCCCCACCCCGTCTCTCGCGCTTTGACATCACGGTGTCGGATGTAATACGTCAATGGACGGCTCCTGCCCACGCACTCGCGAATGTGTGGGCGATGCTGTTCAGGAGGAAGTGATGTACACCACTGTACATGGGGAGGAGCACGTGGGCGTGAGGAGTACAAAACAAGAGCGTGACGATGGAGAAAAACATTTGGGTTGGGCTCTTGTGTGCCTTGGTAATCCAGCTGGGTGCTGCGTAGGTCAAATCCTTGGCCTTGTTTTTCAACTCGGCTCATCATCGTAGTCGTCTCTCTGGGGTAGATAAAAATGAGTTGATGCCACGTTGTGAGAACGGTTTTATAATGTATCAAGGTTAGTAAAATGGTAATTCATAATCAAAATGCCATTTATGGCACCTTCCCATGAACTCTCTGAGGCTAAAAGTCCCATTGCATGGGATGACGCTGGTCCTATTTGTTGTCTCCACGTACTTCTGTACTCCTTTAGTCACATCCGCTACCCTTACATGGAGATGCACTGACGTGCACGCACACCCATTCTCTTGCATAATCCATAAACTTGCATCACAAGTTCTAAGCTCAAAGTCCTTTCAGCACGTGGAGGGGGGGGGGAGGTCTGCTGCCCGCTTTTAATTCTCGACGTGCTTCTCTACTCTGCCTCTTGTCTCTTAACAACCAACCGTCTAATGTCGTTCCACCGCGTCCTGTTCTCCCGTTTGCTCCTCCTGTGGTGGATTGGGCAGGCAGGCAGCGGCTTCGGCGCCCTTCGAATCGGCGTCGTCTCTGTCGCAGTCTCTGAGCCTCCCTTTTGCCGTCGGGTAGAATCTCAACCCTCTTCGCCCACCTGAGAGAGAGAGAGAGAGACATTCCGCTTTCAATCGAAACGAGGAAGTTCCCACCTCTGGTTTGCGTTGAAGGCGAAGTCCCTTGGAATGTGTTTCGTAGGCGGTGGTGTGGGTGGGTGGTAGCTGTTGTCTCCCCTCCCCTTCTGACGTTCTGATTGTTTTTGTGTTTGCAGCCACCAAGGTGCTCGGAACGGTGAAGTGGTTCAACGTGAAGAATGGCTATGGCTTCATCAACAGGTGAGACGCTGCCACCAGACGAGACGTTTTGGAGGGGGCCGTGTAGCTCAGGGGGAGCTCGTAATGTACGTGTCTGAGATCCGTAGCTCGGGGTGGGAGTGCTAATGGTCGTGTCAGAGATCCGTTGCTCAGGGGGTGGGGGGGGGGAGCGCTCATAATGGCTGTGTCAGAGATCCATAGCTTGGGAGGGGTGGGGCTCCTAATGGTCATGTCTGAGATCCTAACTCGGGGGGGAGGGGGGGGTGTGCTCCTAATGGCCGTGTCAGAGATCGTGAGTCTGTTTGTGCTGAGTTGCTGCGTTAATCTTGCTTGAAGTCGCCCTGTGATGAAACCAGAATTTTCGGTATATTACATTGTGAGGGTTTGGTCCAGTGCGTCCCCAATGACAGCACCAAAAAAATCGTGACTATATTAAATCGGGTTTTTTCACTTTATTGGGCTCATTCGTTCTCCTGAGAAGTTTCGGTTTGACTCGAGACAAACATTGCGTGCCACTCGTCGTTGGGAGTTAAAATGAAGTCACTTTCAGAATTAGTTTTGCGATGTCATCTTCCGGGGCTGATCTGCGACGAGGCAGTCCATTCCCTGCTGTCAGAATTCTAAATATATTTTTCTTGGGCTCGTGAAACAATGCCAAAAAAATTAGTTGGGGAGGGAAATTAATCCAAGTGTCTAAAAAGGGACTCATTTGGTACACGAACCCTGACTATGATACGGGCAAAATCTATGATGGCGGCGGTAGTCTGGGACACTCTTGAGTGACTTTCCCGACGGAGTGGCAAGTAAATGGTTGAACGGCGATGTCGCTTGGATTCCCCCGTGCCCAGCCGGTGGGGGGCCGGGGGTATGCGCCCCCCACACTCTTATCGCTCCCTGGTTAAAAACACAAGTTCATGCTGCCCAAGAGCTATTTGAACTTGTCGAGCAGCGTGGACGAAAGCCGCCGCGTGGCCCCGGCGTGGTGTTGGGGGGGGTCAAACGAAGTTGGTGGCAAAATACGAGTGAAGCAGTAAGCCTGAAGCAGAGGCTTTCCCCTAAGCGGTGTCCTCACGTTGCCCGACATGCATTTGAGACGTCGTTATTAAAGTCGATGACAAAAGTAATGCCAACAGTGCAACTTTCAGGCGTCTTTTTGTTCAGTAGCTGTCCCCACGAACGATGCGTTTTTAAGAGTAGGCGGCAACACCATGCGTCGCGGGTATTCTCGCCGCGTGGGTTTGCCTCCCCGTAGCGGCCATGCACGATTGAGCGTCGCGTCTCTCCAGTTTCCCCCACGCGCCACTAAACCCCGCCAGCTTCGTCGTGGATTGAAACTGAACTATCCATAAGAGGTTTTTTCCGGGTTACATCGCGTAAATGTGCGTCGTTAAACCCGCCACCACCCGATGCAACCAATTAGTAAGGTCTGCCACCTTCTTGGTTCTTTCGGTAAAGTCACGTAGAAGGGAAATAATCAAATAATAAAAATAAAACATAATAAAACAATTATGTTTTATTTTTATTATTTTATTACTTCCCTTCTACGTGACTTTACCGAAAGAACCAAGAAGATGAATCCCTGCAGTCACGAAAGCTTTAAATCGAAAGGTCTGCCACGTAAACAGAACATGCCAATTCGTTACTAGTACAGCACACCTGTGTGTTGGAGAATAAATCCACAACATTTACAATTCGGGTCTGACGTTTTGGCAGTAATTACAACTGGCATCATCAGGCGACAGCCAGATATCACATCAGGCGAAAGCCGGATGTAATAACCGGCGACAAGTCGTACTCTAATGGTAAATGTTGTGGATTTACTCTCCAACACATGCGAAGGCCTGTGTGTTAAACCAAATGTAAACTAACTTAACTATTTTAGATTTTTACCAGGTAAGGCCCCACTGAGTTGTTTAGCGCTTTTTTTTTCCCGGAAGTGATCTGGCCACAGATGATCGCTCGACGAAGTGGTTTATCATCACGCGGGAAATTTATAGCAGCCGAATACTCTAAACACGTGATGTTGATTATAAATGTGGAGGGGGGAAAAACCGGAAGACACGGAGAAAAATTCACAGACCACGGGGAGAGACACCGCAAACTCCAAATATACACCGGGCGTCAGGGTCGGGATCGAACCCTATCCTCCTGTATACCAGGCGAGGTAGTTAACATCTCCACGGGGAGAGTAAGAGACACGCAAACTCCAAATATACAGCAGGCGTCAGGGACTGTAAGGCCCACTGAGCTATGTAGCTGCTCTTTTCAGACGTGGCCTGGCCATAAATGATAGCTTAACGAAGTGGCTTATCATGGTGTGGAAATTTCTAGCAGCCAAATACTCGATACGCATGTTTAAAAAATGTGTAGGGAAAAACCGGAGGACCTTGAGAAAAATCCATGCTACCACGGGGAGAACACGCAAACCCCAAATATACGGGCTTCAGGATCGGGATCAAACCCACGACCTCCTGTATACCAGGCGAGATATTTGACATCTCGCCACTGTGCAGGCCCCAGGCCTGTAAAACGCACTCGGATTAGGAAAAACTCGCGTGTTTAAAATTAACGCGTGGCTACAGTTTAAAATAACACGAGACGGAACCAAATGCTGTTTGTGAAATGTGTTTATCAGTGTGAAAATAAATTTAATAATTGTACATCTCTCTCTCTCCCGCCCCACCCTGCCCCTCGCCTCGTGTTCCCAGGAACGACACCAAAGAAGATGTGTTCATCCATCAGGTGAGCTGCTTTGATGGCGTTGTAATTGTTGTTGTTTGTGAGATCTGGCGGTAGCAGGGGGTTTATTTGTCTTAATTCACAGCAACGATCGATTTCAAAGTCGCCTTCAACGAAACTTCACTCGTCTAGGGCAACGTAAACAAGTTACACGTCCACACATTACAGGCCATTTGTGCTTTTGGGTCGTTCCACTATAAAGCAGAAGGTTGATTCTTTATTCGAGGAGGAGTGAGGCTGAGGGAGGGGGTTTGAGTTGGGGGCAGTAACTGTCCAGGGTAGGCGGGTTGGGAATTGTGAGGTTCCGAACCCTCGGGATTTTATTTTCAGCTCGCAACGGACAAACTGACGGATGGACGGGTAGACCAGAACGATAGATGGATGGCTACAGATGGTGGAAATGCCAACGGACGAATGGACGGATGGATGGAAAGACAAACAAATGGATGGATGAATGGATACACACACATGGATGGATGAATGTATACACACACACATGGATGGATGAATGTATACACACACACATGGATGGATGAATGGATACACACACACATGGATGGATGAATGGATACACACACACACATGGATGGATGAATGGATACACACACACATGGATGGATGAATGGATACACACACATGGATGGAAGGATAGACGAGCCAATCGATGGACGTATCGAGAGACGGTTGGACAAATAAATAGATGGGCCAAATGAATAGACAGTCGAAAGGATAGACCAATTTACGGGCTGACAAACGAACAATCCTAATCTCCCACCCCCACCCGCACGTTTTGTTCATCGGCAGACGGCGATCAAGAAGAACAACCCGAGGAAATACCTGCGCAGCGTGGGTGACGGGGAGACTGTGGAGTTCGACGTGGTCGAGGGGGAGAAGGTACGGACGGCAGCAAAGCTGGCGAGCCCCCCCCCCCCCCCGACAGAAAGAGATTGTACGGCGTGCGTCTGTGGGTGACGGTGCGAGTTTGTGTCAGCGTGCGTCTGCCGGTGCATGTATCAGTTTGCCAGTGTGTGTGTATCCTGCGTTTATCACGCTATGTATTTTTGTTCGTACACCACGTGTGTAATTTTATATGTGTAAACGTGTGTTTTATTTACCAGTGGTATACGTATTGGTATCTCCTAAAGAGCAGGTTGTCGACATAATCATCGGTGTATCTTTGTGTGCCCGTGTCGGCACGTACGTCAGAACGCACGCACTACCGCGTGGAGCTCGCAAGGCCGCATGCAATCACGCACCGCAGCTTCTCCACAGACACCAAAGCGGCTCTCCCTCGCAGCTCGTCCCCCCCCCCCCATCTTACCCACTCTATCCCCCCCACCCCACGTGCCGTGCAGGGAGCAGAGGCGGCGAACGTGACGGGCCCCGACGGCGCGGCCGTGCAGGGCAGTCGCTACGCGGCAGACCGGGGCCGCTACCGCCGCTCTTACCCACAGAGACGGCGACCCAATGTGAGTCCAGACGAGCACCCCGCCCCCCCCCCCACCCTAAACCGCGGTGGCTAGGAGATGTTAACTACCTCGCCCGGTGCATAGGAGGAGGTCATGGGTTCGAATCCGACCCTGACGCCTGCTGTATTCCCGCTCACGGCCAACACCAGTGACGATTATCTGAACCGGTCCTGAGCCTCCCCTAGGTCGACTCGGCCTCAAATGAGTACCTGGTGCGGTGCAAAAAAAAAAAATCGCCACTGGGGAGACAAAGGCGGCCGGGCGTGGTGCTGGCCACCCACTCCCTCGTGTGCCGTGCCGGCCTTCATAGGTGCTCGCTAACAGCACTTGCCTCGAAAGTCTGTTACGGCTATACGGGGGATCTTTGTCTTTGTGTGAGATTTTTATTTATCAGTTTGTGATGTTTGTTGAGCCAGGACGACCTCGATGAGTCCACGTGGCTCTTCTCAGCCAGGAGGGGCCCTGCCGAGTTTTCCCGCAGCAGCAGCAGGAGGAGCGGCGCTCGCTCGCGCTGATTCCGGTCGAGTAATTGGCGGTGGAATATTTCTAAACTCGGGGCAGATCCGGACCGTGACTCCGTCACACATTGACGTCTCCACCACCTCTTGCGAGCGTCTCGCCACTAGGACCGTTAATATTCGCCGTGAAGCAGGGGCAGCGCCTAGCACGTGCAAGGTTAATACACGCCGCAGTGCGTTAACCCCCGTGTGTGTGTGTGTGTCTTGTTCTCTTGGCTCCCAAACGCAGAACCAGGAGGGCGGTGAGAATGGGGAAGGGGGAGACGCTGTGGTAAGAAACCCACCCCCACTCTTACCCCCCCCCCCCCCCGCTATTCCTTCCCTAATCCACTCGGTTACCCCATTCTTGTTGTCCCCCCCCCGCACCTCCGTTAGCACGGTTGGCTACGTACGGTGCGGACAAAGTTCAACATACGTACATACATGGCATCTACGATTAGCGCGGTTGGCTCCGTACGGTGCGGAAGAAGTTCTACGTACGTACATGGCTGTCCCCGGTTTGTGTCTACAAACGTACAGCCACCGTTTGCCACGAAGTGACGGTGACGTGACCACAGCACTTGTGCCAGGCTCGGTGCGCTTTGAGGCCGTGTGAGGTGTGAGGGTGCTGAAGTTTCGCCTGTAGGTCAAAGGACAAACCCCCCCCCCCCCCGAATTGCACGCAAGGCCAACGATGGTTTGCCTTGAGCGGGAATCGAACTCGGGTCGCCGGATTTGTAGCGCTGCGCGCTAACCGCGACACCGCCGCTCCCCGCACACGCGGTCAGACGCGCACACGCGGCGGGGGCGTGTGCTCGGACACGTGCGTACGTAGAACTCTTTCCCGGTCAATGCTGCGTGCCGGGAGAAGTGGCTGCGTGTGTGAGAGCTCCGGCGGCTGAAGGCTCCATTCTCTGTCTCTGCTGCTGCTGTCGCTGCTGCCGGCTATCGTCGCCGCAGGTCGTTGACGAGGAGGGAGGAGCAGCGCCGCCGACGAACCGGCGCCCACTCCAGGGACAGTTCCGCCAGCCATACCAACGGTCAGTGCCGATGGCCAGCGTGCGTGTCTGTGTTTGGTTCTCGCTCACGGCAAAACACCAGTGGCTATTATCTGGACCGGTCCTGGGCCTCCTCTAGGTCGACTCGGCCTAAAATTAGTCGCTGGTGTGGTGTGCAAACATCAGCACTGGGGAAACAAAGGCGGCCGGGCATGGTGCTGGCCACCCACTTCTCTCGTGCCGTTCGGGCCTTGATCGGTGCTACTCGCTAACAGCGCTCGCCCCTACAGTCTGATAAGCCTATACGGTGGAATCTTTGTCTCTGTGTTGTGTAGGGGGAGCGGTAGTGTAGCGATTAGCACGCTGCGCTACGAACCCCGTGGCTCTAGGTTTCGGCTCCCGAATGCGGTAATTTATGCCGACGCCACTTGTCCCCCCCCCCCTTCGCTCGCTGCACCAGCGGTGGGTACCGCCCGCGCCCCCGCGCTCCACAGCAGCAGCAGCAGCAGGCGGAAGGGGAGGAAGCCGGCGGGGAGGACAAGGAGAACCAGGCTCAGCAGCGGCGCCCCGGCGGCGGGTACCGGCGGCCGTACTACCACCAGTACCGTCGCACGCAGCAACCTCGCCGCCCCGCGCAGCCCAAGCAGCAGCAGGAGGAGGAGGGGGCGGCGGAGGGAGCGACAACGGAGGGAGTAACGGAGGCGGTGACGACTGCGACAGAGGACTCCAGCAACAAGGTGGGTTTTGCGTGGGTTTTGCGTGGGTTTTGCGTGGGTTTTGCGTGGCTGCTTCTCTGGCACGCTAAGAGTGAGGGGGGGGGGGGGCTGTTGGGGTTGAGAAGGGTTCGGGCAAAGTCTCCGAGCAAGGGCTCTCGAAGAGAAGGCTGGGTTTTAGCAACGTCTTGGAATAACATCGGCGTGAGAATGAGACTTGGAAATTAGATTTGAGAGTTGCAATTGACCGTTTTATTTGCCAGGCAAAGCCCACAACTTCCTGCGTACCAGGCGATGGAGATGACATCTCCCCACCTTGGCACCCTGTACGAGTGGAGTCTAGACACGCGGCTGGGTTTCGGTGTCATGGCACCGGGTTAATGGTGGCGAGATGTTAACTACCTCGCCTGGTATGCAAGAGGACGTGGGTTCGATCCCCATCTCGACCCTGACGCCTGCTGTATATTTGGAGTCTGTGTGTCTCTCCTCGTGGTCATGTGGATTTTTCTCCGGATCCTCCAGTTTTTCCTCCACATTAAGAATCAACAACATCATGCGCTTATAAACTTCCACGCGATAAGCCCACTTCGTTGAGCTATCATTTGTGATGGACAGGTCGCATTTGAAAAAAAGCTATGTCGTTGAGTGGAGCCTTACCTGTTAATATAAAAAATATAGTTTTGTAATAGTTTTTTTTCAATGATGGGCAAGCTGACAATCTTCCTCCCCCATTGTCTGTCTCGCCTCTGTCTTAGGGCTCGGATGAAGCCCCCACCTCTGCCTCCACCCCGGCCCCCACCCCGGCCCCCGCCTCTGCCCCTGCCCCGGCCTCCACCCTGACCTCCGCCCCGACCCCGGTCGTGGCTGCCGAGGCGAATACCGAGGAGTGAAACCAACCAAGAGAGCCCCTCCCTCATCCAGGTACAACTCGCACAGCACGGCTACTGCAGCAGCGACAGCTTCTACAGCGACAGCTTCTACAGACAGCTGCAGTAGCAGCTGCCACCACCACCACCATTCACCACCGAGTGGCGGTGATGACCCCCACGGCGCTTGTGCCAGGCTGCGTGCACTTTTGAGGCCTTAGAATTTAACTGTGGTGTGTTACAGGGTTGAGCGAGATGACTGGCAGATTCCGCAACCTTTGCCAACTTGCTAAGTATTGTCCACACTTATGACGACGACGACGACGACATTGCCCGTGTGACGCCTTTGCCCGTCGAGGAAGGAGGAGGAGGATGAACCGCGTGGTGGTGGTGGGGCGTGTCGTTGCAGGCGTTTGCCGGATGAGCGATCCATCCGAGAGCAGTAAGATCGCAGAGGAGACCGGCCGGGCTCGTCCTTGTGCACACGCGTCTTGACACTGCAAACGCGACGTTTCAAAATCCCCCTTTTTTTTTTACAAAGAGCCAAGTACTCCCCCCCCCCATCCCCTCTCCACCCCCCCCCCTCTCCGGATCCCCCCTCTCTTTCTCCTCCTGCCATTCTCAAAATCACTCTTCCCCCTCCACCACCACCATCTCTTAACCGAATTTCATGGTCAATTTGCCAGCAGGTTTGTTTTGTTATATAAATAAATGAGTTAAACATGCTCAGGCGCTGAGATTTTTTTATTCAACCTGTTCCGTGTTGGTACCGTACATTTTTTTCTTCCCTCCCTTCTCCCCCCCCCCCCAACGATGTCCTGTGTTTTATTAAACAACGCGTTGGTTTTGTCAACACTTGTGGCAACAAAGACGGTTAATAAATTGATTGCCATCAACGTATCCGCTTTTGCCGTTTGATCTGTGTGGCGACTGGGATTGGCGCTTCGAGGACGATGGAAATGAGCGAGTCACTTGGTTTGCCGCAGTGGCTCGGAGATGATAACTACCTCGCCTGGTATACAGGAGGTCGTGGGTTCGATCCTGGCCCTGACGCCCATATATTTGGAGTATGCATGTTCTCCCCGTGGTCGCGTGGATCTTTCTCCGGGTCCTCCGGTTTTTCCCTCCACATTTTAGAAACATGCTTATCGAGTATTTGGCTGCTATAAATTTCCACGCGATGATAAGCCACTTCGTTGAGCTATCGGTTATGGCCAGGTCGCTTCTGAAAAAGAGCTACATAGCTCAGTGGGCCTTCCCTGTGGATTGTTTTACGGGTCCCTCTGGTTTTACCTACACTTTAGAATCGACGCAGGTTCAGAGCTTGGCTACTGCTCGACATTTCCACACGACGATACGCCGCTTCGTTGAGCTATCGTTTGTGGTGGCCAGGTCGCTTCTGCAAAGAGGGCTTACGAAGCCTCGGTGGGGCCTTGCCCAGGTAAAATAAAAAAAAAATGATCACAAAGAAGATTGCTTGCTATCATTATTACCTTATGTGTTTTTACCAGGTAAGAGCCTGCACAGAATCACCATGTCCCATCGATGGTCAACCAAGCGAGTTGCCCTTGGAGGCAGGGGGGGGGGCAGGGGGGGCACCCAAAGGCTTGGACAATGGGCCCTCCTTTGTAGCACAAGGCTACACCAGGAGGCCTGCAACCACCGGGTTGGCTACGTGCGGTGCAAAAGAAGTTCGACTTGTGTGAAGAAGGGCCATGGCCTGAAACGTCACCTGTTAGATATGCCCCTTTTTTAAGGCCACGTTATTGAATTGTTGAGCTTGTTTGTATCATGTGACCTTTTTTGCCAGTATCAAAGTATGAAAAATAATAGGTTTTACCCTTTCTCGCAATAAACACGGAGGTGTTAAGATGTTCTAACACCAAATAGAATCCTTTTGCAAGGAATCGAGTTACTGTAACACATTCCTGCGGAGGGAGCTGGTAGGAACGTTGGGTTGCTCGGTCAATGGCCAGGGTCAACGGCGGCGTGGTGTATTCCGCAAATATTCCCGACTGTGAGGGCGGGCACAAGCTGGCGTGAGTAGGTTAAACGTTGAGTTTTATAAGGGCACCACGGGGTGACCAGCCCCTCCCCACCCAGCACCCCCCACCCTCCCCACCCAGCCCCTCCCCACCCTCCCCTCTCCACCCAGCCCCACCCCTCCCATTTTTGGATTTTTCTCCAGGAGGTTTCCCGGTTTTCTTCCCACTCGTTCGTTAACCGGCCGTGGAAAAAAAAACAAGTTCTCGACTCATGCAAATCGTTCTGCGCGAGTGACGCGGCAGACGACGACCGAGGATTTTATTTGACCCGACCGATCGCTTTGCGTGTCGCGCCGATCACGCAAGAAGGGAGACGCGAAGCAGGCGCTGGGGGGGCTGTCGACAGGCCACTTAAATCTTTTTTTTATTTCTCATTTCTTACTAATAATAATAATCCTGTATTATATACACCAGTGATCGAAACCGCTTCCAGATATATTCAAACACTCTTGACACAAATATACACTATATACAACAACAAAAACCCCAACGATCAGCGCAAAAAGCCGGAGTTCCCAAAAACAACACGAAAGCACTACTCACATCTTGCACTCACAAGGGAAGGGGGTCGTTATTATTCACGCCGTTGATAAATAACATTTAACTCTGATACACCAAGACGAAGAGGCTGGGGTGGGCACCCAGCATCAAGCGCAGAATGTGGGGAGGCATGGGGGAGCCGGGGTTGCTGGGAAACGACGGAGGAAGTGGCGGGCAGGGGTTTGGCATGGGGGAGACCTCGCCAGTTGGGTTGTTGCCGCACCGTGTCCGACGTTTCGCAACGCGTGCCAGAAGGAAAATTCTTCACGAACTGAAATGACTCCTTCCGGCACGATTTTTCCCGACGTCTTTGTTTGCTCCACGCGCCCCCGTAGGCGGAGGATAACGACGACGACGATGATCTCGGTTGCCGAAGCGGGTCGAGGGCGCGTGGAGCGAAACGTCGGGGGCCGTGGTGCCGAAACGTCGGACGAGCGGCGGCACGAACCCTCCCACACACACACACACCGGCACGGCGTGGAGTTGCCCACGCGCCAGTGTTGCCCTGGAGGCCTCGCCACCGTGGGGGGGGCTGGGGGGAACTCGGGACACAAAGCGACGACGGAGAAAACGAAGGCCACACGTTTACAGACGGACGTAACAACGAATCGAGATTACGATGGGAAAAAATAAAAGCCACCCCATGCCCGAGGAAACACTTCCAGAGAGATAGAGGGCGCGCAGCGAGACGAAGAATCAACACGGGGCGAGGAGATCAGATCGGTTCCGTCGGGAGGGACCGGCACGGAAGCGGCACGGGGTGGGGGGGTCACGGTGGTCACGGTGACCCAAGGTGTTGGTGGCCGTGAGCTGGAATCGAACTCGGGTCGCCGGGGTTTGTAGCCCTGCGCGCCAACCGTTGCACCACCACGGCCACCACGGCCACCACGGCCACCACCGCCAGCACCACGGCCACCACGGCCACCACCACCACGGCCACCACGGCCACCACGGCCACCACCACCGCCAGCACCACGGCCACCACGGCCACCACCACCACGGCTCGGGCATGACCCGCAGCATCACCGGCCTCTGGCTTCCCATCCCAACGGAACGGAACGCTCATAAATACGCGCGCCAACGCGACTACGAAACAAACAACAACAACAATAATAATAAACAAACAACAATAGTAGTACGGTCACTGGAGGATGGATTACAGATCCGATCCGCGAAACCTACTCCTCACCTACCGGCTTCCTCACTGCCGAGACGACACTGCTTGCACGCTGAACTTCTTTCGCACCGTACGTAGCCAACCGTGCTGCTTCGGACTGCCTGCGTGCGCGTTGCTGCCGCTGCTGCTGCTGCCGCCACTGCACATTTCGAAGGCTCCCGTCAGAGTTGTGTCGGCACGGAAGTCGAAAGAATTTCCGTCGTCCCTGTCGCCGAATTGAAGAAAACCGTGAATTCGTGCCCCAAGATGCTGTGGATGTCTCTTGGTCGTCATAATAAACAATAAACACACTTTAGAACGCGCTCGCGCTCGCGCTCACATTTCGCGAATCGGACTCAACGTTCGATCGAGAAGGTGGAGGCGCGGAGCCTGAGCTACAAGTCCCTCATACGTCACAGCCTGGACAGGTGATGGTCTGGACCAGGTGAGAACATGAACCAGGTGTGGCCCTGATCGTGCTGTGGTTGTCCGCACACCCACAGTAGCTGCCCTTCCTTTTAGTTGATATGTTCTGCACGTATGTCTGTACGTATGTCTGTACGTACATATGCTGAACTTCTTTCGCACCGTACGTAGCCAACCGTGCTGATCGTGCACCACACGTGTGTATGTATGTTGAACTTCTTTCGACTGCTGGACGAGGGCCTGCCCGCGCATGCCGTGCAAAGTCGTGGGGGAGGTTTTGACCTCACCTCGGCACTGGGTGGGAAAAGTTAAAGGGGCATAGTGGTTCGGGAGACGACAACGCCAGCACAACTATCGTGTTTTTTGGTTGTTGTCCTTTGTTGTGACTTTCTGACTCTGTGCCCCGAGTGGACATCTGCGAAAGAGACCTTTATGTCTGATCGGATTGCTCCAGTAATAAACATAATAAAAAATTCTGATTCATAACACGGCCGCGCTGGGCACGCGGATGCACGTGACGTGTCCGTCTCTCCGGTATCGCGATCGTGGCGAAGACGCGTTCCTGCGTACGTTGAACTTCTTTCGCACCGTACGTAGCCGACCGGCGTTCGCTTCCAGTGTACGCGCCGTTTGGCGATGCGGTACCGCGAGCTTGTGGGGGGGGGTCAACATGTTGGGGGGGGGGGGCAGCGGCAGGCTGCGGCGGCATGGATACCGTGCAGGAGAAGAATGTCGAACGCTCGCGCGGGGGTACGACGATGACCCGCGGCTGTCAACAAGAACATTGCGGCGACCACCAAAGAAAAACAACGCGCGGTGTCTGTGTGTGTGTGTATAGTTGGTCTTAGTAACCACAGGGGATCACGTGCGGTCAACATCAACAACAATAGTTTAACACGTAGGCTTTCGCGACCAATATTATTCATAATATAGGTTTTTGGGTCAGATCGCGTTATTTATAAATGTGTCGTAACCCTCCACCACCCGACACGGCCAAACAGTAAAAAATGTGTCACGTTTTTCAAAGGACAAAATAATTCACTTCTTTAGCCCACCAGTGTGTTGAAGAGAGAATCAACGGCATTTTAAAATTTGAGTAGTACGACGTTTCGCTGATAATTACAATCAGCTTCATCGGGCAAGAATGGTTTGAAAAACGTGACACATTTTTTACTTTTTGGCCGTGTCGGGTGGTGGAGGGTTACGACACATTTATAAATAACGCGATCTGACCCAAAAACCTATATTATGAATAACAACAACAACAATAATAAACAATCAGCAACAGTAGTAGCACGGTATTCATATTCACAGCTCGCGAGCGGAACTCCCCGAGCAAGGCGATTTGTGCGTCGCGCTCTGTGGCCGCAGATAGGGGGGGGGGGGGCTGTGGTGGGTGACTGGGGGGGTCGGGGGGGGGTGACTGGGGGGGTCGGGGGGGGGGTGACTGGGGGGGTGGGGGGGGTGACTGGGGGGGTCACTGGGGGGGTCATTGGGGGGGTGGGGGTGACGGGGGGGGGCGGAGAATGCGGTACTGTTGCCAACGATGGCAACTCGGAGTGGCCACGGTGTAGAGTGGGCGGAGAGTTCTGTCCAAGCCGATGGAAAAGGAGATTGTTGGATAAAACCGTCGCGACGCGAACACCGGGGTCATCCCCACAGCAGCAGCAGCAGTGGCAGCAGCAGCGGCGGTGGCTTTTGGCTTTACAGCCATCGAACAAAGAGGGTCGCCGCATCACGCGGCGCATTCAGACGAAGCTTTCCGCGGCCGTATGGAACGCCGCTCTTCCTTCCGACATCAGGAAGCCACTGGGGAGCTACGCACTTTTAAATCATCATCATCATCATCATCTATATAGAACTGCTTTTTGTGTTTAGTTCGTTGTTCTTCCCCACCCGCACCTCCGATTAGCGCGGCTGGCTACGTACGGCGCGAAAGAAGTTCAACGTATTTGTCCAATAAAGCAATGTGCCAATGAAACGATACCAATCGTGACACAGCTGCTGCAGAGGATCACGGCACATCGCTTTTAGAGGAGAACCACTGCCACCCTCCCGCCCCCCCCCCCCGAGCAAACTCTCGGAGCGTTTTACGCGTTGACTGCGTCTGTAGCCGGCGTTGGGAGGGGGGTGGGTCACGGATAACTCGAGCGAAGGTGATCACGACGCACGCAACGGGACGACTTCCGTGCGAATTTCGTGCTGCCGTAGGGGTGCTCGCTCGCTCGCTCGCCAGAGGTCGCAAACGGGTTTTGATTCCTTACCCGTACCCGGCCGCACCAGGGTCGCAAACGGGTACCCGTACCCGTACCTGGCCGTACCCATACCCTACCCGTACCCGGCCGGGTACGGGTAGGGTACGGGTATCGGGTACCTGATTGCGACCTCTGGGATGAAGCCATGTTGCAGGCGCGGGTGGGTTGATTCTAGGAACTTGAATTGTGAGAAGAGACAAGACGTTGGGAAATGAGTGACAAACGGTGACTCACCAGTGACTCACGGCCTACCCGTACCCGTACCCGGCCGCACCAGGGTCGCAAACGGGTACCCGTACCCGTACCGTGGAGACGCAAAACCGGAGAGCGGCCGAGGGCGAAGACCTTTTGAAGACAATCGCACGCCTGGAAAGCGATGACCTGATCCATGTGTGTGCAGGATTGCGCTGAACTTGTTGATATGATTCTCGATTTGAAGCTTTCGTGACTGCAAGGATTCATATTCTTAGGGTTTTTTCGGTAAAGTCACGTAGGTAAAAAAATTAAATTAATAAAAGTAAATAAAGATAAAATAAAAATCACGACGTTTCGGAGGCAACACAAGCTTCCGTCTTCAGGTGGAACCGTCACAGCACGATAGCTGTATCAAGATACAGCTTTGATTATTTTTTTATTTTTTACCTACGTGATTTGTTGATATGAACCTTATGGCGGTACCCCGGGGTAACCATAATACCCCGGCTCTCGCACAATGTCCGTGATGCGGTAATTTTTAGTCTGTTGATGGTCGGCGTTGCGGCAATCGACTCATCTCGACGAGCTGTACACTACGATGCACCGCTACGGTGCGTACCGCGAGCGTTCAGGGTTTCAGCGCAATCGTCCTCGTAGCGTTTCAGCATCGCGGAGTAGCACTGATTTCGGATTGATTGGTACCCCAGTCGCGGAGTTCATTACACCCCTGGGAAAAATAGTGTCCCAGAAATCAAATATTTAATTGCCTCGGCCATTTTGTATTATTTGGTATCCCGGGGTACCGCCATAAGGATCATTTGACACAGCTACATATCAACAATGCCTTGCGATACAGGTACAAACCAAGGCGTCTTGCCAGGCAATGCCAAGGTTACCGGAATCGCTGGGAGGTCAACGATCCCTGCACGGTGGCCCATCCACAGCGCTCGTTACCAGTGGCGGCAAAAGCAAAATCCCTAGGGCCCCAAGTAGTTCAAGAGACCCCCACCCCCGTCCAACCCTACCGCCCCCCCCCCCACCAACCACCCCACCCTCACCCAACACGATTCATCACAAAAATATGGGGTGCGTCCGTCAATATACCGGCATCGAATTTTACATTTAACAAAAAAAGATATCCTAAAAATGGTAACGAGCCGCCAATTACAATTAGTAACAAATAGAACACGCACAAAAACATGGTATTGGCCAAAAAGAAAACTGTTATTGGCCAAACATCCCAATGCTCGCAAAAAGTGTACCTGCACATGACTCAATTGGTAACACACACACACACAGCAGCAACAACAACATCAACCCACTAATGCGGAAATACTTGGCAGGACCCTCCTGAAAAAGAGTCTTGAGACTCGGTTGAGGATTTCCTGGGTAAACAAGCGTAATAATAATAATAATGAACAGCCTTTCTCGTCTATATCTCTCGCCTTTCAATCTCACTACATCTCTTGTGTCTGGTCTGCATCTTATCAGTCATCTCTAGACATCAACATCTCTGGGTCTGTGTCTCATCAGTCATCTCTAGACATCAACATCTCTGGGTCTACGTCTCATCAGTCATCTCTAGACATCAACATCTCTGGGTCTACATCTCATCAGTCACGTCTAGACATCAGCATCTCCTGGTCTAAGGTCTCATCAGTCATCTCTAGACATCAACATCTCTGGGACTGTCTCATCAGTCATCTCTAGACATCAACATCTCTGGGTCTACATCTCATCAGTCATCTCTAGACATCAACATCTCTGGGTCTACGTCTCATCAGTCATCTCTAGACATCAACATCTCTGTTCTACGTCTCATCAGTCTACTCTAGACATCAACATCTCTGGGTCTACATCTCATCAGTCATCTCTAGACATCAACATCTCTGGGTCTGCATCTCATCAGTCATCTCTAGACATCAACATCTCTGTTCGACGTCTCATCAGTCATCTCTAGACATCAACATCTCTGTTCTACGTCTCATCAATCATCTCTAGACATCAACATCTCTGTTCTACATCTCATCAGTCATCTCTAGACATCAACATCTCTGGGTCCACATCTCATCAGTCATCTCTAGACATCAACATCTCTGGGTCCACATCTCATCAGTCATCTCTAGACATCAACATCTCTGGGTCTATGTCTCATCAGTCATCTCTAGACATCAACATCTCTGGGTCTACGTCTCATCAGTCATCTCTAGACATCAACATCTCTGGGTTCACGTCTCATCAGTCATCTCTAGACATCAACATCTCTGGGTCCACGTCTCATCAGTCATCTCTAGACATCAACATCTTTGGGTCCACGTCTCATCAGTCATCTCTAGACATCAACATCTCTGGTCTACGTCTAATCAGTCATCTCTAGACATCAACATCTCTGGGTCTACGTCTCATCAGTCATCTGTAGACATCAACATCTCTGGGTCTGTGTCTCATCAGTCATCTCTAGACATCAACATCTCTGGGTCTAAGTCTCATCAGTCATCTCTAGACATCAACATCTCTGGGTCTAAGTCTCATCAGTCATCTCTAGACATCAACATCTCTGGGTCTACGTCTCATCAGTCATCTCTAGACATCAACATCTCTGTTCTACATCTCATCAGTCATCGCTAGACATCAACATCTCTGGGTCTAAGTCTCATCAGTCATCTCTAGACATCAACATCTCTGGGTCTACGTCTCATCAGTCATCTCTAGACATCAACATCTCTGTTCTACATCTCATCAGTCATCGCTAGACATCAACATATCTGGGTCTGTGTCTCACCAGTCATCTCTAGACATCAACATCTCTGGGTCCACGTCTCATCAGTCATCTCTAGACATCAACATCTCTGGGTCTGCATCTCATCAGTCATCTCTAGACATCAACATCTCTGGGTCTACGTCTCATCAGTCATCTCTAGACATCAACATCTCTGGGTCTACGTCTCATCAGTCATCTCTAGACATCAACATCTCTGGGTCTACGTCTCATCAGTCATCTCTAGACATCAACATCTCTGGGTCTACGTCTCATCAGTCATCTCTAGACATCAACATCTCTGTGTCTGTGTCTCATCAGTCATCTCTAGACATCAACATCTCTGGGTCTACGTCTCATCAGTCATCTCTAGACATCAACATCTCTGGGTCTAAGTCTCATCAGTCATCTCTAGACATCAACATCTCTGGGTCAACGTCTCATCAGTCATCTCTAGACATCAACATCTCTGGGTCTACGTCTCATCAGTCATCTCTAGACATCAACATCTCTGGGTCTACGTCTCATCAGTCATCTCTAGACATCAACATCTCTGGGTCTAAGTCTCAGCGACGGACACGAATACAGGCGGAGAGCTCAATGTACGGGACAGACGCACGGACGAGCTATCACTCGGGCAGACGGACAGAGAGAGAGAAACGCACGCGTAGACGAACGCGTGGACGAACGCGTGGACGGACGCGTGGAGGGAACGCTTGGAGGGATGCGTGGAGGGACGCGTGGACGAACGCGTGGAGGGTACGCAGCACAAGAAAACTCGCGGTTCCTCCGTGCCGGGCGCCGGCAAAAAAAAAAAACCCACGCACGAGGTTCCATCAACATCATCGTCGTCATCGTCGTCATCGTCATCGTCGTCGTCGTCGCGGTCGTCAGAGGCAGGGTTCGAACTTGAGCTCCTCCTCCTCACTTGGGGTGAGCAGCTGCCCTCTCTTGTGCTCTCTCTGCCAGTGGCTTCTTGACTCGATCTGCTCGCACGCACACACCGCGCACACACGCACATGCATCACGCACACACCGCGCACACACGCACATGCATCACGCACACACCACGCGCACACACACCGCACACACACCACGCACACACCTCACACCGCGCACCACGCACACACGCACACGCACCACGCACACACACACCGCACACACACACCGCACACACACACCGCACACACGCACCACGCTCACACACCACGCACACGCCGCACACACACACCGCACACACAAACGATCTGCACGGTTGGCTACGTACGGTGTGGAAGAAGTTCTACGTACGTAAATAGATACACACGCACACACCGGGCACACGCGCACGCATGGCACACACACACACACGGGGCGCGCGCACGGCACGCGGGGCAGGGCGAGGGGGGCAGCCCAGCCCAGCGTGGAGCGATCGCTGGCGCGCAGACGCCGCGACCCACGTGGGTTTCCACGGTGATGGGCGGCAGCGCAGCGGCAACACCCGCAGGGTGACGGGGCGCCCAGCGGGGAGCAGATGCCCAACCTGGGTGCCTTTCTCCGTGGAGTTTGTGCGAACTTCTCACCCCCCCCCCCCATGGGATCTCCGGTTGCCTCCCATAGCTCCTCTCTCCGCCCTCTCGTCTCCCTCTACTCCCCTCCAGATCCGCACGCCACGCCACGTCACCCGCCCGCATTGACCAGCGTGGTGAAGTATGGTCAAACGATCCTCAGGGGAAGGCCTCGATCCAGCAGCGGATCGGTTAAAGTCCGCGCGTTGTTGCCTTTGTAACGTTTTATTTTTGTTGTTGTCAGAAGGTCCTTACCACGTGGTTCATGACAGCGTGACCCTTAACCTTTCCGTTTGGCTTTGAGGTGTCCCCAGACACAGCGAGACACGCGGAGGCTGGGCCCAAACAAGACAACAATGGAAACAAAAACACGACAACACAAACCGCATGGCGATTAACGTAAAAATTGTGGAATGGCAAAATCATAAAACGTAAAACAACGTCAAAAAATAATCACAATAAAAACGATCATTCTCTTATTCATATTATTAGGTTTTTTCGGTAAAGTCACGTAGGTAAAACATCAAAATTAATAAAAAAAAATACTTGATGCAGCAAATCTGGCTGTGACGGTCCCACCTGATGACGGAGACTTGTGTTGCCTCCGAAACGTCGTGGTTTTTATTTTATTTTTTTTATTAATTTTGATGTTTTACCTACGTGACTTTACCGAAAAAACGTAAGAATATGAATCCTTGCAGTCACGAAAGCTTCAAATCTAGGATCATTCTCTTGTATTCCATTATCCTCCCGTCACATTCCGCATGTCCCACCGCAGTGGGCCGTCTGGGATGACCACAGCGAGCGGTGCACCACCCTGTGTCAGAGAACAATTCGCGAAAAGATCACGCCGCAGAACTACATCTCGCCACGGTGGCAAGATGTTAACTACCTCGCCTCGTGTACGGGAGGTCGTGGGTTAGATCCCGACGCCTGTGCGTTTCGGGTTTGCGTGTTCTCCCCATTGTCGCGTGGATTTGTCTCTGGGGTTTCCCTCCACATTCAGAATTAAAATGCGTTCAGAGTTATTTGGCTCCCATAAACGTCTACGTGATGATGAGCCACTTGGTTGAGCTGTCATTTGTGATATCCATGTCGCTTCTGAAAATGAGCTACACAGAATAAAAAAAACTATAATTAAAAAAGTGCTTCGTTTATTTTTTAATTCACGTCAATTGCCTCTGTAGCCACACTAGGGACACGCATTTTTGTGTTCCCTGCAAACAGAATCAGCTCTGTGGCAAACAAAAACTTTAAATCATTTCACCGGTTCTGAAATTCTTTCCGATGACCTCCCAAGTGAACGCTCGACCAAAATCCCAACACGTTTGTCGACAACACGGAGCTGGCGTCGTCATGACGACCATAAAAACCATCTCCACTGGAGTCGCTGTGGCACATGGCCCTCCTCCACCCCACCCCACCCACCCAACCCCACCCACCCCCACCCAACCCCACCCACCCCACCCACCCCACCCACCCAACCCCACCCCACCCAACCCCACCCACCCCACCCACCCAACCCCACCCACCCCCACCCAACCCCACACACCCCCACCCACCCAACCCCACCCACAACCACCCACAACCACCCAACCCCAACCCACCCACCCACCCACCCCCACCTACCCCCACACAACCCCACCCCACCCACCCCACAACCACCCAACCCCACCCAACCCCACCCCACCCACCACACCCACAACCACCCAACCCCACCCACCCCCACCCCAGTCACCACACCCCACCCACCCCAACCACACACAACACCCACCCTGCCCAACCCCACCCACCCCCACCCACCCCACCCCACCCCACACCACCCCACCCCACCCCACACCACCCACCCCACCCCACACCACCCACCCCACCCCACACCACCCCACCCACCCCACCCACCCATCCCACCCCACCCACCCATCCCACCCCACCCACCCCCACCCCACCCCACCAATTCCATCCCACCCCACCCATCCCACCCCACCCACCCATCCCACACCACCCACCCCACCCCACACCACCCCACCCACCCCACCCACCCATCCCACCCCACCCATCCCACCCCACCCACCCACCCACCCCCACCCCACCCATCCCATCCCACCCCACCCACACACAACACCCACCCACCCTGCCTCCCGGCGGGGGCGTTCAGCCCATTGGGTGGCCCTCTAGCGAGGCTCCGAGCCGGGCGCTCCATCAACCGGTGAAACAACATCGGGCAATAGAGGCGCAGCCCCTGCAATCGCTCGCTCACGCCACCGCTGGCGGACAAGGGCCCCCCCCCCCCGCTGCCAAGAGAGAGACAGAGGCCCCCCGGGACGCGACGTGCCGGGGTTAGCCGGCGTGCCGGGGTTAGCCGGCGTGCCGGGGTTAGCCGGCGTGCCGTCTCACCTGGAGAGGTGGCGGCTCCGGGGGCGGCGACGCAGGCGGTCGCGCTGTCGTCCAGCCAGGTGCTGTAGGTGAACGAGTCGCGCTTGTGGGGCGTGCCGGCCGAGGACAGGCTCTCCTGCGGCGGCACATCACGCTCACCGTCAGCCGCCTTCGATCCGTCGTCGTCGCCGCCGCCGGGGATCGAAGGCCACCCCGAGCCGTCGCCGCCGCCTGCTCCCGCGGTGGCGTGGCGCGACACCACGTCGCGCTCCTCCTGCACACGAGACGACCCCCCCCCCGCCCTCGTCACACTCCATCTCCGCGCCGCACGTCCGCTCGGGCGAGCTGCCCTCCTCGGCGTTAGTCCCGTCCGCCAAGGCCGCCGACGGTCAACGCGATGTCTTTAATGCGTCCGTTCCCTCTAACCGTCTCGGGATTCCCCACCGTCGTGCTCACTGCTACGTGCGGCACTCACGATCCACGCTCACCACCCCGTGTGGTGCTCACTATACACACTACCCCGTGTGGCACTCACTACCCCGTGTGGCACTCACTACCCCGTGTGGTGCTCACTACCCCGTGTGGTGCTCACCACCCCGTGTGGTGCTCACCACCCCGTGTCTCACTCACCAGCCCCGTGTCTCACTCACTACCCCGTGTCTCACTCACTACCCCGTGTCTCACTCACCACCCCGTGTCTCACTCACCACCCCGTGTGGTGCTCACCACCCCGTGTCTCACTCACTACCCCGTGTCTCACTCACTACCCCGTGTCTCACTCACCACACCGTGTGGTACTCACTACCCCGTGTCTCACTCACTACCCCGTGTGGTACTCACCACCCCGTGTCTCACTCACTACCCCGTGTGGTGCTCACCACCCCGTGTGGTGCTCACTACCCCGTGTGGTACTCACTACCCCGTGTCTCACTCACTACCCCGTGTCTCACTCACTACCCCGTGTCTCACTCACCACACCGTGTGGTACTCACTACCCCGTGTCTCACTCACTACCCCGTGTGGTACTCACCACCCCGTGTCTCACTCACCACCCCGTGTGGTGCTCACCACCCCGTGTGGTGCTCACTACCCCGTGTGGTACTCACTACCCCGTGTCTCACTCACTACCCCGTGTCTCACTCACCACCCCGTGTCTCACTCACCACCCCGTGTCTCACTCACCACCCCGTGTCTCACTCACCACACCGTGTGGTACTCACTACCCCGTGTCTCACTCACTACCCCGTGTGGTACTCACTACCCCGTGTCTCACTCACCACCCCGTGTCTCACTCACCACCCCGTGTCTCACTCACCACCCCGTGTGGTGCTCACTACCCCGTGTGGTACTCACTACCCCGTGTCTCACTCACTACCCCGTGTCTCACTCACCACCCCGTGTCTCACTCACCACCCCGTGTCTCACTCACCACCCCGTGTCTCACTCACTACCCCGTGTGGTGCTCACTACCCCGTGTGGTGCTCACTACCCCGTGTCTCACTCACTACCCCGTGTCTCACTCACCACCCCGTGTCTCACTCACCACCCCGTGTCTCACTCACCACCCCGTGTCTCACTCACCACCCCGTGTCTCACTCACCACCCCGTGTCTCACTCACTACCCCGTGTGGTGCTCACTACCCCGTGTCTCACTCACCACCCCGTGTCTCACTCACCACCCCGTGTCTCACTCACTACCCCGTGTGGTGCTCACTACCCCGTGTGGCGCTCACTACCCCGTGTCTCACTCACCACCCCGTGTCTCACTCACCACCCCGTGTCTCACTCACTACCCCGTGTGGTGCTCACTACCCCGTGTCTCACTCACCACCCCGTGTCTCACTCACCACCCCGTGTCTCACTCACCACCCCGTGTGGCGCTCACTACCCCGTGTGGCGCTCACTACCCCGTGTCTCACTCACCACCCCGTGTCTCACTCACTACCCCGTGTGGCGCTCACTACCCCGTGTCTCACTCACCACCCCGTGTCTCACTCACTACCCCGTGTGGCGCTCACTACCCCGTGTCTCACTCACCACCCCGTGTGGTGCTCACTACCCCGTGTGGCGCTCACTACCCCGTGTGGTCCTCACTACCCCGTGTCTCACTCACCACCCCGTGTGGTGCTCACTACCCCGTGTGGCACTCACTACCCCGTGTGGCGCTCACTACCCCGTGTGGTGCTCACTACCCCGTGTGGCACTCACTACCCCGTGTGGCGCTCACTACCCCGTGTGGTCCTCACTACCCCGTGTCTCACTCACTACCCCGTGTCTCACTCACCAGCCCCGTGTCTCACTCACCAGCCCCGTGTCTCACTCACCAGCCCCGTGTCTCACTCACCACCCCGTGTCTCACTCACCAGCCCCGTGTCGTACTCGTCGAGTCCCTCCTCGTGTTCCTCGGCGACGCTGGTGAAGCTGCTGGCGTTGGACGAGGAGCGCGACAGGTGCGGCACCACCACTCCCCCCACACCGCCCCCACCACCGCCCCCACCACCGCCCCCACCACCACCACCACCGTTGTTGTTGTTGTTGACCTTTGACCCCACGGAGACCACCACTCTGCAGCGGGGGCGGGGGGCAGAGGTGAGAGCCCTGAGCTTGACGATGACCTGCGTTTACGTTGTTCCCTCCACTGCGTGAGTGGTGGAGTTTGTGTGTAAGTGGTGGTCTATGTGAGTGAGTGGTGGGCAGTGTGAGTGAGTGGTGGTCTATGTGAGTGAGTGGTGGTCTATGTGAGTGAGTGGTGGGCAGTGTGAGTGAGTGGTGGTCTATGTGTGTGAGTGGTGGGCAGTGTGAGTGAGTGGTGGTCTATGTGAGTGAGTGGTGGGCAGTGTGAGTGAGTGGTGGTCTATGTGAGTGAGTGGTGGTCTATGTGAGTGAGTGGTGAGCAGTGTGAGTGAGTGGTGGTCTATGTGAGTGAGTGGTGGTCTATGTGAGTGAGTGGTGGGCAGTGTGAGTGAGTGGTGGTCTATGTGAGTGAGTGGTGGTCTATGTGAGTGAGTGGTGGGCAGTGTGAGTGAGTGGTGGTCTATGTGTGTGAGTGGTGGGCAGTGTGAGTGAGTGGTGGTTTATGTGAGTGGTGGGCAGTGTGAGTGAGTGGTGGTCTATGTGAGTGAGTGGTGGTCTATGTGAGTGAGTGGTGAGCAGTGTGAGTGAGTGGTGGTCTATGTGAGTGAGTGGTGGTCTATGTGAGTGAGTGGTGAGCAGTGTGAGTGAGTGGTGGTCTATGTGCGTGAGTGGTGGAGTTTGTGTGTAAGTGGTGGTCTATGTGAGTGAGTGGTGGGCAGTGTGAGTGAGTGGTGGTCTATGTGAGTGAGTGGTGGTCTATGTGAGTGAGTGGTGGGCAGTGTGAGTGAGTGGTGGTCTATGTGAGTGAGTGGTGGTCTATGTGAGTGAGTGGTGGTCTATGTGAGTGAGTGGTGGTCTATGTGAGTGAGTGGTGGGCAGTGTGAGTGAGTGGTGGTTTATGTGAGTGAGTGGTGGTCTATGTGAGTGAGTGGTGGTCTATGTGAGTGAGTGGTGGTCTATGTGAGTGAGTGGTGGTCTATGTGAGTGAGTGGTGGTCTATGTGAGTGAGTGGTGGTCTATGTGAGTGAGTGGTGGGCAGTGTGAGTGAGTGGTGGGCAGTGTGAGTGAGTGGTGGTCTATGTGAGTGAGTGGTGGGCAGTGTGTGTGAGTGGTGGGCAGTGTGAGTGAGTGGTGGGCAGTGTGAGTGAGTGGTGGGCAGTGTGAGTGAGTGGTGGAGTTTGTGTGTAAGTGGTGGTCTATGTGAGTGAGTGGTGGGCAGTGTGAGTGAGTGGTGGTCTATGTGAGTGAGTGGTGGGCAGTGTGAGTGAGTGGTGGTCTATGTGAGTGAGTGGTGGTCTATGTGAGTGAGTGGTGGGCAGTGTGAGTGAGTGGTGGTCTATGTGAGTGAGTGGTGGTCTATGTGAGTGAGTGGTGGTCTATGTGAGTGAGTGGTGGTCTATGTGAGTGAGTGGTGGGCAGTGTGAGTGAGTGGTGGGCAGTGTGAGTGAGTGGTGGTCTATGTGAGTGAGTGGTGGTCTATGTGAGTGAGTGGTGGTCTATGTGAGTGAGTGGTGGTCTATGTGAGTGAGTGGTGGTCTATGTGAGTGAGTGAGTGGTGGTCTATGTGTGTGAGTGGTGGGCAGTGTGAGTGAGTGGTGGGCAGTGTGAGTGAGTGGTGGTCTATGTGAGTGAGTGGTGGGCAGTGTGTGTGAGTGGTGGGCAGTGTGAGTGAGTGGTGGGCAGTGTGAGTGAGTGGTGGGCAGTGTGAGTGAGTGGTGGGCAGTGTGAGTGAGTGGTGGGCAGTGTGAGTGAGTGGTGGGCAGTGTGAGTGAGTGAGTGGTGGGCAGTGTGAGTGAGTGGTGGTCTATGTGTGTGAGTGGTGGGCAGTGTGAGTGAGTGGTGGGCAGTGTGAGTGAGTGAGTGGTGGGCAGTGTGAGTGAGTGGTGGTCTATGTGTGTGAGTGGTGGGCAGTGTGAGTGAGTGGTGGTCTATGTGAGTGAGTGGTGGTCTATGTGAGTGAGTGGTGATCTATGTGAGTGAGTGGTGGGCAGTGTGAGTGAGTGGTGGGCAGTGTGAGTGAGTGGTGGGCAGTGTGAGTGAGTGGTGGTCTATGTGAGTGAGTGGTGGGCAGTGTGAGTGAGTGGTGGGCAGTGTGAGTGAGTGGTGGTCTATGTGAGTGAGTGGTGGGCAGTGTGAGTGAGTGGTGGTCTATGTGAGTGAGTGGTGGTCTATGTGAGTGAGTGAGTGGTGGTCTATGTGAGTGAGTGGTGGTCTATGTGAGTGAGTGGTGGGCAGTGTGAGTGAGTGGTGGGCAGTGTGAGTGAGTGGTGGTCTATGTGAGTAAGTGGTGGGCAGTGTGAGTGAGTGGTGGGCAGTGTGAGTGAGTGGTGGTCTATGTGAGTGAGTGGTGGTCTATGTGAGTGAGTGGTGGTCTATGTGTGTAAGTGGTGGTCTATGTGAGTGAGTGGTGGGCAGTGTGAGTGAGTGGTGGGCAGTGTGAGTGAGTGGTGGTCTATGTGAGTGAGTGGTGGGCAGTGTGAGTGAGTGGTGGGCAGTGTGAGTGAGTGGTGGGCAGTGTGAGTGAGTGGTGGTCTATGTGAGTGAGTGGTGGTCTATGTGAGTGAGTGGTGGTCTATGTGAGTGAGTGGTGGGCAGTGTGAGTGAGTGGTGGGCAGTGTGAGTGAGTGGTGGTCTATGTGAGTGAGTGGTGGGCAGTGTGAGTGAGTGGTGGTCTATGTGAGTGAGTGGTGGTCTATGTGAGTGAGTGGTGGGCAGTGTGAGTGAGTGGTGGGCAGTGTGAGTGAGTGGTGGTCTATGTGAGTGAGTGAGTGAGTGGTGGAGTTTGTGTGTAAGTGGTGGTCCATGTGAGTGAGTGGTGGTCTATGTGAGTGAGTGGTGGTCTATGTGAGTGAGTGGTGGGCAGTGTGAGTGAGTGGTGGTCTATGTGAGTGAGTGGTGGGCAGTGTGAGTGAGTGGTGGTCTATGTGAGTGAGTGGTGGGCAGTGTGAGTGAGTGGTGGGCAGTGTGAGTGAGTGGTGGTCTATGTGAGTGAGTGAGTGAGTGGTGGAGTTTGTGTGTAAGTGGTGGTCCATGTGAGTGAGTGGTGGTCTATGTGAGTGAGTGGTGGTCTATGTGAGTGAGTGGTGGGCAGTGTGAGTGAGTGGTGGTCTATGTGAGTGAGTGGTGGGCAGTGTGAGTGAGTGGTGGGCAGTGTGAGTGAGTGGTGGGCAGTGTGAGTGAGTGGTGGGCAGTGTGAGTGAGTGGTGGATATCGTGAGTGGTGGATATCGTGAGTGGTGGATTGTGTGAGTGAATGAGTGAGTGGTGGACTGTGTGAGTGAGTGGTGGGCAGTGTGAGTGAGTGGTGGATATCGTGAGTGGTGGATTGTGTGAGTGAATGAGTGAGTGGTGGTCTATGTGAGTGAGTGGTGGGCAGTGTGAGTGAGTGGTGGATATCGTGAGTGGTGAGCAGTGTGAGTGAATGAGTGCTGGACTGTGTGAGCGAGTGGTGGACTGTGCGAGTGAGTAGTGGATATCGTGAGTGATGAGCAGTGTGAGTGGTGGGCAGTGTGAGTGAGTGGTGGATATCGTGAGTGGTGAGCAGTGTGAGTGAATGAGTGAGTGCTAGACTGTGTGAGCGAGTGGTGGACTGTGTGAGTGAGTAGTTGATATCGTGAGTGATGAGCAGTGTGAGTGGTGGGCAGTGTGAGTGAGTGGTGGACTGTATGAGTGATTTAGTGAGTGGCGGACTGTGTGAGTGAATGAGTGAGTGGTGGACTGTGTCAGTGAGTGAGTGGTGGACTGTGTGAGTGAATGAGTGAGTGGTGGACTGTGTGAGTGAGTGATTGAGTGGTAGACTGTGTGAGTGAATGAGTGAGTGGTGGACTGTGTGAGTGAATGAGTGAGTGGTGGACTGTGTGAGTGAATGAGTGAGTGGTGGACTGTGTGAGTGAATGAGTGGTGGACTGTGTGAGTGAATGAGTGAGTAGTAGACTGTTTGAGTGAATGAGTGAGTGGTGGACTGTGTGAGTGAGTGAGTGGTGGACTGTGTGAGTGAATGAGTGAGTGGTGGACTGTGTGAGTGAGTGAGTGAGTGAGTGAGTGGTGGACTGTGTGAGTGAATGAGTGAGTGGTGGACTGTGTGAGTGAGTGAGTAGTAGACAGTGTGAGTGAGTGAGTGGTGGACTGTGTGAGTGAATGAGTGAGTGGTGGACTGTGTGAGTGAGTGAGTAGTAGACAGTGTGAGTGAGTGAGTGAGTGGACTGTGTGAGTGAATGAGTGAGTGGTGGACTGTGTGAGTGAATGAGTGAGTGGTGGACTGTGTGAGCGAATGAGTGGTGGACTGTGTGAGTGAATGAGTGAGTGGTGGACTGTGTGAGCGAATGAGTAGTAGACTGTGTGAGTGAGTGAGTGAGTGGTGGACTATGTGAGTGAATGAGTGAGTGGTGGACTGTGTGAGTGAATGAGTGAGTGGTGGGCGAACGTGGTGGAGCCACCCGTACTTGGCGGTGGGCATCTCGGGCGAGCTTTGGCTCGAGTGGTCGGAGCGAGGCTCTGGGAAGGTGCGCTCGCTCTCCGCAGCCTTGTGCAAGCTCAGCGAGCCCTCGCTGCGGACACGCGGGGGAGACGGGGGGACACGCGGGGACACGCGGGGGAGACGAGGGGAGACACGCGGGGACACGCGGGGACACGCGGGGACATAGGGGGAGATGGGGGACATAGGGGTTAGAGGATATACGAGTGGGCGGGTGAGTAGATGGTTGATTGAGCGAGCGAGTGAGTCAGCGAGTAGACGATTCAGCGAGTGAGTAAACAGGCGAGTGAGTAAGCGAGCGAGCAGGTGGGCGAGTGAGCGAGTAGATGATTGATCAAGCGAGTTAAACGGGTGAGAGAGTGAGTGAACGAGTTAAACGGGCGAGTGAGCGAGTGAGTGAGCGAGTTAAACGGGCGAGTGAGCGAGCGAGCGGGGGCGAGCGGGTGAGCGAGTGAGCGAGCGAGCGAGCGGGTGGGTGAGTGAGTGAGCGAGTGAGTGAGCGAGTTAAACGGGCGAGTGAGCGAGCGAGCGAGCGGGGGTGAGCGGGTGAGTGAGTGAGCGAGCGGGTGGATGAGTGAGCGAGCGGGTGAGTGAGTGAGCGAGCGAGCGGGGGCGAGCGGGTGAGCGTGGGCGAGCGGGGCCCCTCACCGGATCTCGGGCCCCTCCTGGATGTTCTCGATGCCGATGGCGCTGCTCCTGCGAGCGCCAAACGGACTCGACTTCCTGCGCACGGGACTCTTGTTGGGGATGATCAACGCCTGGGGGGGGGGGGGGGGTCAGGGGTCAGGGTTCAGGGGTCGAGGGGTGGTCACACGGTGGGGACAGGCGTCTCAACCACGACGTGACAACCATCGGCGCCGGCAACTACGGCGCTCCGCCGGGTTGACGCGAGCGAGTCGCTACGGGCTGCGGTGACCTCCTGACCTCGACGCGTTACTGACGCCTGTTTTCCGTGGACCTGTCGTGGTTTGACGGTGCTGGAAAAAAGATTCGGCTCCAACCACGAGAAGAAGCCTCCTCCTCCACCCACGCGTGGACTCGCTAATGAACTCTCTCGTGCAACGAGGGTGGCACGTGCAATGAGCAGCATCAGTGAGTAATACCACGGATTCCAACGCAATGGCTGATGGGAAAGCCTGGGTCCTGACGACAGAGAGAGCAGCAGCCCAGTGGCCGCAATGAAGCCGAGTTATTTATTTCTCTACGTGGTCCCCGGACACTTGGTCCGTCATCGTCGTCAATGATGTCGCGCGGCTTTAATCTCCGTGGGACGTCCTCGTCACGCCGCTGGTACCTCACGGCTCGCGTGACTCTCACCACGAGAGAGTCTCCGGCTTTGGAGACGTCGAAAGGTATGGGAGGGGTGGGGTGTCAGGTTTCACCACATCTCTCTAATCGATTACACTGGTCAACACACATTTTTCTGGCATAAGGTATTCCAACAGTTGTAAGGTAATTTTGGGGTGCCGATTCCAAAGCTGGTATCAGTTTTTGTCGATCACATCAGGTTTTTGAGATGTCAAATATTGCATTTTCAATTAAAACTGCAGAAGAAAAATATTAAATAAATGTGGATATCTACATAAAATGATATTATAAACACACTATCCTAAAAATACAGCACCATATTTTAACACTAAAGCAGTCACTGACTCGCAACAACTTGCAATCATAAGTGACAGAGTTAATTTCGGGTAAAATCAATGAAAATGGGGTATGCCGATAGCATAAAAATGAGATATGATAGAGCAAATCTGAGTTCAGATTTAGAATCAGCACACCTGAAATTAGTCTAAAACAGCTGCAAAAGTCCAGGCCAGAAAAAAATGTTTTGTTTTTGTTGTTGACCAGTGTTATTTTCAATATTCCCGCGTCGTCTGTGGATTTTTTTCCCCGTCTGACATCATTTCTCCTCCACGTTTGTTCGGATTTCTCAGCAGATTTCTCCGCCGTTGTCTCCGGATCACTCAGGACTTCCCGCGTTTTTTATTCCCACTAGAATTTCATTGAAACTCCTAGAGATTTCTCCACCCGCCCTCCTCTCTCTCTCTCTGTCTCTCTGTCTCTCTGTCTCGACGGATCACTCAAGATTTCTCAATTTCGCAGGAGAAGGACTTGCTGCTCAAGACAATTCGAATCGTCCGTAAAAATACTCGACCGACGGCCGCAGTCTACTGCTGTGGACTTTGGTCGTTGTCTTTAAAGCATTTTCTTATGAAGCTAACAAACCACTCGTTAAACGAAACTATTTTTATTTTACCAGCTAAGGCCCCAACTGAGCCATGTAGCTCTTTTTCAGAAGCGACCTGGCCACAAACGATAGCTCAACGAAGTGGCTTAGCGTCACGTGGACATTTATAGCAGAAGCCGAATACTCTAAACGCGTGATTCTAAACGCAGAGGGGAAAAACCGGAGGACCCGGAGAAAAATCCACACGGCCACTTGGAGAACACCTCATATTCAATTGCAAAGACAGCTGTCGGGATCGAGATCGAACCCACGACCTCCTGCATACCAGGCGAGGGAGATAACATCTCCTAGCCGCCGTGGCACCCCATTGCCAGGCCACAGGCTTTCCACTCTCGCCATCAACCGCTGCTCCTCAACAACACTCGGCCCGAGTGAGATTTCCCGGGTGAGATTTCCCGAGTGAGATTTCCCGAGTGAGATTTCCAGAGTGAGATTTCCCGAGTGAGATTTCCCGAGTGAGATTTCCCGAGTGAGATTTCCCGGGTGAGATTTCCCGAGTGAGATTTCCCGAGTGAGATTTCCAGAGTGAGATTTCCCGAGTGAGATTTCCCGAGTGAGATTTCCCGAGTGAGATTTCCAGAGTGAGATTTCCCGACCGCAGTCGAAATTCCCAGACGGAACGGAGATTTTCGACGCAAACGATTGGTAAGGCGTGGGAAGATCAGAAGGGTTACGGCGATTCGCTTAGATTCCGTAGACTGTTGATCAAACCGCCGGACCTCTCTTTACGATCGACACACGACGATGAATCGAGTTTCGCTATTTTATTAGGTCCGTCCCGTCCGCCCGTGAGTTTTGCAGCGGTACGTTCGGGGTCCTAGTTCGGGCGTTGGGAGACGGAGGCACTTCCACCAGTCAATCGGAAACAAACTGGATCTCTTCCCTGCAAACTTATCCGTTTTACTTTTCTTGCCGTAATTAAGAAGTACAGCCAGTGTTTCAGACTCTGTCTACTCGACAGACCTGCTCTCCACCTGAGGACGGCTGCGTGCGTTGTGGCCGAAACGTCGTGAGAATTATTTTATTGTGTTTTATTTTTATTATTTTATTATTTCCATTCTACGTGACTTTACCGAAAGAACCAAGAAGATGAATCCCTGCAGTCACGAAAGCTTTAAATCGAAACACGGTGTTAGTTGCATTCCTGAAGGGTTACGGGAAAAATCGTGAATAAATACAGGGCAAAGCACAGTCCGCGATCACACGTGAGATGCGCAGGCAGGGCCGAACAGAGACCGGGGCGTGCGGGTAGCGTCTAGAAGCATCCAGCAGCATCCCGCCTTGTGCGATGCTGCGTCGACACAGCCGTACGACCGCTTAATCTACTCGCATGACGTAGTTCCGTTCGCTCGATCTCGTTGTATTCAATTTGCATTCATGGTGAGAGGCGCTGCACTTTGAGACTCAACGAAAGCGCGAATATTAAACGTATAGAAATGTATCGTTATTGATATTATTGTCATTATTGAGTCAACTACAGTCAACGCATTCTGGACGCGGGGAACTAAGCGGATGTTCTGCCGACGCACGATTGTCACCTCGGGGTGTCAGCAGAAGCTTTGTCTCAAGGGTTCAATCGAGGAATTGAATGCAGTATTCGACCGAACTAACTTTGCGGGGTTTAAATTACAAAAACTATTTAAATTCTAAATCTCGGCCGACAGAAGAGGCGAGCGAGGTGTGCAAATGAAAGCGTAGTGGATTCGCTAATCGAGATGTCATCGTTGTGATCTAACAATTGAGATTTAACCGAACCAAGAGAATCGTTCGTTGGCACGAGTCGCCGGGGTCAGAGTTCGTTTCCCGCGCGGTCGCGGCTGGGAGGTCAGAGACGTGTTGGGGGGGGGCAGGGGTGTGAGAAGACGAGTCACGTGCACGACACCACCACCACTGCAACAACGACAATGACAACAACAACCAGCAGGCCACCACCACCACCACGAACGACACCAATAATAGCCAGGGCTTAATTTCAGCCGGAACTGTTTGGGGCTCTGGAAACATAATTTCCTCGCCCGCTGTTGTGAGGGGGGGCGGGGAGCGGGGGTGGGGTCTAAGGTGGGGGGGCTGGAGGGGGGGAGGGGGGAGTGGGGGTGGGGTCTAGGGTGGGGGGGCTGAAGGAGGGGCGGGGAGCGGGGGTCTCGGTATAGAGTGGGGGATGGGGGGAGTTGGGGTGGGGTCTAGGGTGGGGGGGGGGGGGCTGGAGGGGGGAGTGGGGTCTAGGGTGGAGGGGAGGGGTGGTGGGGTCTAGGGTGGGGGGGAGGGGTGGTGGGGTCTAGGGTGGGGGGGGGGGGGGCTGGAGGGGGGGAGGGGGGAGTGGGGTCTAGGGTGGGGGGGAGGGGTGGTGGGGTCTAGGGTGGGGGGGAGGGGTGGTGGGGTCTAGGGTGGGGGGGGAGCTGGAGGGGGGGAGGGGGGAGTGGGGTCTAGGGTGGGGGGGAGGGGTGGTGGGGTCTAGGGTGGGGGGGAGGGGTGGTGGGGTCTAGGGTGGGGGGGGAGCTGGAGGGGGGGAGGGGGGAGTGGGGTCTAGGGTGGGGGGGAGGGGGGGTCTAGGGTTTGGGGGAGTGGGGATGGGGTCTAGGGTGGGGGGGGGCTGTAGGGAGGGTGGGGTCTAGGGTTGGGGGGGCGGGAGGGGGTGGGGTGGACGGGGGGGGGGTGGAGGGGAGTGGGGTCTAGGGTGGGGGGGGCTGGAGGGGGGTGGGGGGGAGTGGGGGTGGGGTCTAGGGTGGGGGGTGGGGGGGAGTGGGGTCTAGGTTGGGGAGGGGTGGGGAGGGGGGGAGGAGGGGGGGTCTAGGGAGGGGGGTGGTGAAGGAGTCATTCCGGGTTTGGTGGTTGGGCTATTGGGCGGCCCTGAAAATCATTTTGTGGAGAAGTTAAGCCCTGCGGGTAGGCAGCGTCCCACTCGCCAAGTCGGCGGGGTCAACGGCGATCGGGGTCACCGGCGATCGGGGTCACCGGCCATCGGGGTCACCGGCGATCGGGGTCACCGGCGATCGGGGTCAACGGCGATTGGGGTCAATGGCGATCGGGGTCACCGGCGATCGGGGTCACCGGCGATCGGGGTCACCGGCGATCGGGGTCAATGGCGATCGGGGTCAAGGGCGATCGGGGTCAACGGCGATCGGGGTCAATGGCGATCGGGGTCAAGGGCGATCGGGGTCAAGGGCGATCGGGGTCAATGGCGATCGGGGTCAACGGCCATCGGGGTCACCGGCGATCGGGGTCACCGGCGATCGGGGTCAATGGCGATCGGGGTCAAGGGCGATCGGGGTCAACGGCGATCGGGGTCAACGGCGATCGGGGTCACCGGCGATCGGGGTCAATGGCGATCGGGGTCAAGGGCGATCGGTGTCAACGGCGATCGGGGTCAACGGCGATCGGGGTCAAGGGTGATCGGGGTCAACACAGGAGGAGGAGCAGGAGCAGGAGGAAGCGTGAGGAGAGCAAGAGAGCCGCGGCCACCTCCTCTATGGTGCCTATGCCAATGGCGCTGCCTCTGCGTCCGTGCTTTGCGGGGCTCTTCCCTGGAACGAGCAACGACTGACAGGGGGGCAAGAGGGGGGGGGCAAGAGGGGGGGGGCAAGAGGGGGGGGGGCAAGAGGGGGGGGCAAGAGGGGGGGGGGGCAAGAGGGGGGGGCAAGAGGGGGGGGGGGCGCGGTCGGGGGCGAGACGCGCGGGTTAGGGGGTGCGTGTCCACTTGCGATTGTGTGTCTGTGTGTCTGTGTGTGTCTGTGTGACTGTGTCTGTGTGTGTCTGTGTGTCTGAGCGGTGGTGAGTGAGCGGTGGTGAGTGAGCGGTGGTGAGTGAGCGGTGAGCGGTGGTGAGCGGTGAGCGGTGGTGGTGAGCGGTGAGCGGTGAGCGAGCGGTTCCGCCACTCACGATGCCGGCGGCCCTGGCGCTGCCGTCGCTCACGCTGTGGCTGATGAGCGGCGCCCCGTGGCTGGAGGACGAGGCCAGGGTGGCCGCCCCGCCACCGAGGGGGGCCACGCCACCACCGGCCCCCCCCGCCGCATTCTGCTTCTTCACCGCCGCCCCCATGGCGTCCATCGACTGGCTTCGCCCGCGGATCACTCGCTGAGGCCGCGGAGGCAGACGGAGACAGAGAGACAGAGAGAGACAGAGAGAGACCGAGATAGAGAGGGAGGAGGGAGGAGGGAGACAGAGAGAGACAGAGAGAGAGGGAGGACAGAGAGACCGAAAGACAGAGAAAGACAGAGAGAGAGGGAGGAGGGAGAGAGACAGAGAGAGACCGACACACAGAGAGAGGCAGAGAGAGACAGAGAGAGACCGACACACAGAGAGAGGCAGAGAGAGACAGAGAGAGACCGACACACAGAGAGAGGCAGAGAGAGACAGAGAGAGACCGACACACAGAGAGAGGCAGAGAGAGACAGAGAGAGACCGACACACAGAGAGAGGCAGAGAGAGACAGAGAGAGACCGACACACAGAGAGAGGCAGAGAGAGACAGAGAGAGACCGACACACAGAGAGAGACAGAGAGAGACAGAGAGAGACCGACACACAGAGAGAGACAGAGAGAGACAGAGAGAGACCGACACACAGAGAGAGGCAGAGAGAGACAGAGAGAGACCGACACACAGAGAGAGGCAGAGAGAGACAGAGAGAGACCGACACACAGAGAGAGACAGAGAGAGACAGAGAGAGAGAGAGACAGAGAGAGACAGAGAGAGACATATACCGAGAGATAGGCAGAAACAGTGAGAGAGGGAGAGACAAAGACACAGAGACACAGAGACATGAAACTCAACTATTGGACGATGTTTATTTTACCAGCTACCTGGCTATCACCAAATGCTAGCTAAACAAAGTGGCACACCGCCATAACGACCAAATTTACAGCAGCCAAAGACTCGAAACGCGTCACGTTCAGTCTAAATGTGGAGGGGAAATCCGGAGGATCCGGAGAGAAATTCCACGTGACCACGGGAAGAGAGACGCCGCAAACTCCAAATACACAGCAGCAGTAGCCAGGGTCAGGGTCAGGATGGAACCCACGACCTCCTGTACACCAGGCGAGGTGGTTAACATCTCAACGGGGTGAGAGAGAGACACGCAAACTACAAATATACAGCAGCAGGCGTCAGGGTCGGGATCGAACCCACGACCTCCTGTACTCCAGGCGAGGTAGTTAACATCTCACCACCATTTTGGATCCAGCCGGAACCAAACCGGAACCAAGCCGGAACCAGTGTCTCTCTGTGTTTCTCTCTGTCTCGCCCTCCCCATCCCGTCCCTCCACCCCACACCGCATACACACCGGGGAGAAGACATCGGACGCGGTACCTTGAAGGACTCGAGAAAGCCACCGCCACCACCACCGCCACCACCGGTGCCGGTGCCAACGCCGCCACCGCCGGCGCCGTTCTCGGCGCGGTCCTCGTCCCCGGGGCCCCCGGGCAGGCCCAGCACGGCCTGGCTGCGGCGTGCCAGCTCCTCGTGCAGCGTCTCCAGCAGCGCCGCGCGCGTGCGCTCCTGTGCACGCAGACGCAGACGCACACACGCACGCGCTTAGACACACACACACAGGCACGCGCACAGACACACACACACAGACACACACGTAGACACACACGCAGACACACGCACAGGCACGCGCACAGACACACGCAGACACGCACACACAGACACACACGTAGACACACACGCAGACACGCGCACAGGCACGCGCACAGACACACACACAGGCACGCGCACAGACACGCACACACAGACACACACGTAGACACACACGCAGACACACGCACAGGCACGCGCACAGACACACGCAGACACGCACACACAGACACACACGTAGACACACACGCAGACACGCGCACAGGCACGCGCACAGACACACACACAGGCACGCGCACAGACACGCACACACAGACACACACGTAGACACACACGCAGACACACGCACAGGCACGCGCACAGACACACGCAGACACGCACACAGACACACACGCAGACACGCACACAGACACACACAGACACACACACAGACAGACGCACAGACACAGACACGCGCGCAGATACCCACACAGACACGTACTTAGGACATACACACAAACACGCGCACAGACACACACAGACACGCACACAGACACACGCAGACACAGACAGACACACACACGCACAGACACAGACACGTACTTAGACACACACACATACACGCGCACAGACACACACAGACACGCACGTAGACACACACATAAACACGCACAGACACAGACACGCACGCAGACACACGCACAGACACGCACGCACGCACAGACACAGACACGCACGTAGACACACAGACACACGCACAGACACACGCACACGCACAGACACGCACGCAGACACACGCACAGACACACACACACACAGACACACACACAGACACACACATAGACACACACACACACACAGACACACACACAGACACACACACACAGGCACACACGCAGACACACACACAGACACACACACAGACACACACACAGACACACACACACAGACACACACACAGACACACACACAGACACACACACAGACACACACACGCAGACACACACACAGACACACACACAGACACACACACAGACACACACACACAGGCACACACGCAGACACACACACAGACACACACACAGACACACACACACACACAGACACACACACACACGCAGACACACACACACAGACACACACACAGACACACGCGAGCAGCCCTCTACGTGGGTGCGACGCAGCGACCGCCGAAGCGAACATCCGACGGTACGACGACCACGACCACACGAGCGAGTGATTGACCGACTGACTAACCAGCTTACGAAGTGACTGACTGACCAACTGCCCGACTGACTGAGCGACTGAATGGCAGACCAAACGTCTGGCTGACTGACAATTGAACAAACGAGCGAGTGACGGACCAACTTACGGACGTGCTGACTAACCAAAAAACCGAGCATCTGGCCGACTGATGACTGACCAATCTGCTGCCAGAACAACCTGACTGACAAAGCGACCAACGGATCGAACATCCAACTGACAATGACAATAACGACGACGACGACGACTTGAACGTACCGTGAAGCGTGCGAACCGCGAACGCGGTGCAGCGACTTTCGGTCCACGGACCGCGGTAAATGTCCCGGCCAACGCGTGGCCGGGGCGGAAGCCGGCAGCCCGGACGGAGGGGTACACCGGGCGTGGTGTGACGTGGTGTGACGCGGGCGTGGTGTGACGTGGGCGTGGTGTGACGCGGGGCGTGGTGTGACGTGGGCGTGGTGTGACGTGGGCGTGGTGTGACGTGGTGTGACGTGGGCATGGTGTGACGCGGGCGTGGTGTGACGCGGGCGTGGTGTGACGCGGGCGTGGTGTGACGTGGTGTGACGCGGGCGTGGTGTGACGTGGGCGTGGTGTGACGTGGGCGTGGTGTGACGCGGGGCGTGGTGTGACGCGGGCGTGGTGTGACGCGGGCGTGGTGTGACGTGGTGTGACGCGGGCGTGGTGTGACGCGGGCGTGGTGTGACGTGGTGTGACGTGGGCATGGTGTGACGCGGGCGTGGTGTGACGCGGGCGTGGTGTGACGCGGGCGTGGTGTGACGTGGTGTGACGCGGGCGTGGTGTGACGTGGGCGTGGTGTGACGTGGGCGTGGTGTGACGTGGGCGTGGTGTGACGTGGTGTGACGTGGGCGTGGTGTGACGCGGGCGTGGTGTGACGCGGGCGTGGTGTGACATTGTGTGACGCGGGCGTGGTGTGACGCGGGCGTGGTGTGACGCGGGCGTGGTGTGACGCGGGCGTGGTGTGACGTGGGCGTAGTGTGACGTGGTGTGACGCGGGCGTGGTGTGACGCGGGCGTGGTGTGACGTGGGCGTGGTGTGACGTGGGTGTGACGTGGGCGTGGTGTGACGTGGGCGTGGTGTGACGTGGGCGTGGTGTGACGTGGTGTGACGTGGGCATGGTGTGACGCGGGCGTGGTGTGACGCGGGCGTGGTGTGACGCGGGCGTGGTGTGACGTGGTGTGACGCGGGCGTGGTGTGACGTGGGCGTGGTGTGACGTGGGCGTGGTGTGACGTGGTGTGACGTGGGCGTGGTGTGACGCGGGCGTGGTGTGACGCGGGCGTGGTGTGACATGGTGTGACGCGGGGTGTGGTGTGACGCGGGCGTGGTGTGAGCGGGCGTGGTGTGACGCGGGCGTGGTGTGACGCGGGCATGGTGTGACGTGGGCGTGGTGTGACGCGGGCGTGGTGTGACGTGGGCGTGGTGTGACGTGGGCGTGGTGTAACGTGGTGTGACGCGGGCGTGGTGTGACGAGGGCGTGGTGTGACGTGGGCGTGGTGTGACGCGGGCGTGGTGTGACGCGGGCGTGGTGTGACGTGGGCGTGGTGTGACGCGGGCGTGGTGTGACGTGGGCGTGGTGTGACGTGGGCGTGGTGTGACGTGGTGTGACGCGGGCGTGGTGTGACGCGGGCGTGGTGTGACGCGGGCGTGGTGTGACGTGGGGGGGGGGGGTACCTCGAGTTTGGCAAACTTGTCGGCGCGGGTAGCAGGCGTGCTCGGCGTTGATGAGTTTGGTGAGCAGGAACTCGCGAAATTCTTCCCCCTGAAGTCGGAGCGAGTTCAAAGGTCGGAGGTCAACGCGCGTTGGGGGGTCATGCGGGGGGTCACACGAGGTCGCGTGGGGTCACGCAAGGTCACACGAGGTCATGCAAGGTCACACGAGGTCACGCGCATGACGTGACGAAGGCTGCCCAGGGTTGACGGGCGTCGAATGAGGGAGGGGACGGGGAGCGAGAGACGCGAACGAGCGGACGACTCAATGAGTTGAGAAACGTACACACGCGCCCGAATTCATTCCACGAATAGACGGAGCAGCAGAGCAAACGAGCGCTTTCACGAAGCAACCAACCGGTGAACGAGCCGACATTCGAACGAACCAACGTGACGCACGCACGCACAAGCGAACGAAGAAGAAATTGCGCGCGTATCAGGAGCAGACGCGTCTGTCCCGCAGCGCGAACACAAAGAGCGAGGGCGGCGTGCCGCCTGTGATAGAGTCTTCGCAGCGGAGACACCTTTTTGAAGATGGGCGGGTTGGGCAGAGGTGGCTTGAACTCCGGCACGTCGTCCCGCGCCGTGATGGACAACTGTGGGGGGTGGGGGGTGGGGGGTCGACACAAAACGGCACGGTGAGAAAGAAAAGGAAGAAGAAAAATCATCGCCGACTGTGGAATGTATTTTGAGCGAAGACGAGAGGCGGTGGGCGATTCGCGCTCACGGTCAGCGACACCGGTGACGATTGCCTGTTACACACCTGTACAGGCAAGCACACCTGTACAGGCAAGCGACACCGATGACGATTGCCTGTACACACCTGTACAGGCAAGCACACACCTGTACAGGCAAGCACACCTGTACAGGCAAGCACACCTGTACAGGCAAGCGACACCGGTGACGATTGCCTGTACACACCTGTACAGGCAAGCACACCTGTACAGGCAAGCGACACCGATGACGATTGCCTGTACACACCTGTACAGGCAAGCACACACCTGTACAGGCAAGCAACACTGGTGACGATTGCCTGTACACACCTGTACAGGCAAGCACACCTGTACAGGCAAGCGACACCGATGACGATTGCCTGTACACACCTGTACAGGCAAGCACACACCTGTACAGGCAAGCAACACTGGTGACGATTGCCTGTACACACCTGTACAGGCAAGCACACCTGTACAGGCAAGCGACACCGATGACGATTGCCTGTACACACCTGTACAGGCAAGCACACCTGTACAGGCAAGCAACACTGGTGACGATTGCCTGTACACACCTGTACAGGCAAGCACACCTGTACAGGCAAGCGACACCGGTGACGATTGCCTGTACACACCTGTACAGGCAAGCACACACCTGTACAGGCAAGCGACACCAGTGACGATTGCCTGTACACACCTGTACAGGCAAGCACACACCTGTACAGGCAAGCAACACCGGTGACGATTGCCTGTACACACCTGTACAGGCAAGCACACACCTGTACAGGCAAGCGACACCGATGACGATTGCCTGTACACACCTGTACAGGCAAGCACACACCTGTACAGGCAAGCAACACCGGTGACGATTGCCTGTACACACCTGTACAGGATTGACTGCACGTGGGGTAAATGTCATGTTGGGCAAACCGGACGAATGATCAGCACGAGACTAATAGAACATCGGAGAAATATTAGATTCTCCCAAATGCAACTGTCAGCAGAACACGCGTGCCAACAAGGACACTCAATTGATTTTGATAATGTTGATGTTTTGTGCAAAACTAGCTACTACTGGCCAAGACTAATTAGAGAATCTATCGAAATTGAAGGAAATCTAAATAACTTTAACCGTTCGGATAGCTACCGCCTTAGTGCTGCGTGGAAGCGAATCATCAAGTAACACATTATTTAAATGCGTGCCTACAAAGGGCAGCGTAACTTCAATAGGGATTACCGTTGGTAGGGCTATTTAAATAAACACTATTGGCAGGAAGGACAAGATCAAAGGGCTCGCATAATGCGCATGCATAATGTACGTTGACCCAGTAATCACCCCCCCTCCCCCCCACTTTGCACAAGAGCGCAGAAGCGTGGTCACCACATCTACGCCTCTATGTAACGAACGAATCAGGTGGACTTCTCCACAAATCTGGCTGTCGCCTGATGAAGCTAGTTGTAATTACTGGCGAAACGTCGTACTCAGATTGTAAATGTTGTGGCTTGGCTCTCAAACACACCGGTGTGCTGTACTAGTATACTACACTATACACTACACTATACACTACACACTACACTACACTACACACTACACTATACACTACACTAACTATACACTACACTATACACTACACTATACACTACACTACACACTACACTACACACTACACTACACTACACACTACACTACACTATACACTACACTATACACTACACTAACTATACACTACACTATACACTACACTATACACTACACTACACACTACACTACACACTACACTACACTACACACTACACTACACTATACACTACACTATACACTACACTATACACTACACTATACACTGCACACCAGTGCTGTACTAGTACACTACACTATACACTACACACTAGTGCTGTACTAGTACACTACACTATACACTACACTATACACTACACTATACACTACACACTAGTGCTGTACTAGTACACTACACTATACACTACACTATACACTACACTAGTGCTGTACTAGTACACTACACTATACACTACACTATACACTACACACTAGTGCTGTACTAGTACACTACACTATACACTACACTATACACTACACTATACACTACACACTAGTGCTGTACTAGTACACTACACTATACACTACACTATACACTACACTATACACTACACACTAGTGCTGTACTAGTACACTACACTATACACTACACTATACACTACACACTAGTGCTGTACTAGTACACTACACTATACACTACACTATACACTACACACTAGTGCTGTACTAGTACACTACACTATACACTACACTATACACTACACTATACACTACACACTAGTGCTGTACTAGTACACTACACTATACACTACACTATACACTACACTATACACTACACACTAGTGCTGTACTAGTACACTACACTATACACTACACTATGCACTACACTATACACTACACACTAGTGCTGTACTAGTACACTACACTATACACTACACTATACACTACACACTAGTGCTGTACTAGTGACAAATTGGCCACGTTCTGTTCACGTGACAACCCTTACTAGACTATGAGATCTCTTTTACCAGTGGCAAAATATAATGGTAGGTTTTTACCCTTTTAACTGGTACAAAACTGACACCTTTATTCAAGGCATCATGTTTGCAATGACCACAACACAAGTAGTCAATAAAGCAAACAAAAAGAAGCAACTCTGATAAGGATAATAATATGCACTGTCCTTGAAGTTGATTGGCCCACACCCGAGACGGCTTTCTTTAGAGCCTAGTCCCCATTGGTGTAGGGCCAGATGACACCAGAAGGCGTACAACTCAAAAACAGTGCAATATCAGAGTATTGAGAGTTCGGGGTAAACATTTACACTATGAGATCTCTTTTACCAGTGGCAAAATATAATGGTAGGTTTTTACCCTTGTAACTGGTACAAAACTGACACCTTTATTCAAGGCATCATGTTTGCAATGACCACAACACAAGTAGTCAATAAAGCAAACAAAAAGAAGCAACTCTGATAAGGATAATAATATGCACTGTCCTTGAAGTTGATTGGCCCACACCCGAGACGGCTTTCTTTAGAGCCTAGTCCCCCATTGGTGTAGGGCCAGATGACACCAGAAGGCGTACAACTCAAAAACAGTGCAATATCAGAGTATTGAGAGTTCGGGGTAAACATTTACACTATGAGATCTCTTTTACCAGTGGCAAAATATAATGGTAGGTTTTTACCCTTTTAACTGGTACAAAACTGACACCTTTATTCAGGCATCATGTTTGCAATGACCACAACACAAGTAGTCAATAAAGCAAACAAAAAGAAGCAACTCTGATAAGGATAATAATATGCACTGTCCTTGAAGTTGATTGGCCCACACCCGAGACGGCTTTCTTTAGAGCCTAGTCCCCATTGGTGTAGGGCCAGATGACACCAGAAGGCGTACAACTCAAAAACAGTGCAATATCAGAGTATTGAGAGTTCGGGGTAAACATTTACACTATTACCATTATATTTTGCCACTGGTAAAAGAGATCTCATAGTGTAAATGTTTACCCCGAACTCTCAATACTCTGATATTGCACTGTTTTTGAGTTGTACGCCTTCTGGTGTCATCTGGCCCTACACCAATGGGGACTAGGCTCTAAAGAAAGCCGTCTCG